>NC_056482.1:1260008-1634039 GCF_008729295.1 Plectropomus leopardus | reverse complement strand
GGAAATACACATTAACATGAATCCAGCATATTATTAGCAAAAAAAAACTGGCCTGTTCATAAAAAATAATAATAATAATAATACACAACATTGATGACATTGACCTGTTACCCACAAATCCCTGTGCAATCATGTTAACTATCTGTCGCTAAATCACTGTGCAGCATCTATCAATAACAGAAAGGTTAACTACTTAGATTACAGTTAAATACTCATATGAAACATTGGCCAATTATCTGCATTATTATTTTAGGTGTTTAGGCAGTCTTGTGTGGCATAATCATAGATATGCAAAAGGGCCCCACTGTTTTTACATAGGAGTGAGACACACACTATCTGTTGGTGTTTTTTATAGACTTTTGCATCTTTTTGTGTCTCTTTGTGGTCATTTTGTGGTTGTTTGGTAGTATTTCAAGGTCATTTTGTGTCCTATTGAGGTCAGTTTATTTATTTTTGGGTTATATAATGTGACTTTGTAGTCATTTTCTGTCTTGTGGTCATTTTGTGTCCACTTGTGGTTGTAAGGTGCCTTTTGTGCCTTACTGGGATGTATGTATGTATCTATTTTTTGTTCATTTTCTATCACTTTGTAACCATTTAGTGTCTCCTTGCGGTCATTCTGTGTCTCTTTGTAGTAGTTCTGTGGCTCTTTGTGGTTGTTTGTCCGTTTTGTTGTTTTTTTGTGTCTCTTTGCATCACTTTGAGGTCTTTTTGTGTCAGTTCGTAGTAATTTTGGGTCTCCTCTTTGGCAGTGCATGTTAATTTCAGTGACATTTTGCAAGTGAAGTCAAGGGGACCCGCTGACACTTTGGGTCCCCGGGTCCATGTTCTGCAGATCCGTTTAGTAATCAGTTCATGACCACAGTGGATTGTTTTGCAATTTTTAAAGCAAGAGACTCTGACATGCCATCCAACTCAGAAATAAACATGTATCTGCCAATAATTATTATGTTTACAGCCTAGTATTATATGCACCATAAAAACATGTTTAAACATGGCACTTAAAGCCACCCTACAAGTCATTACAGGCCCAGTTAATTTGCCACTCAATTTTATATGATTTAAGTGGTAGGGGGACCCGTCTCCATTTCTCTTTCAGCTGAGAAGTCCTTGGCATGAAAAACATTGAAACTCCAAAACAACTAGAAGCTAACAGACAAAATAACAGTATATTATCAGCACAGTACTCACTTGTCAATCATTGTCTTAAAGTCCAAAACACCAGTGATCAGTTTGGCAGCAAACCTAAAAAGACAGAACAAGATACATTGTCATTTTAAATATTAACTTCTATCCTTATGATCGTGAAATAATAAAAGTGCATTTTTGGGCTGAAAGTTTGAACATTGCACTTTTTGATTTGCACTTTCTGATCTCATTTAAAAAACAAAAGTGATCACGGCACAATGGAGCAGCATGATGTGGATGAAATACAGTATGTGGTGGTAATATGTAGCAAAAAGTATTGAGACAGATCATACTCAACTTGAGTTGTTATGGAAACAATAATGTGCAGAAGTGGGCCACAGCTCAAAAATCTCTTTCCTGTGTACATGCAATGATGCATGTAACATTTTTAAATTAAATGCACCATTTTTTTCCCAGCACTGTTTGGTGTATTCTTTTTCGGCACTTAAGTTTAGGAAACCTCTGAAGAAAAACAGTGCTTCATTGTGAGAGTTTAAAGAGGAGGACAGATACAGTGTGTTACAATTTCAATTGTGTTACAATTTCATATGAATTGACTTTCTTTAAACAGTAATGTACAGTGAAACTACTTCAAATTGTATATGGTTTTAGAACATATTAAGAAGCTTCTCTGCAAGTCTAATGTGATTCTTTTCATATTTGGACTTCTTTGGTGACATCACATCATTCAATAAGACTCATTTAACATATGTGTAACATTATATTGCTGTAACACAAGTCTTTCCTTCCTTTTTGGCTGCTCTAAGTACTGGTACCATTACAGCACGAATATACACACATCAAAATCCAAGCTGTGGCGTTACCAAATGTGTTTTCACTGCATGAAAAAAATGGGTGTGTGGCGAGAGAGAGTGTAAAAAGTGTCAAATGCTTTATGGTCAGGGTGAGATAGGTAAGAGTTGGCAGCCCAACACAACATATTTTCTGTACTAAGTTCCATGCACAGGCGCATGTAGAGCTGAGAATTAACTGCAAATCTTGAACTTTACATGCACTGCTGTATATATGCATTTGGTATTTTGAGCCCTGAATGGATCAAACCATTCATTAACTTTCAGTGAACCATGTGCATCCAAATCTGATAAGCTCAAAACCCTATCTGGCATACTGTGTGTAATGGATTTGTCTACAGAAATACCAACACTGCCATCTGTGGCTTCTTAAAGAATTCTTATCAAACAGTTGTAAATGGGTGTATTTGTGGAACAGGGGGAAATGTGTCCACTGTGTGTGCGATCACCTTATTTGTCCCTGTTTGTCACTGAAGTTCATGCGGGGCAGGACCAACCCAGGACTTGAATGAACCACCACAGGCAACCGGTAATCGAGGTAAGCAACCTGCACCCACCACTCTGATAACTACAAAGACACACAGATACAGACACAAGAAACAGATCAACATCACAGCAGAAAATTCAGTTTATTAAAAGGAAATCAGTCACATGTCAATGAGGTTTTCAATTAAATTGGGTAGAAAAAGAGAGCAAACAGGATGTGTCAGGGTGGTTTTTATATCTTACATTAAATCACAATACTTTACCCAGTTCTCTGTCTTCTTTGCTCTCTTCTCCAGGCTTCTCTGAAGTCTCTCTCCGACCCCTCCCGCCTTCTGAAACTCCTCCACCAGCTCTTTCGTGTGCTTCAGCTCATCCACCTCCACGATGGGCTCCAGGGCACTGATGTAGCGCTCGCAGGTCTGCTGCAGAGGGGGGACGGGCAGATTTGGCAGGCCTCTCTGGTGCGTCAGATATCTGCCAGTGACCCGCGTGGCTGATACAGGCTTCACCAGGTGACAGGGTTTCACAAGGCCACAGGGTTTCACCATCCCCACCTTCACCTGAGGGACAAAAGAGTGGACATTAAATACAAGTTTCAGGTGTCATTTTGAGAGTAGCATTATTTCCTCAGACAACTGTGAAAAATAACTCTGCAACACTGACTGATGGAAAGGTAAAGCAGTGAAAATACTCTCAATATAGTGTACACTTAGACTGATATTGATTTTTTTAAGTGGGACTTTGATTTAGTTGGCAAAAATAAGTTTTTGCTGCTGACCCCTCCACAGCAGTAGATTGTGTAGCTTCCATGTCAGACTCCTGCCTCCTAAAATCTACTGAGTCTAATACACCGATTATTGATAAGCACAAAATACAGCCCCACATCAAAAAGTCAAAACTAACATTTCAGTGTTTTGTTGCTGTTTTTGTTTCATTTTTTCTGTTAATCCTTATGCCCACTTTAATATAACACACACTTGTATCACTCTGTGGACAAAATGCACTTTTCAAAATCAAGCTTTAAAAAGTATTATCTTATATTAATATGATTTTCTACTTTGATTTAGTTTATTTTTTTAACCAACACGGGTCCTAATAACAAATATCAAATATTCATCAATTTTCAGAATTTCAATCCTTTAAATGCCAGGTTTTTGGCATGATCCCACTATGTCTTTAGATGAAAAAAAAACACAATGAAACAAATCATTTTCAATATACTACATGCAAAGTTGTTTTTTGGGATTTTTTTTTTTATTGATCACAGCCTGGGGTATGTCATATGTTTCTGGGTGTTTCACCAAATCGATAGCCAGTGGTTTCTTAAATTGTGACCCTATTCAAAACCAATTGAAGTATATTTTTGGTAGCAGTTCTCAGAATATGTGGCCACCCTAACAGTGACATGTCACCGGTGGAGGGCAGCATGTGCTCACTTTAAATTTTACATCGCTATGAAAAATACCAGCAGGGGCAAACTCAAATAAGTGTTAGGAAGAAGTAAATGGCAATGGTAAAATGAACAGCAAAAATATCAGGAGCTTATTTCCCATGCTTCCCAGTGCTCGTGCGACCTATAGTCAGATTAGACTGCTGTGTTTTTCCAATCAAACGCTAAATGATTCTGTTCTTAAGACTCTGACGATCAGGCGAGAAACACAACAATGAATTTTAAGCATCTGCTTGTGTTGTGAAAAATAACAGATCCGCCACACAAAGAAACAGCTGCCGTTGATGTTGGCGTCATAAAAACGGGGCCACATTTACCCTAAAGCCTTTGCATGTAATCTTAAATCGCAAATTATATTTAAATGGTCTTCACATATGTTACTGAACGCAGGTGCACTCATATTAACGTTATGCTACTGTCTCCAGACCAAGTACAAGTCAATATTATAGTCTCGGTCGCGCCTGTCCTTTAGTGTCATTTAGCTATATTCAATCTTAGCTCGCGTTAACCATAAATTCACCTTTGACCCAGTTAGCTTAGCTAACTGTTAACTATTGCTAACGTCACTTGAGTTCATTGCGAGCTAAGTTAGCAAACTTTGCTAACGTTAGCAAACATTCCTCTACCATCTCATTAACGTTTACTAACTAGCATTAACTGACAAAGGCTCTGTAAGTTGTTAGAAAGACTACTGTATTATTCAGTTTCAATAACGCTGGTTAAAATGGGCTTTTGGCCAGTGTAAACAAGCAGACGGTTGTTTCTAGAAGGTACGTTACTTACCATGGTTCTGCTGCAAATGCCCCACATTCTGTCAAAGTTACGCCCACTGAATCAGTCACGGCTCCAAGTCCAGCAGAAAGGAATGGCTTTTAGCTAAAGCTAAGTTTTTGGGTTTCTTTGCATCGGGGTCTTGTCAGAGCCGCTTCAGACAGACATACTAGAGGCACTCGTGACTTTACAGCGCACCGCACAACGCAGCCGCTCAACACAATCGCTGCAGGACAGAGCGTGCAGCTGTAAGAGCAGGTTACCCAGCTGTCTCAAAGAGGGGTGGATGTGACTTATAATAGTCGCTGATCAGGATATGCTGCTTGCAGTGTTTGCAGAAATTAACAAAGCAGGATATGGCCAGGAAAAAATGAATAATAATTATTATAATAACTATAACTATACCTATATATACATCATAAAAAATAAAATAAAAACAATTACATAAGTTCCTGAATATTTTCCCCCATTTAAAAAATTCTAATACTCTACTGTCTCCCTTGAAAAAAAAATCAAACTAGTTATTTTTCAACCAGTTTTCAGCTGGTTTCTGCTGACTTTCCTTGTCACCTGTATCTCCTTCCAAATTGCTCAGTGCTTGTTTCCCAGATATTTTAAAGAAATATCTGGGAAATATCTGAACCTGGGGCGCCATTTCCCTTTATAACCGTAGAGGGCAGTAATGAGCCATAACTGTTTTAATTCCGCCTGAAACCCACGAAGAAGACTGCAGCCTCACCATGGCGGAAACAGAGCAGCAGTCAGGTAAAGCACAGCTCAATGCTCCTGCTCAGCGTTAGCAACTTCTGTGGCACTTTTGCTCTTTTGTGTCGAGCGCTGGTAACATTAGCCGGTAACGGCACACCACACTGCCACACGGGACATTTAACAAATTAACTTTCCGTGTGTTAGATAAGCCCAGAAGGCTCAGCGCAGCTGTCCTCAGCCAAATCATCCATGTACATAATGAATAACTCAAAGTGATATTTGGACTTGTTGTGTACTTGTATACTAACGTGATGTCGTGGTCTGTGGAGTTTCGTCGTTTTAAACTCTTTAAAAACCTCAGCTGCAAGCTTCGCTTTTCTGTCTAGAAGGTGTTAGCTAGCACGTAGATAGAATTTGCAGGAGACAGACAGGTTTGAGTGCAGCACCACTGATATTCACCCGTATATTGAGAGCTTAATCAGGACAGCATGTGTTTAAAAGTTGGAGAGTTAAATTACTTCACGCTTACAAGCACAAACCAACCATTCTCAAACATTAAGATGACGAATGGGGCCAAGTGTTCAGGTTGCCATTGAATAAGCTCTCTGAGATTAAAGGTCCAGTACTCACAGGAGACAGATTTAAAAATGACTTGTCAAAAGAAAAAAAAGATGGAGCAGAGGCTAAGATGAACCTGATTTAGTCCTTGTTCAAGCTTCAATAGTACTTGGACCTACATTTCCCATAGTGGAAGTCAATTGACCCTTTCTGCCTGACACAGGTCTTGTGAAAAATCTACAGTAAATGGCAGACAAAATTAACACTGAATCCCACAATCATGTAGGCAAACCTAAAGTTAGCTGCCAGTAACAGAAACACATGTAAGATGGAATAATCCATCTCTTCTTAAACTGTTTAGGATCCACTCCTGAGGATGAAGCGCTTGACGTCATGGCCAGCGTCACCTTCATGGTGCCCAAGAAAGAAATCAGCATGGTGCAGGACATGGGCAAGTGGAAGCGATCTCAAGTAGGTGGCTGCTATTTGAACACAGTTTCAAAATGTTCTTTTTTCTTGTCTGACTTCCTCAGTACGAAACCACATTAAGAACATGTTTAGAAATAACATGAGTTTGATTCCGACATGGGTTCCTTAAATGAGCCTTTAATACCCGTCAGTTTCTGACAGAGTAAAAGTGATTTTGGCATTTAATGAATCTCTTTACAGCAAAAATGCTTACCATCAGCATGTAGAAGGCTTTGCTGAAAACTGTTTGGTTCCTGTCGTTGCATACAACCCAAATTCCCAAAAGTTGGCATGCTGTGTAAGACTCAAGGAAAAACAGAATGCAATGATTTTCAAATCTGTTCTGACCTATAATCAATTTAATAATGTACAATGAAAAGCTATTTTATGCTCTAATGTTCAAAATGATTAACTTAATTGTGTGCATTTTTTTTTTGTAAGTATACACTCATAGTAAATTTGATGGCTGCAAAAAAGCCATCACAGCACCTGTCCAAAAAAGTTTGGACAGGTGCGAGTTTATGGTGGTGTTACATCACATTTTCTTTAGCAACACCCAGTAAGTGTTTGGGAACTTTCTGAAAAGTTTTTAAAGTAAAATTCTTACCCGTTCTTGCTTGATATATGACCTAAGTGGTCCACAGTTCGGGGTCTCTTTTGCTGTATTTTGTGCTTCATAATGCACAACACTTCTTTTTTTTTTCTCTTGGTCTTTTTTGACATTTTGTTTATTTGGTTTCACTTCTTAGCAATAGTCATTCAGTCATCTTTTTTTGTACACTATAGAAACAATAACAGATATGGAACAAGGAGTGCTTAGCGTTTAGGTGACTGAATAGAAATAAAAATATGAAGTTGAATAAACACGTTTAAAACAAAAGATGGGTGTATTGGGAAAATATACATTTTCCACTTCTTCCAAATTTCTTTAAACGTAGTTCCCTGAAACCTTATTGAAAAGTTGATTCTGTGCATCACAAAGTTTTCATATATTATACCAGCGCTCTACAGACAGGGCATCTGACTCAAGCCTTTTCCTTGTAATTGCTTTTCAAGCAGCTAAACTCTGTATTCCAAATAAGTACTTTGTTTGATACTGATTAAATGTGATTGGTGTCCCACATACAGTCACTAATTCTGTATACATCTAAGCTAAAAAGTGTTCCATACATGTTTAATGGGAGTCAGGTCTAAACTGCATACAGGTCAGTCTAATAGCTGCACTCTTTTACTATGAAGCCATGCTGTTGGAACATGTGCAGAATGTGTCTCATTGTCTTGCTGGAATAAGCAGGGACGTCCCTGAAAAAGGTGTCATATGAATGGCAGCATATGTTGCCATTCACATTCATCTGAAATGTGGACTCGTCAGACCACAGCACATTTGTGTCAGTCTGTCTCAGATAAGCTCGGGTCCAGAGAAGTCAGCCGTGTTTCCTGATGTTGTTGATATCTGGCTTTTATTTTGCATGGTAGAGTCTGAACTTGCATTTGTAGATGCAGTGATGAACTTTGGTTACTAACAACAGTTTTCCAAAGTGTTCCTGAGCCCATGGAGTCACATCCTTTATACCGTAATCATGTTGTTTTTATATGTGCAGAGATTTCTCCAGATTACCTGGTGTTTTTAGCATTTCACAACTTTTATTTCCCAGTCCTTTGTTGTCCCTGTCCCAACTTGTTTGGAATGTGTTGCAGGCATCACAAACAATAAAGTCTGTCGGTTTGACGATTACATGTATTGTCTTTGCACTGTATTTAACCGAATATAGGTTAAACAAAAAAAAGCTAATTATTGCATTCTTATTAAAACCACGTTCCAACTTTTTTGGAACTGGCATTATGGATGGGTTTGTTATAATTAATGATTTTCAGATTGATTCTAAGCAAATTGTAATAAAAAGTGTATGAAGTGATTGAAGTTATTAGGTTCTTGAAGTGCATATGTGAAGAGTTTTCCCTGCTGTTGTCCGTCACAGTGGAACTTTTGCCTGATTGTGATCAATATCAATTTTGTAAATGCATTCCTATTAATATCATAAAATTGATTTTAGTTATTGTGCCATTTCCTCTTACTGCACATCATAACACAGTCCAGTTTTCAACACGTGTCCCCCTCTTCCAGGCGTATGCTGACTACATGGGCTTCATTCTGACACTCAATGAAGGCGTGAAGGGAAAGAAGCTCACATGTGAATATAAAGTGTCAGAGGTATGTTATCTTTCGTATCAATGACTTCTAAAAGCATGTGCTGAAGCCTTTTACATCTGTGACAACCAATCACATCTGTTAAAATAATAAAATACACAGCCACTCACACTGTAAAATAAAAGTATCTGTCCCCTCCTTGCTCAGAGTTGCTCTTGGAATTTTCCCAAATCTCTCCTAAGCTAGGACTCCTTGCTAGACACTTTTAGGCTAAGATAGTAGCTCTTCGAGTGCATTCTCAGAATTTTTATGAATATGGCCCCTGAAGGCCAGCTGCAGAGGATCTGAGGGACTTGCCATATATTTAAAAAAGCATGTCTGAGAGATAAGCTGGTCCTAGGCCACTCTGTGATTTAAAAACTAATAAGAGAATATTAAAATCGATTCTGAAACTGGTAGGCAGCCAATGCAGTGACTTCAAAGTAAGAGTTATATGTGTTCTCTGTCTGGTCTTTATCAGGACATGGGCTGCTGCACTTCATGCATTCAAGGCATTGCAGCTTTGTTTGTATAGCACATTTCATACAACAGGGCAATTCAAAGTGTTTTAATGAAGAAATGAAATAAACATATTAAAGGATATAAACAAAAAATAAAAAAGTAAAGATAAAAGGTAAAACTAATTACTAACTGATTTACAATTCAGTGTGTGTTTGCAGTGTTTCCAGTAAGCTAATAAAATCTTACATAACAGACACAGTAAGCCCACTCTTCTGGCTGTATTAATCACTTTGCCTAAGATCTGACCTAAGATCTATGCCTGCTGTCTCTTCTCTGCCTCTGCTGCCTGGCCGTTTCAAGATAAAACAAGACATTCAGAGAAAAATCTATTGGTGAATCTGTGGCTACTCTGCATTATGTAAAGTACAAGACAGTTTTAAGCAACATCATCTCAGCAGAGTGAAACAAGCTGTGTTTGTCTGTCTGATTACACCACTCAGAGGGTTTATTGTTTGCTCTTTATTTCTCTTTATGTTCTTAAAACCCATCATTTGATGCTAATGATGATGATGATGATGATGATGATGGTGACGGTGACGGTGATGATTATGGTGGTGGTGGTGATGATGATGGTGATAATGGTATGATGATAGTAATAATAACGCTAATAATGGTAAAGATAATGCTGATGACCATGATGGTGACTGTGATGATGATAATGCTAATGATATGATGATGATGGTGATGATGATGATGATGATGATGATGATGATGATGATTATGGTGGTGGTGGTGGTGATGATGATGATTTTGTTGTGTGACAGACGGTGGAGAAGTTACTGGATCTTCTGGACACTCTGGACCGATGGATAAACGAGACCCCTCCTGTTGAGCAGCCATCACGCTTTGGTAATAAGGCCTACAGAACCTGGTATGCCAAACTAGACCAGGTTAGTGTGTAAACTCATGCACACATGCACAAATACTTACACATTCAAGAGCTCAGAGTATAATTTAACTGATATTCCAGTGTCTGGTACCAGAACACAACCATTTGCAAATCATTTTTTACCTTTGCCCAATTTATTACAATACAGAGACAGTTATTTAATGTTAAAACCGACAAACTTAACTGTATTAATTGTGAAATATACACTCATTCTGACTTACTGCTTATCACTTCTGAGTGAGGCAGTTCACACCATCCTTTTTAGGATATTACAAATTTCAGTTTCAGCCTGAGATTTACAAACTTGCTCATTACAGTGCATCAGTCTCATGGCAGCAGACACACACTCTCATGGTCAACTTGTCCAGTGCATGGAACACACACAGAGTTTGCTGCAGCGCTGAGCTGCTGTGATCAGAGCTGACTCTGTCCTCTGTGTGTGTACACCGCAGGCAGAAAAGGCTGAATGTAACTACATGTTTCTACAACTCTTCACCCAAACACCCAAACACAAAAATGTATTCATATTCATTTATTTTTTAATACTTCTGTGCTGGTGATAGATGTGGCTGAAGGCACTATGTTAACGTGTTGTTTCTTCAAATTTAGCACAAACGTTTGCTTAAACTCAGCGATAAACTGATTTAATTTTGGTGGTCATAGGTCAAAGGTCACTGTGACCTCATTTGTCTCATTCTTTTTTCCTTTCTTTTAAAGATTTTCTTGGCTTTAATTGCCTTTAATGGACAGAACGGTTTAAGCATGAAAGGGGGAGAGAGAGAGAGGGTGGGGGCGACAGGCAACAAAGGGTGGAGGCCAGAATTGAACCTGCGGCTGCTGCGGCAAGGATTCAACCTCTGTATATGGAGCGCTGCTCTATCCACTGAGCCACCAGGCGCTCCTGTCTCATTCTTTTTAACGCTCAAAAACACCTTGAGGGAATTTTCTTTAAATTTGGCACAAATGTTCACTTAGATTTCACAATGAGCTCATTAGATTTTGGTGGTCAAATATCATTGTGACCTCACAAAACATGTGTTTGGCCCTAACTCAAGAATTTATACACTAATTATGACAACACATTACACACAAATGTTTAATAAGATAAAATGATGACATTTTATATAAACCTTTATTTCATCAGGTAAGTCCCACTGAGATTGAGCTCTCATTTTCATGAGAGACCTGAGTACATAAAAAAAAAACATGGAACAAACATTTTGAAATGCACAATATCGATCATTGGAATTTAAAAAAAAAAATAATAATTAAAAATGATGATAAAATACAATAAAGAGCCAATTGAGACAAGCTGAAACAGTCACAGTTAAAATCAATGAGAATTTTGACTTGGTTTTTGAACAGGCGCATTGGAACCAGAGTATCAAGCATTAAGGCACACTACAAGTCATTCCATGTGTATGGTGCAAAGAATCTAAAAGCACATTTTTAATATATAAGCATATGTAACTCTGTGTGTGTGTGTGTGTGTGTGTGTGTAGGAAGCAGAGGCCCTGGTGTCAGCTGTGCTCTCTGCTGACAGATGTGCTGCAGCTCCAGAGATAGCCGTGTACCTGAAAGAGTCTGTGGGGAACTCCACCAGGATAGACTATGGAACAGGTAATCGAGCTGCCGTTTCTGTGTGTGTGTGTGTGTGTGTGTGTGTGTTTTATTTCAGTCCTGTTCTATCATTGTATACAGAGCACTCGGGTACATCAGCAGGTTAGCATGGGACAGTACGGAATTGACAAATACAGAAAAAATCAGGGGTCCTTGGGGACATGTGTTGCATGTTTCAGGATAACCTAGAGAAATGGGGATACGTTTGTAATTTAGGCTAAAATTTAAAATTAAACCAAAATTTAAGTTTATTTAGGATATCATTTCAATCCTGCTTGGAGCTTCGTCAGGTCAAAATGTTTGAAAAGATGAATCCACACTTATATTTATACATAATGCAAACCAGTACGCTGGTGAGCTCTATGGTGGCAGCTGTGGTTACCCATCTGAACCACTTAGGGTGGTAAAACAAGTGACAATTAAATAAATTACACAGAAAATACATAGAAAAGTACATATGGAAAGAAAATCAGTCAATGCCATAAAACATATTCCAATTAATAAAATCATATCAAGATTCTTTATATAAACATTCATCTTTATATCAGAATACTTCATACTAAAATAGTCTACATCAGCAATGTTCAGAGTTTTATTAAATTAGGGGTTAAGGGAGTAATCTTCAGTACATACAAACTGGAGCATGTTAGATCTCCAAGAAGAGGAGGAGATTTGGATACTCTCTTACTCTCGATGACACACAAGAGTAAGTGTAAATTAGTTTATTGTTGTTGGTTAATATAACAGGTATGCATCTTCCCTCATTGAGATTTTTATTCCTTTATTGAATCTGGCCTTTTTCTTTATTGGAAAAAGGCCAGATTCCAATATTCTTTTTTGGTGTCTTTTTTGTATATATTGAGGATTATATACAACGTTGATTTAATACAGCTTTGAACATAGGTAATGTAGACTGACAGTGGTTTTAATATAAACTTTAGTGATGAAGGATAAATTTTATTGTAAAGAATCTCGATATAATATTTTTATCAATTGAGATATGGTTGGTAACATTTTGACCTGACAAAGATCTAAACAGGATTAAAACATTGTGTGAAATAAACTTGTGTGGCATGGAGAAATTGTGCAGGCATTACCCTTTTGCCTCATACCCCCCCCTTTTTTTTAGCATTGCACCTTCGTGATGTGCGTAACATAACATGCATAACTACCCTCTCTCAAACTCAAATTAATTAACCATTTTTGATTCATATCTAAATGCAACCATTTTTGGCCTGTTGTAACATTGTTAAGAAAAATGCTAAATAAATAAAGTTGTTGTTGTTGTTATAATAATAATGATAATAATAATAATAATAATAATAATAATAATAGTAACTCATAATAATAATGATAATAATAATAATGATAATAGTTATTATTATTATTATTATTATTATTATTATTATCATTATGTGTCATGTTGAGAGACAATTGAGTAGCTGCTGTGGTGTTTATTATATATTTTTAAAATGTGGCACTTTCTGCAAATTGATAGCAAAAGTATCAGAATATGGATGTGCAACACAGAAATTAATATATCTTTGGCCACATGGAGGCGCACCGATACACTGTAACTGCATTACTGTGTTGAGAGTTAGTGAGTTCAGTAAGTAAAGCTTTATTTATATAAGGCTTTTTAAAACACGCTGTTACAAAGCGCTACACAACCTCATGTACTCAGATAAAATAAATGAGTGAATTATCAAAATTCAATAAATATACAATATGGAACACTGTATAATGAGGGGAACACACCAAAACAAACAAAAAACACATGGAGTGGCTTGATAGGAAGGCTCGCCTGTAAAGGAGGGTTTTTTTTAACCTTCTGAGACCTAAACCGTCAGTAGTTTTCTCGTACTGCATTCAACTTCTAATATGTGAGCAAAGTCTTCTAATTACCTAAAACATGGAACAAAAAGGTAATCAGCAATTTTGCAAGAAATATCCCACAAAAATGCAAAAAAATAAAATAAATAAAGGTGAAAAGATTATTAGATAATTATCAAAAAAAGTAGGGGAAAAGTCCCAAAAACATAATTTTGATTATTATAATTATCTATTTAAAATTGTTACAGAAGTATATATAATTAAACATTATTATGATTTAATTGCTTTGCATTTTCTTGTTTGTTTTTGTTTTTTACTTTTTTTTTTTCATTCTTTTTTGCTCCCCCCTCGGTTATTTTCTTTTAATTTTTTTAGTAATTCTTTCGCTAATTTTTTGGGTAATTTCTTGCTAAGTTGCTAATTATCGTCAATGGCGTCAAGCCAATTTGCTCAGGTTTCAAAGGGTTAAAACAGTCCAAAGAATCAGCAAGTCTGATGAACTGGAGAAAATTGTTTCAGAGAGTCGGGGCTAAAAGTGCAAATGCATGATGAGCTTTTGTTTTGCAGCTGGAGTCGGGGGACAGATAAGAGGCCAGGATTTGAGAACTGGAGTGGTTGAGAAGTAGAATAAGGAACAAGGAGATCAAAAAAGTAACCGTGGGCGAGGTCGTGCAGAGCTTCATATGTTATCAACCGGAGCTTAAAGTTTACAGAATTTTACCAATGGAGGAATGCAAGAACAGGTGTTTTGTGTGACAGACAGCTTGTTCGCGTTATTTCTCACCTGAAGGAAACAGGACTGCACGAGCTCAGTGACACGGTGGTCAAAAAACATATACTGCTCAAAGATGATACCCAGGTTGCTATATTAGTGTGTAGTGGACCATTAAACGTATAGGCTTGATTAAGAGCTTTCTAAGGTGTGCATCCTACAGCAGTGAGAAATAACTGGGTTGCCCACAGATCCTGTTCATCTTTGACTTGTGTGTATTTATCCTCTCAGGTCATGAAGCTGCCTTTGCCGCATTCCTCTGCTGCCTCTGCAAGGTCGGAGCTCTCAGGGTCGATGACCAGCTGGCTATCGTTTTTAAGGTTTTTAACAGGTGAGCTGTTACTGCTGCGGTGCGCTCCATGTTAATCCAGACTGCACAGATAATGGGATGGATGGGGCTCAGGAGACGGTCATTTCGCACTGGCTGTCAGTGAGTTGAAAAAAGTACATCAGTTTATTGTGTTGCAGCCTTTATAATAATCAGGAAAAAAAAACACCATTTATTCCATATCACCATATAACAATATCTAATCTCTCTCTCTCTCTCTCTCTCTCTCTCTCTCTCTCTCTCTCTCTCTCTCTATATATATATATATATATATATATATATATATATATATATATATATAAATAAATATCTTTATATTGCACAGCCCTACACTAGCATGACATTAGCTTAACTATTGATCACTCTGTTCTGAAACTTCTACATCATTGTGTGTGTGTGTGTGTGTGTGTGTGTGTGTGTGCGTGTGTGCGGTGCGTGCGTGCGTGCGTGCGTGCGTGCGTGCGTGCGTGCGGTTGCAGGTATCTTGAAGTGATGCGGAAGCTGCAGAGGACCTACAGAATGGAGCCAGCTGGGAGCCAAGGAGTATGGGGACTGGATGACTTCCAGTTTCTGCCCTTCATCTGGGGGAGCTCCCAGTTTTTAGGTAAGAGCCTCCATACAGCAATTCAGTCAAACTTTCAAAAAAAAAAGCCCCTTTGTGTCTGAGGGAGGTGCACGTGGGCATGAGCTCAGACATGTAATGGATACATTGTTAATGTTACACTTTAAGGGAATAAAAGTATTAGTGGCTGTGTACAATTAATATAACCAATAGGCATTTATGGAAGTGTGAAAGGAGGGGTCTGAAGTATAAACGCGTGTTGATATGAGCTGAGTAACTGAGACTTAATGACTGATTGTTTTTTTATTGATTTTATATCCTGATTAAAAAAACTAATTTTCTTACCAAAAGAGTTGCAAATAAATGAGTAAATCTGTTAGTTGTTGAAAGACGACAGAAATTTAAGACAGAAAGACAGCAGAAAAATAGATTAAAACAAAACAACAAAACATATCAAATATTTTTAAAAGAATACGTTTACTGGCAGATGAGCTAAGGAGTGAAGTCTTCTTTTTCTACATAAACAATGTCGGTGACAGAGCTGTCCCCTTTTTTTTTTTTTGAACAAATTTGTGAATTTGTTCCCATACAACTGCATTATGTGCTGCAATTCCTTAACCCTTTGAAACCTGAGCAAATTGGCTTGATGTCTTTCATGACACGGGAAGAAGTAATGAGCAACAAAATAAATGACCCAAAAATTAGCAAGAAATTATTAACAAGTACAAGAAGATTACCAGAAAATTTAACAAGAAAGAAAAAAAAAACCCAAACAAACAGAGAACTGACTTGGACAAAGTTCTAAAAAAAAAAAAGACGATAATTTGTAAAGTAATTTTAAATATTTAACAGTGATAAATATTCCCTAGCTATTCCCTAGAGACATTTTTTACATTAACCAATTTCAAGCAATTTGTTGAACATACAACATGCAACAACATTCTTACCCATCATTGGCTCATTGCCTTTTCTCCCACTAATTTTAGGAAAGAAATTGTATTATTTGATCAAGTTTTAAAGATTTAAGTACTTGTGAAAGTTGTCTGAAAGCAGCACAAGAAAAGTGATGTTGCTCCAGGTTTCAAAGGGTTAAGTATCCTGAAAACCTCCTCTTGAAGCAGTCCCAAAGGGCTGCATATCCTTCACATGAATCTTTTGAGGTTATACAGTTGATGTTGCTCCCACTCTCTCTTTACACGTCTGTAGTTAAATTTATAGAAATTAATTGCAATTACATCACAATAACTGTTCAGAAAAAATAGTTTTACTTTTGAGCATAAGTAGTTCAGACTGCAGTTGGACCTTGTTTATTATTGTATGAAAGGCGAAGAACAGAAAGAAATTAGGAAAAAAAGAGAAACAAAAAAAGAAGCATATTATACCATTATATTATAGTTGCTACCTTGCACTCACTTTATTAGGAAACTGTAGAAAGAAAAAGTTTGACACCAGTCCCAATGCACCTCTGGTTTATCTCGCTTTCTGATGATAATAGAAGTCATATGTTGCCATGGTTACCAAATGATCCTGCATAAATATTGGCTGCACAGTAGTACTAGCTCACACATCAGGAATTTTTCATTCACGCTCAGCAGAGGGGTTAAATGTTTGTTTGACTTCTGTGTTTGGGCTAAAATCACATAAATCGTGATTACATGTTATTGACTGATTGATTTTCATTTGTTATTGAATTGATGTGTGATACTAATGCTGTTGTATGCATGTGTTGGGCATACATGAATCAACTCCAGGCAGCAGGAGCAGATCAATTAATCTTATTTCTTCTAATGCACTGTATCTGCAAGACATAGCTCTTTGGCCTTTTATCCATTGATCCATGATGCATACGCGCAACCAACACAACACACATGCCATGCAGTTTACATTGCCACTGTTTCTACACTTTTTTTCTCTGTATGAATTGTTGCTTTATTTTCTTTTTCTTTCTTTCTTAATGTTTCTATTGTCTGTTACCTGCTAAGGGATAACAGAGTTAAATTAGCAGTCCTGCTAACGCTGACATTTTTACATTAGTACTTTATACTGATTGTCATTAATATGCTGTGTCCCTTTTTAAAGAAAAATTTTGTTTAATTAAGCCTAAATAATTTGAGTTAATTTGAATTCAAGCTTAAGATGAGGACGCTGAAAAAAAATCAAAAAACATTCTACTATGCTATCCAAAAGTCAAGGCTGTGGTTCTGTTCCTCCTGTGTGATGGTAAAAGGTTCAGATTTGAGTCCACATGATGACAGCTCCGCAGTGCCGGGAGGTGACGTTGGGGGGGGCAGACATCAGTCGATGTGAAGGTAAATGGCAACATCTGCTGGTGAACATGTGCACTCACAGCTCATTCTCCCCTCAGATCACCCAACATTGGAGCCTCGGCACTTTATCGATGAGAGGGTGGTCAACGAGCATCACCAAGACTACATGTTTCTGGAGTGCATCAAATTCATCAATGAGGTGGGAAAATGAAACGCACCCCCAAAATTGTCACATTTGGTTTCTTTTGGTTTGACTCAACCATTCAGAAACTTGAGTCCATACTATGTGGGCAAAAATTTAAAGTAACACTTTACTGTAGATAACTTTGAAGCCATGTGAGTCAATATTTTTGTACTGACAATGGATCAAAAGACAATGTGTGATGTAAAAAAGTGTTGCTCATAGTGACAAAGCCAAAGAGAATTATTGATTATCACAGAGCATTTTAGCACATTTCAGTACATTGTTTTGATTCTGCAGCCTGCCATCTTTATAAGGTGAATAAGGCTTTAAGAAAAATTCACACACCTTCTTTTTCCATATTTGTTTTCTAGGTTTGCTTCTTGTTTTTAACTTTAAGGTTTCTTTAATCCCCAATTACATAAAAAAACCAAAATCAAACTCATCTTCCTGTTTCAGCATCTAGCCATGTAGACACTTCTAGTTTTATTTTCAGATTTTTGTGTCCCCTCAATTTCCAATTACGCCCCACCAGAATGGAAGTGAATGTAAATTATTTTGAAAAGCATTAAAAATTACTTATAAAAAGCAGCATTGGAATCTCATCCCAAAGGCGTGTACCCTGATGATTTGGGTAATTTACAGCACACTGGGACCATTGTCTCTGCAGCGAGTAGTTCCAATGAAGCTGTTTACTCTAAGTTGTTTTTTAAAAAAATACGTTAAAGTTGAGATGAAATGAAAATTCCCTTTTTTTAACCCCTTAGATCATTTTTTAAAAAATTATTCTTGTATCAAAATTACATTTTTTTATCCCTGTAAAACAAAATAGGACATGTGCTTATGTAAGCTTGAACCAACTGATGTCAGCCAATAATATCACAACCTCAGTCAAGAAATTCCCAAACAACCCCTGCTGTTTCACCATATGTGTTTTTTTTCTTTCCCTTACCTAAAGGATGGTTGAGAACAAACTGCCAATTCTGCATTACAACATTGGGAGTTATCTAATTATCTAAAGAGTACTGCCCCCCTATTGACCATTTCACTGTGTGGTTGAATATCTTTACATGTATTTGAAATTCAGATTATTTTTTCCCATCGTTCACTGCATACTTTTAGATTATTAAATCACAGAATTTTGAAAAATAAAATTAGATATCACTAGGGCTGGGTGATATGGGCTGAAAATTATATTTTGATATTTTTTAGGCTATATCTCGATACACGATATATATCTTGATATTTTTTAAGTCTCCACAAAAGCACTTTACTAATGCTAGAACTGGAAAAATTAAAAAATTAACCTTCTTAATGTGACAATATTGTAGGAATGACTTTTGTTACTTTGACAAATGAACACAATTAACACCATTTTTGATCAATAATCATATTAGTAATGTGGATGTAATGACTTAGTAGGTAAAGGAAAGTGTTAAAACAAGTAGAACTGTCTGATAAGTTGAGAAATGTACATCACTTAATTGTGCTGCAACCATTCATAAGGGATTTATTTCATATCACCTTGTAACAATGGCCAATATCTAAGACGATATATAGTCTCATATCTCAATATGATATAATATCTTTCTGTTGCCCAGCCCTACATATCACCATATATTCAATACGTACATACTATGTGTACTTTAAGAAGACATTGTACTTATTTAGTACTGCTTTTTTTTGGAGTTAAATTGGTCCACCTCAGCTTTGTCAAGGAAGAGGAAGACAGAGGAAGGCAGATGGATTGTGTTGGACGGCTGCCAGAGCAGGAACCATGCGCTTTGTTTTTGGTTTCGGAGGAAAAGGAGGGGAGGGAAGTAGAGGAGGGCGTTGTTGGAGCAGCTACATCCTTTTCCTCCTTCCCTCTCAGAGGCACCACCTCCTTCGCTCTCTTTCCTCCTCCTCCTCCTCCTGCTGTTTGACCTCTCCCTCCTCCTCACGGTCATGAAAGGATGCTGCTGTTGTGTCAAAAAGGGAGAAGGGCCTCTGCGCCGCTCCTTATCCATTGCTCACAGTTTTTGTGATTTTTTTTTTTCTCATATTTTGTGTTACTTTTGCAACTAGAAATACCAGAGATTCTGAGACCAGTGAAGCATTAACTTGATTAGCTGGATGTTGATTTGACTTGATCTAGAATCGACTGCTTTTCCTTGGGTTTCCGGAGGTTTACTCTGAATTTATTTCTCGTATTTTGGCCTCTGAATTTAGCTTATCGAATCTGAGCAACTTGAAAATATATTTGTTGTATTTTATACCCGGTATTTTGGCAAGTGAATGTGGCCTATGGAATTTAAGAATCTTAAAGATATATTTTTGGATTTTTTTAAAATGTGAATTTTCGACTCTGAATATGTGAATATTGAAAAATAAAGGTGAAAATAAGTAATTGAAATTTTAAAGAATTGACTTTAGACGCAAAAAAATATATATATATATATATATACATAATTTCAATGCATAATTTGATGGCTTTTTAACCCTGTGAAACCTGGAATCGACATTAGTTGTCTTTCGCTGCATTCAGACACATTTTCTAAGCTATATGACCCTTTGAAAACTGAGCAAATTGTTGGTTTCTTTTGAAAACAAAGGGGAAAAAAGCAATGACCAACTTGGCAAGAAATGCTACACAAATTACAAGTAATTTTACCTTAACATTTCTTTTTAAAAAGAGGAAAGGATTTTTGGAAAATAATCCAAAAAAGGGAAAATGTCCAGAAAACTATATTTATGATAATGATTATTTTATATTAAAAACTATGTTACAGAAAAAGTGTAATAATATATATACAATTAATACACACACACACACACACACACACACACACACACACACACACACATATATATATATATACATATTTTGTTTTTATTTTATTTTTTGTTTTACTCTCAGCACTTTTTATTTTTCTTTCTCTTGTTTGATTCTTGGCTTATTTTGTGCTTGTGTTCAGGTAATTTTTCTTGTAACTTTTTTTTTTTTGCTCATTTTTAGGCCATTTTTTGTTAAGTAGGTAAATGCCTTTTCCCTATGTCATTGAAAGAAATCAATACAATTTGATTAGGTTTCGAAGGGTTACTTCAAAATCTGATGAAACAGATTTACTTCCATACGTTTTTCTGTTTATATCACTCTAAACTGAATATCTTTGACATTTGAACTGTTGATTAGATAGAGATATGTGAAGAAGGACTGAGTGCTTATATGATAACATTTTTGAGTTTTGCAAGGACTCCCAGCATGCACAGGGGCAATAGACTCTTGGATCTGAGCCTCATTTTATGGGTGCTCCACAATCTTTTCCTTCTTACTTTTTATACAGTAAGTTATTATGGGGAAATGTGGTTTATTAACTAACTCAAATTTAAAATCTGTTGTTTCAGTCCAACTATGCACACTTTGTAAATGCTACATTACATACATTTCAGAGCTGAAATCACAAATTCTTTATGTTTTCTGGCCCAGTGCGGTCTGTTTAGCTGCGCTTCGCTGTGGTCCTGCTGGTCAGCAGGGCGGCAGTCTCCTCCCCTTAGCTGCATCCACTGTTAGTTTTTGTATTCCCATTTTAAAGCCTCAAGTTTGGCATTTCTACCGTTTCCATCTTTGGTTTTTGGAGCCAGAAGTGACCATATTTAGATTAAGGCTGTGCGATATGATGAAATATATCGGATGGCGATTTTTAAAAAAAGCCTATTGTGTGGTACTATATCGTTTAATTCGTTTACATCATCTGATTACACTTTGCGTCCCTCCACGTGACCGAGAGGGCGTCTACACATCAACACTTCCAGCCCAAGATAAGCTGGGTCCTTCAGAATAATAGCACCATGGGTTTTGCTTTTATTTATTTAATTATAACAGTACTTTATTTAACTTTACTATAACAGTATTTTATTTTACATTAAACTTTATTTAACATAACAGTATTAAATTTTATTATAAAAGTAGTTCATGTAACTTTATTTTATGGCAGTAGCTGCTGGTATTTTTGTAGTTTACAGTTGTTTAGAGATTTCAAAAATATTGTTATACATATTGGGTATCGCGATACAGCCTAAAAATATTGCAGTATTATTTTCAAACCATATTGTTCAGCCCTGATTTGGATGAGGGGGTGGAGCTGTGGAAGAATGAGGGGTGGATCTGTCTTGCAGACGGCCTGTCACTCAAGCAGCCCCGCCCTTAAATATGAGTAACTTTGGGCCTTAATAAAACGTAAAGTAAGTACAGTTGTCGTGAATGATGAAATTAGCTAGAGACATCATGAGGAGGTAGATTTGGATTGGTGGATGTGTTACAAAACACAGGACTTTCCTCAGGAGACTAGTGTTTGGAACCCTGCAAACTTTGAGGGACCTTTAAGTCATTTTAAGGTACGTCCTCACCATGTTTCCTTTTTTCTAACCCTAATTACAGAAACTTTACTTGTCTAAACATAACCTCCATAGGGTTATGCAGGGCACTACTTTTAAGGATTTCATAAAAATTTTTGTGTGTGCATTTTGTAGGATATCATAGAAACTGCTGTATGACGATACATTGTTTTGGTTTTTTTTTAGCTAAAAAAGTTGGTTTAGGCATTAGTTACTCTATATTCTCTGTTGATTTTTACTGCTGGAACATGTCTGCATGGGAAGTTTTTGCTTTCGAGGCTTTTAGTGTGGATTTTTAATGGTAGACAGTGCTGCTATTGTCCTTAACTGTCAATTCCCTGCTGCAGTTGTAGACTATCAATAATTGACATAGTCAACATGACGTCACCCAATGGAATTATTAGTTGGCCATTACCATGTCGGGGGTTTTTTTGAGCTGGAAGTGACCATATTGGGGCGAGAGGGAGGAACTGTGGAGGAATGAGGGGTGTCTGACAGTTCCTACTTCCAAGCGCATATCCATAGCATTATGTGACCTACATTAGCGAAAAAAGTGTTTCAGTTGCAGTTTTGCTATATATGGCTCTTTTGAATTGCCTGAAATACTGCCTCAAGTGAGCGTAAAAACTTTTTTGCTATAAACGGGTGTTTCCATTAGCCGTATTTTATTTTCAAAATTTCGGTTTGTGCAAATTGAGGGTTAATGGAAACCTGCCTAATGGCTGACCTAACTTGAACAGTATTGCTAACAGTAACTTGGTTTTTCAACTGGAATGCGGTCAACTGGGGTGTGGCGCGGTTTTTCAGCTCCGACTTCCAAGCTCTTACTGTTAAATTGAAATTAACTGAGCTTTAACCGGATGACAAAACATGTTAAATATGTTTTTTTCTTCAGTAAGTGAAAGCGAATAAACATGATAACACACTCTGAGGCCTTTATTCCTCTCTTGGATCCATTACTGGCCTTATTCAGCCCTGACTGCAGGTTTGTTTTCCCTCTTTTGTTTACCGTTGCTCAGTCGGGCCTCGGAGCATGCTCTATACGTACGCCCCAGTATTTCCCTCCTATTCACACACATGTGGATACTTCAAACTCATGTTCTTTTTTTTTGATTCACACACAAGGCTCCAGTGTGCGTGCGTGTGTATGTGTGTGCCGTCCTAAACATGAGTCACTTCCTTCCCCACATGCTGCTGTGAATCACTCCTTCCTCCAGGGAATACGGGCTGTCTCCACCCCCCTTTCCTCCCTCTTCCATGCCCTTCCCCCATGTGTTCTCATGCGAGGCCCTGGAAAGTGTCTAGAACAGAGTGTGGGGGGGTTGGATGGGGGGGATGGAAAAAGGAGGGGGTTGTTAGATTGATGCCCTGGGGTCTGGGTTTGGGTTCCCCTGCCTCTTGGGAAAAATGGTGGGAAAACAGTCTATAGTCCTCACTCCATTCATACATTTATGAATTCATACATTTGCTTTTGTGGCTTGTTACAGTCACTGTCTGCCTATTGTTCTTCTGTATATTCTAAGTATTTGTTTTCTGTCTGTAAGCTAACCCGCTTTTTGTTGATTCCAGAATTTATTAATGTTATTCAGATGATTGCTGGAACAACAACAGGCCTTTTGTTCTGCATGTTCATTTCACTACATTGATTACACCGTTGAAAGCAGAGTAATCAATGCATTAACCCTTTGAAACCTGGAAGAAGGCAACGAGCAACTTAAGAAATGACCCAGTAATTAGCAAGAAAATTGTAAAAAAAAAAAAAAAAAAAAAAAAATTAATTACAAAAATAAACTAACAACAAAAATAAACAAACAACAACAACAAAACAAAGAAAGAAATTTTAAAAAAACAGTAAAGTAAATACAAATGTAGTAATGACAATAATAATACAATTTAAAAACCCAAGGAAATATACCGAACTGCTTAAAAATTACAAATATTCTATAGAATAATTTTAAATATAAAGGTATGATCATTTTAAATAAAGGCCTCTATAAAATTTCCCCTAGCTTTTCAAAAAAATATTTTATAAATCTATTAATGTCTTGCAATTTCTTGGTTGCTTCTTGCCGAGTTGCTCATTGCCTTTTTGCTCACATTTTTGAAAGAAATCAAACCAGTGTGCGCCGAGTTCAAAGGTTTGAATACTTGTGAAAGGCGTTGCAATGTATCACAAGGGATGTGATGTCATCCCAGGTTTCAAGGGGCTAAGAAAGCAAAATTATCAGGAGGGTTTTTTATTTTTTATTTTTTTTACATGTTTCTTTTATAAGCGTGATTGAGGAAAACAGTCTTCTTTTCAGTCACACTCGTACTTTTTGCTCTGAATTTTTATTTCAACTGCATTTTATGCAGATCATCTTCAGGAGAACAAACCTACATTTAAAAAAAGCTATTTAAAAAAAAAAAAAGCAGAAACCACAACCATACCATCATAGAACCAAGTTCAATATGCATATATGTGGTAATAATGCCCTTACAAAAAGTTTCTTAGATCTGTCTTTTAATATCTACATGAAGATGTAGTTCATTGTGCAGATAATGCTGAATTGATGCTGTCATATTTTAAATTTCTAAGCAGATTCAGAGTTTGTCAGAGTTGCTTGTGAGTTCAGCTCAGTTTTACAGCCACCTTTCACCTGTCAAGTTTGCAGCTGCACTGGTCAACATTTTATCAATAATCGGCCAAATGATCCCGTGTATGGGTTTGTCATTTTTACAGCTCATTTTTATGGTTTTAAAGTCTGTGACTTTACTCACAATGTTGTTTACAGTTTAAAACCAACACTAATAGTCATTATTGTTTTATTTTATTTTATTTTTATTTATTTATTTAGAATTTTAAATTTTATTTTATTAATGATTTTCTGGCCTCATGGTTGCAGGGAAATATGACCGCAAATTATTTTTACCCTTTTAAGTTTTTATGGCAAATCATCCAATTGTTATTCTTCTGTTAACGTTGTTTTTAGCTCTACCAGCTCCTTTACTAAATGCTCTACTATGACACCCTCTGGTCTCTAATTGTATGCCTCTGCTGTTTGCTTCTGGGCCGGTCATTTTTAGAGCTTTCAGAGCTTTTGTGCTAAAAACAGCCAAAAAAAGATGAGAGCGAGTGAGTGAGTCAAAACAAAGTTGTGTGCAATAAAACCAAAACAATGAGCTAAACAACACAGTAAAGCTCTGTAGATCTGGGAGGAGCTGCAGAGTTGGTGACAGTTCTCTGTGGATTTGTCATAACAGATGACCACAACAAACAAGAGCTGATGTCATCTATTAATATTTTTCAAAACGGTTAGAGCAGTGTTAAGTTGTTGGACGTCCACAACAAAATTTTAACCATTAGCACAGAATTTCAAACTTGTTCGAGTCCCACTGTGGACTGTGGAATCAGTCGAACAACGCTGTTATCTTATATGTCTTACTGCTATAAGCTCAAGATGTTCCCTTACACACCGGAGGTTCTGTTCCTTTACAGGACGGATCAAAAGTACACGCCTTCATTATCACCAGCACTTCATTTCCCACATTCCCTTGCTGAATCACTACTTTAAGAACTAAAATAAAAAAAACCAAACAAACAAAAAAACAGACCTTTAAAGACATTTGTTCATTGACAGAGAAAAATCAGCTTGAATTCAGTTATTTATGCATTCCACTGGTGAGGTATTATCACTGTGTAATAAGAATGAAGTGGCCACAGAAACTTCGCTCCTGCAGCATAAGCGGCTTTGCTGCTACCAAACAATTTGATAATTATTTTTTCAAAAATGTTTTGCCAAAATGTCTCTTTTTTGTGTTTGCTATGACAATGGATCATTGTTGTAATCCATTAAAACTGACTCAAGATTTATTACTCAAGTAACTCAAAACTTTTTAAAGCCCTTTTTTTCAGCCTACAGAGGGAGTGTCTGATACTCTGAAAACTGATTTTGGATCAAAAATGAAGAAAACTGTCCTTTTAACTCATTTAAACTTTGTGGCGCAATAAATTAACAAAAAATATAAACTTTGATTTATATACTTTATTGATACACATCAAAGGTTGAAATCAAAGAACATGATGTCCTCTTCCACCATAATCAGCAAAGTTTTAAAACTAATACCAGTTTGAGTTTTCCTTTTGTCCTGTATTTTTTGGATCCAGTTGGGATAAGTTACACAAGGTGTTTGACTTGTCCTTCCTTCACCTCATTTTTGTCCCCCTCCCTGTTCTGTAGATGAAGACGGGTCCGTTTGCAGAACACTCCAACCAGCTGTGGAACATCAGTGCCGTTCCCTCCTGGTCCAAAGTCAACCAGGGTCTGATCAGAATGTACAAGGCCGAGGTATGCCTGCTTCCCTCTTTCTCATCGTCACTGATCAGTCCAGTTCCTCAGTGATTCATCAGTCTGATGAACAGTTTGGTGGGAAAAGTCGGGGGAGTGCATGCAGGTTTGAAAGCAACAATTATTGCTTGTAATGTTGGCTAATCAAACACTAAAGCGCTAAAACTCAAAGCTGAACTACATGGATACACAATCTATAGAAGATATAGGTATTTGTCAAAGTTAGTGATCTCCTTTGCTAAAAACACTATCCCCCCACAGTTAGTTTATCCTGTCCTTATTGACTGCAGACCAGGCTGTACCTCTTTGGTGGAGCAGTTCATGCTCCAGCAGAGAAGGGTTATATAAAAGTAGATGGTGTGACACAGAGGTTGGACTGCAGCTCTCTTGGTTCCCTCAAAGATCAGCACTGGGAAATTGTTGCAGTCACCTAGTGGTGTGAATTTTCACATAAATGTTCGCCAAAATTGAACTTTATGTGAATGTTACTTCCCCTGCACGAACAGATCCACTGATCATTTAAGTGAACTGATGTTAGTCTGAAAAATCAGCTGATGTGACCAAGACTGTGAAAGAAGATGTTTACATGAGCTATTTCATGAGTTTAAAAACTAGACTAAGAGTCTGCAGCCATTTTAGCAGCTCTGTGAGGCTGAACATAAGCCATGTTTCCACCAAAACCTTTTGGTAAAGTATCTTTGGAACCAAAAGTAACCCCTACAGACATGGACTTGGAGTGTAGATCCATTTAGCTTTTCCACTGCAGACAGTACTCTTACATGTGGGCAGGGTTGTTGTCACTCGCTGCTCCGTCCAGCAGCACTCGCTGTATTTCCCTGTTCACCACTGATACAGAGTGAAGTCTGTACCCAGTTTATCATCCACCGAATGGAGCTGCACGCCGACATTTTCAGAATAAAAAATAGCAGGCTACAGTGAGAGTCTCTCTTAATGGGATATTTGAAATTGGCAGGTTTGTGCATCAATTCCTTGTTAGGCAAGAGTGATGGTTTAGTGCCCCTGGAGCACACAGGAACAACGCTCTGCCAAGTTGTTTTCTAAGGATTCAAATATATGAAATTCACATGATGCAGCCGCAATTCTTTTTTTTCTATGCTCGCAGATCCACTCATTATTAAAAGTTTATGTCATCCAAGAGAGAAATAAGAACAGATGGAGTGGTCAAAGTTATATAGTTAAATTCAAGGTGCATTGATGGCTTCTCTGAACATAACTGAGCTGAACTGAGCTGAACGCCTAGGCCACGGAGGAATAAATCGACCCCCAACTTCATTATCTAGGTGTGTTTGCCTGACATCCAGAAATTGGTCTTAAAACGATTTCAGTCTGACTAAAATGTTAACGTGCATTTGAAAGGTGAACTTTTCAGTGCTGTACATTTTGGACATACTCTGTGCTGTAGTTAGTACCTTCATCTTGTTTTTTTTTTGTTCAGTTCTTGTTCTTTTGTTTTTCCCAGCTTTTTTTCCACTAATTATGATGTTTGACGTCGTGGTCAAAGCCCAGCATGGGAACTGTGGAGCGTGTGCAGAAAGCCTAGGCCAGTTTAGGTCCGACTGAGGCGTGTACAGGAAAGAGTTAAACTGACCCCCCACCACATTGTGTAGGTGTGTTAGCCCAACTTTGAGAGTTCGACTTCGTACAATTTCAGTCAGACTTAATATGTATTTCAGAAGTCCAGTTCTAGTCATACTAACACAATATTCCGACGTTTTCTAACATCATGTAAATGTACTGAGTGAATACTTCTCACATTTTCACATAAAAAAAACGCTTGAAATCCAGTTAAGCAATATATAATTAAAAAACAAAAACAAACTAGAAACAGAAATGTAGCTGTTTAAACTGAATATCTTCATCCTTAACTCTGACTCCAGAAACTGTTTTCTTGTTTACATGATATTTTGAAAAATCAGATGACTTCTGAGAGCCGGGCTGTCACCGGGTTCCCTCCGAGCAAAACGCCCAGACAGACTGCTTCTCTTTGAGTAGTGGAGGAGAGAGGCAGGAAAGGGTTAAGCGAGGAATGGAGAGAATGGAATTGTGTGTGTGTGTGTGTGTGTGTGTGTGTGTGTGTGTGTGTGTGTGTGGGCGGTTGGGGGTGGGGTTGGGGGGATGTCTAAGCTCGTTCTCCCCGCCTGCATGCCCACATCCTGTGTTTTCCAGAGCAGCCTGTGAGTCTTCCCAAAGAGCTGAGGGGCCAAGCTGTCTGCCTCTCCCTCCCCCTCTCCCTCCTCCTCCTCCCTCCTCTGCCGTTCCCTTCATTAAATCCTCCCCTCCCTCTGTCCCGACCTTCCTCCAAGCCTGGAGCAACCATCAGCAGACTTGCATTCCTCTCTCCCTTTTCCTGGCCCCACACAGGGTTTTCGGCAGAGAGTTGTGCTAGACCCAGAAAGAGCAGAATCCACCACTTTCTGTCTGAGAGACGAGGCAAGTCCGAGGCCTCGCAGCCTGTTTGGAGCACACATTGAAAGCATGATATGACACATGCTCGGGGAAACAATGGACTCGGACTGTTGGCTTGACTTGAATAGACAGAAACACACAGTGCATCTTGTCCATACATGAAAAAACATCAGCCACCAAGTTCTCCTGGACATTTCAAAGCTTGTGTTCTGAGCACATTCACTCCCAGTTATATCTTTTTTTTTTCTTCTCCTTTTCCAAGCAGCTTTTGAGTTCAGTTCATCTTGACGCACTATTCAAAAATTAACTTGCACAGACTTGCTCGAGATGGCTAATTCATCACATCATGTCTGACGAGCTAGAGAACAAGTTAAGTCTCGACAAGTTATTAACATACTGGAGAGAAACAAATAAAATCCAGACTGTCTGGAAGAAGAGAACCATTCACCAGATGAGGCTGGTCTAATTCTATATTTTTCTGATTGTTAAATCTTTTCTTTTTTCAGTCCAAGAGCATGGTGCATAGATGTGTTTTTAATAGTTTTAATGAGAGTGGAGCTCTATGATAGAGAGGAAGAACACATATCAGGCTCTGATACACACTGTTTGTCAGTGGATACATTCAGTGTTGGTTTAGGTCTGTACTTTGGATTAGTTGCTTGAATTATTTTATTTAGGGGGGTCAGTTTGCACAAATTGTTAGCAAATGCGCACAAACATAGACATAATTGGTAAATATACAGATTTTGCATGAGGATAATTAGTGCTTTAACATAACTAGTACAGACACCACTCAGGAGTTTCAAAATAAAAAAAGACAATAAAAAAGAGAAAGAAAAACGCAAAACAAAAAAAGAAACAAATCACTTAACCTAGACACCTAGACCCTGACTAAATCACAGGATCATAAAATGGAGTTACACCCA
Organism: Plectropomus leopardus; assembly: GCF_008729295.1. Classification (NCBI taxonomy): domain Eukaryota; kingdom Metazoa; phylum Chordata; class Actinopteri; order Perciformes; family Serranidae; genus Plectropomus; species Plectropomus leopardus. The sequence continues at coordinate 1,604,378 of NC_056482.1, read as the reverse complement.
ATACATTTACATAATGTTAGAAAAAGTGGAATTATTATGTCAGTACGACTAAAACTGGACTTTTAAAATACAAGTCAACATGTTAGTCCTACTGAAATTGGACTAAATCCAATTTCTTGAAATCGAACTAACACACCCAGATAATTTGAGTAGAAGTCGAGTTGTTCCGTCATGTAAACACCTCAGTTGGGCTTCTGCGCACACTCTTCGTCGACGCACCGGCCTCCCTCAGTGTTTACAAAAAGGGACTGTCACCTATCGGGGGGAAGGGGAGCTTTAACACAGGTCAGGAATTTTTTTAAAATGTCAGCACTGTGGAGGGACTTGTGCTTTTAATTTTGGCTCAGGTGAGGGACATATGACTTTAAAAGGTAGTATTTTAAAATTATTTTAAATAAAAAAAGCCACACCCTTTTGATAAATAAAGTACAGTCCCACAACACCAGCATGGAATTTAAGTGATGTCCTGCTGTGGACGGGGTCGCAGCAAAACATATTTTATCCACCTAAAAAGATCAATTTCAGTGTTCATTGTATTTTAATATTGTCTCCTCTTTACCTTCGACAACAGCTGATGGAGGCAGCGGCAGAGCAGCAGCTCAGTGGAGTTTGGTGTTTTAGATATAACGGCTTCAAATCCCTGTTAGTAAGGGCAGATTCCTCATATGTGAAAACCCACTTGGCAATACATCAGATTCTGACTCTGATAAAAAGCACATACAGCTCCACAAATCTGGATCAAATTAGGAGACATGTCATCACATCGTCAGGTTTGCCAAAATGTTTTTCAGTAATGTTTATTGAATCTGTTAATCCATTTTAATAGGCTAGTTGTATCTATTACCTGACAGTGTAGTATGATGTCCTGTGAACGTGTTGTATAGACTCTCTGATGATTTTTCATCGATTAAATTCATGTTGAGACCAAAGTTCTCTGAGGCATGTGTTTCCACCCCAGTTCTGTCCAGATGATCATGACTGATAGCGTCACGGCACAGATAGGCCGAGCACAAGAGTTCAACTCCACTGTGCTCCCCCAGCGCAGTTTCCCAACCCCCAATGCAGACACCCACCACCCCCACCGTCGCTCCCCAACACCAGGACTGTGGCGGCACGCACAAAGGCCTTCCTCTGGGCTCGTCCACAGCCATTTTAAACATGTTCAGAGTGGAAGGCCAGTGGGAAGAGTTAGCAGCAAACGCTTCAGGTCAAGGTTGACTCTCTGGGCTCCACTGAGTGTCTGAGTCAAAGACCAGGATGTGTCCTGTGACTAAACCTCAATAGAGACTCCCTGTTTAGATGCTCAGATGCTGCCACAGCTTCCACACCTGCTTATATAGCTCATGTTAGGGACATACTTGAATGATGAATGGACAGGGATGTATATTTTTGTTTTATATATGGTCTACTTAATAAATTCTGATTGTGGGTAACCAATTTATATGAAGTAGATACTGAAGAAAGGCATCAGAGTCATATATCTGTGTTAAAGGAAAATGTTAGTTTGTTACAACTCAAATTTTAAAGTGATAGTTTTTGAAGTGGGGCTGTATTGAGATACTCATGTATAGTCAGTGTGTTACATACAGTAGCTGGCAGGCGATGTGCTCCCAGTTTGCAGAAACAGACGGCGCACCCCACAGCTCAGCATCACTGTATAGAGGGCTTGATATAAAAATGTTGTTTAGCAACTTTTTAAAAGGCCTACCTAAAAATACAATATCAGTCTAAACAGAAGCTGCATTGAGTGTTTTCAACGGGAAGTTTTGTTTCAGTTAGTGTGTATCAGCCACTAACAGCACTTATAGACCCAAACAGCTGACAGGCAGCGGATAAGAAATGTAGTGCCAAAGGAAAAGGCTGTGTGACGGCGAGGAAAAGCCCTGAAAACACTCTAAATACAGCGTCCACTTACACTGATATTGATTTTTTTAGTAGGTCTTTTTTAAAGTGGCATAAATAAGTTTTGATATCAACCCCTGTACCATCTGTTTCTGCAAACCAAAAGCACGTCGACTGCCAGCTACTACTGTATGTGTAATACAATGACTATATACAGGTATCTCATACAGCCCCAGTACCTCCGCTGAGGAGGTCATGTTTTTTAGTTTGGTTGGTTTGTTTGTCAGCGAGGTAATGGAAGAAACACCAGTTTTCATGAAACTTGGTGGAAGGGTGTAACATGGGCCATTGAAGAACTATTTACATTGTGGAGCTGATCTATATCATGAAGCAAATACTAGACTTCAATATAAATTTCACAAAATGTTACTGTGTGTCATCGTCTTTGGGTATATTTGAAAATGTAATGAGAGTGTATGGTAAGTGGCTAAAAATACTGGTTAAATAGACTGGGGGCATTGTGTGGCTGAGTGGATAAAGCTCGCACTCCAAATATGATGGCTGTGTCCTTGTCGCAGCAGCCGTGGGTTTGATTCCAGCTTGTGGCCCTTTGCTGAATGTTTTCCCCTCTCTCTCCCTCGTTTCACGCTAACAATCTCCTGTCCTTTCTAATAAAGGCAGAAATGCCCCAAAAAAATCTTTTAAAAAATGGACTGGTGCAGAACTAGAGTAAGTGATACTTTCGATGATGGTCAGAAAATCCACACATTTTTACAACGACAGGACTGACATCAGGTTAATTCTGAGATAAAAGTCAGAATTCTGAGATTAATCATATCCAAACCTTGGTCTAAATATACTTAAAGCCATGCGTTGAACTGTCACGGTGCACACTTAGGTCTCGCATGAAACGTTAAATTTTTGTTGCAGTTTGACCTTTCGTTCACATTTTGGGGGCCTGAAAACGCAAACTTTTGAAACCAGGTTCCAGAGTGTAATCTTTTGAAAAACACCACCCCTTCATTACAAAGTTACACCGCCAACTACTGGCGTGGCATACATACTGCAGTGTTTTTGGTTGTTTTTGCGGATCCATGTACACGAGGATTGTGTTCACAATGTTGTCATATGAAGGCAGATTTTTTTTAAAAAAAAAACACAAAGGACAGACTTTTCTGTTTTTAGTAGAGCCGTTCTTGTCTAAACGTGGCCTTAACCGTCTTTCCTTTTAAAACATTCATGGCGTTGCACTCATTTGATTACTAAAAAGTGACTGATGTGATTATATGAGGAATAAAAAAGAGCAGAAATGATTCTCATTCTCAAAGTTTCCTGCCCAATTCTGTCACTGTGAAGAAGGATTTGAGAGCGGTTGGAGGCTTTAACATGTACTTTGTTTGAAACATGCTTTTTCTGGTTTTCTTTTCCAGTGTTTGGAGAAGTTCCCCGTGATCCAGCACTTCAAATTCGGTAGCCTGCTGTCCATCCAGCCTGTGAAGCCTTGACTCTGAAGCCATGCACGCCATGGAAAGACCAAAATCCCGACAGTTGGAACCTACAGTTTTCCCTTCCTCCAGCATCCTCACGTGCAAACCCAACAGTAGCAACAACCAACAACATGTAGTTTGTACACACGCAACTCCACATGTGCGCACATGTGGTCATGAAAGCTTGTTGGCCATCCATGACGTTAATGCGGAGCATGTTGTGGATGAGCTTTGTGATTTTGGAGCATCTTTATATATTTTTGTCATTTTATTTATATAATAGATAGATTTGAATTTGGGCCCTTTTTTGAGGGATGGAGGGAATTTTTTGGGGGTTTTTTTTCCGGTGTGCTCATTGATGCTTAATGCTTGAATTGACCTCAGAGTGTGAATCCTCATGAGCAGTAGGCTCATTCACAGAGTGAGCTGCTACAAAGAAGACTTTGTGTGACTTCTTCAAAATATTTTGCAATAGTTTCCTCTTCAGTTTTAGGTTGTTTTATTTTTTGGTTTTGCTTTTAAGGCCAAATGTTTTTTCTATTTTATTGCAAATGTACCAATATTTTTAAATGACCAGGTCATCCCAACATCCCCGTCACATTAAGAATTTGCTGAGAAATAACAGTTTTGAGTGTTTTTTTCCAAAATAAAATGTCTCAACATTTCCCTGTCTCGCTCAAATGGGGAAAAAAAAGTCAGTATTAGACTTTTAAAGCTTCCACAACAGTTCATCCAAAACAGAATATACTGAATTTCATGCACTTTGTTTACATGAAAAGTAAGAAGTTTAGATAAGAATCTTAGCATATCTCTCTTTAATTTTACCCCTCCATGTGTCCCTTTTAAGTTACTGTCAATAATCTACACCCATCACAGTCCCAGCTGAGCCCACTCTTAATTTAAAGGACCTCTATATGACATTCAGAGCATTAACACATGAGCAAAGCACTATTTTCTATTTAAAGATATAGTGGAGTGACGGCGACCTGAGCAGAGAATGAAGTCACACTCCCTCTGTGTGTGATATAATCTGAGCTGCTCTTTTCTTTAAGCTGCACATACATGTTAGTGCATGTGAGTTCTGCTGGATTCAAATGGAACTCATGAGCTTGTTGTTACGACATGAGAAGCCACATACATGATATGTTTTGCATTCAAGTCATGGAGGCAACAGTGACATGGACGCTGCTGCTGCCGTCTAAACGCCACCAAGGCTAACAATTTAGCAAACTAGCGAGCCAGTCACGAAATGCAAAGGCGGAGTGTTAGAGGAAAAAGATGAGGCCATTGGGAATATCAATTTCCTCTGGCATATAAAATTACAGCAACTTTATATATAAAATTACAATATATTAGCTTACCATCCTCCGAAAAATTTAAGTCCATGGCCTGCATCATTTCTGAAAGTAAAAAACGTCACAACTCATGAACTCAAAGCTTCTACATACTTTATACTTCATAAATACGACATAAGGGGGGTGTTCTTCTCATGATCATGATTAACTCAACCCCATTAGAACGCAGCCATCTTGTGTGTTTATCCCAACGGAGTTATTAATTTCCCCAAGAATGTTCCACCTAGTTCCAAACACGCATGGGGAAAAAAAATAGTGCCACTTCTTAGGTTTCCATCAACCCTCAAATTGCACAAATTGAAATTGTGAATATAAAACATGTCTAATGGAAATAGGTCAATAAAAAAACTCATTGCAAAAATGTTTTTATGCTTGACGCATGAGGTATAGATATTTTGCGAAACGCTTTTTTTTTTTTTTTGCTTTTCTAGGTCACGTGATGGGCTATGTGCTTGTCAGTAAGAACTGGCTCCCTCATGATGCTGCAGGCCCTACAAAAGGTATTAAATCGCATAGCTCTTCAAAAATTGGGCAGATCATCCGGAAGTTTTGTATCCATAATTCCTCTGTAAAATCGTGGACTATCACCTCCCAGAAATCCCTCATACGTGGCTGCTCTTACGTATAAGGGGCTTGCCTTTCCATTACTGCGGGCATAACACATCTACGTAGCCTTTGGTCAAAAATCATGACGACAAGTGCGGTGGGTTCAATAGAAATGAAATCCATCTTTTGAACATCAATAACTATGCTTCTTGGAATGTTATCACCAGAGGAGAAGTCGCATAACATCACTCAGTGGAAACGCAGTCATCTCGCAATTGTATGTCATCAACATTTCAAAAATATTATGTTTTGCTCAAATCTGTATTGGAAATATGCTTACTGTTATCCCAGTAACTTGCTAAATGCCACCTTATGGCTGATGACGCATTGTCACTTGTTCCCTCCAGCTCCCCTCTGGTTAACACTGTTTACTGTCAGCACTGTTGTTATCATCATTAGCTGCTAGCCACCAGCTCAGCCACCTCCATGTTGAGAGCCGTGTGCAGACAATCCCTGCTCAGACTTCGAATCATAGATATGCTCTGAATATCACGTATAGCTCCTTTAAAGGTGCAGTCAGCAATTCTAATTAAATGCACTTTTTGTCAAACACTATTATTGCAGCCAATCAGAAAAAGGGGTGTTCATGCTCATTCATAGGACAAGGCAAAGGCAGTAGGAGCAAGAGGGTCAATCTGGCACATGCAATAAGGTGCTGAACTCTACATTGCAAAATTAACAATCTTTCTCAAGAATCACTGACTCCACCTTTAATTTACTTAATCTGTTAGGGTAAACATTTATGTGAATTGACAAACCATTCTTGAATAAATTCTTGTGGTTGTGCTGTGTAGCTTTTTCCTCAGAATTCTCACCCCACATAAAATAGATGATAGTAATAATAAATAGAGGTTTTTTTTAATAATTATAGTTTCCTACCCCAGATTTGACCCCAGTTTTGATTGATTGGTGAATTCTGCATGTGTCTCAACTGGCACATTTCAAAGATCACGGCATGTGTTTTTTAATTTAATAAGATAAGAACTATTTTTGTGTGATTACCTTGACCTGTCAAACCTGATTTAATAAATTCCTCCGTTTTCTCATCTTTTATCTGGCGGCCCCACCATGCACTTGGATGTTGTTCTGTTTCCATGTTACATTACGCTACATGTACAGTTTGACAATTTCCCATGTTGGTGTCCCCCAATACGGACGGGGGCATAAGTATAGACAGTGCAGGCAGTGAGATTGTACTGGGGGCATGCACAAGTGAGCCACATCAGATAATGCTCCTAATAAAGCTTTAACAAAACCACAGTATCACAATATGTTTTTATAAGAAAAATGTTTCAAAAAAAAAAAAAAATTTGGTATTCCATTTGTTATTTATACCCTTAAATGTGCAAATCTATCTATATCATGGTTCAAAACTTAAAAGGCAGTACTAAGTAAACTATAACAAAATTATAGGCTGGTTCTACATGTACTACAAAAAGAATCAACAAAATATTTTTAAAAAAAAAACTTCAATCAACTGAATATTTTCTTTGATCACATACAAATGCAGTGATGATTGCTGGGTAACATGTGTATGTTGTTGTCAATGTGGTCCAATCTTAAGTCTCCATTTGATCACGTGACAAGACAAGACTGGCTAGGTAAGCTAAAATCTGTCAACACTGAAGAGCTGAGGACAGTCAGGCCATTTAAACACAAATGAATAGAGAAATAAGGAGGAGGAGAAGGCTGCAAAGCTTCTTTCTTAAAAAAAACAGTCACCATCTCACAGACAAGCCCTTGTTGCTGCTCTCAGTGTGTCCACAAACATGTAACAGGTAAGCTAACGTTAGCAGCAAGCTAGAGACCAGTGGTCTAAATAACTGTAACATTTGTATTATGTAGGCTGTGCTAGGCTGCTAATAAATTAACACCTCTCCTAGGTTGATAGCAAGCCCATGAAGCTAACTAATAGCCTAGCAGATGCTGGCTGTTCCTAGCATTAGAGGACCATTATATTCACATATTTTTGCATTGCAGGCCTTACCAGTCAGAGACAGAAGCATTCAAACAGGTGAGTACACATGTCTTTTCAGTGGTATTGAGGTATCTGTTGGGCTGCCGTTCCCTTGTTTCAAAGGGAATTATTATTTTGAAGTCAGGTTGCCCAGGCACCTGCTTCATTGTGTGTGAGGACTTAAGCTGGTAAAGTGTGCGCACACCGCTGTAGCTTGCCAGTTTTCGGAACATTGTATTATTTGTTGATCAGTGTTGCAGCTCAGGAGTGCAGTTGTTGTGAGGTTGTTGTACTGTAATTGCCAGAAAAAGTCTGTGGTCAGTTCAGCAGACAGTGAACGTTGAGTGTCACAGCTCTGTTCATGCTTCACTTTCTCTTTGACCTCTGAACTCTGCAAATACCGAGGTAACCAATTTCCACCCAGCAATTTTTCATTATGAAAACTAGGGGTCGACATTGGGGCCGATATTTGGCATTTTGCTGATTATATGTATCGGCATTGTATTTTAATGATCGCAGATAAATTAATTATTAAAAAAGTGCAAAGAAAGTGTCAGCATGGAAGGAACCTTTACTTTGTAAAACCTCAGGGAGCTGTTTTTATTTATTCATTTTTTATTTAAATTATATATTTTTTCATTTTGTTATATTGCAAATTCTAAATATTTACACAAAGATTGTCATTTTTATTGCAAATGCATATCAGTTCCAAATATCAATTATCTGTCTCAATAAATACAATTAATGGTATTGGCCCTGAAAAATCCAATATCTGTTGACCCTTAATAAAAACATTCTGAGAATGGTACAATACATCCAATGCAAAGTTTAAGTGACGTTTTCAACGGCAAGGTTTCTTTTTGTTCCCAGAACATTCTTCCTAAAGTTAGGGTAACATTATATTTAAAAAATGGTCTGTAATCTCAGTCCTTCTTGGTGTTTCTTTGAAATTTTTTTTTTTTTTTTTTTTCTCATGTAACGTTGTAGGAAGGTTTAATAAAAAGTAAAATTTTATATTTTATGATCTCTCACCTCTCAACATCAACAGAATATCCTTAGAATGTTGCAGTTAAAATGTTGCATCTTGGTCAGCATTTAGCCTTACAGGGATATTAAACATAAGATTAAAATGTTTTCTTTAAAACATTATTGCAGATTGTAGTTAACATTAACCAATGTTGTGGGAACATTCCCTGCTAGCTGGGTTGCCGCTGTAAAATCCAACACGTGGTTGGTACTGTATATATACACCTAATTATGTGTGTATATCTAAGTGTGTGTGTGTGTGTGTGCATGTGTGTGTGTAAATAAAGAATCTAAGGGCCCATCATTAAAGCCTGCACTGGAGCCCATTGCTACTAACTTAGGACACTGAGGTGGTTATGTGAGAACATTATGGCCTACAGTAGCTGGTGTTACACTGTCTGGTTTTATAACAGAATTATATTGGACATGAGGTCGCTGCTAGAGGGAAGCCCCTTTCCCAATGCAAAAAAAAAACCCCATTAACATCTGCTAACATCTGGATTTTTAATGTAATGGGAAAGTTTACAATTGGCATTCACACGGGCATCAAATGACTGCAGTAGTCACGGGTATTTATGGCGCTGATCAGTTTGGATAGGCGTTGATGTGAACACAACACCTGAGTGAACGCACTAATTTTAGCTCCTTAACTCAAAAATCACCACAAAATACTCCATGTCTTTGCCCAAGCAGGCTAATTCATTGATCCAAATGAGTCTGCACCAAGTTTAAAAGACAGACTGAATAAGTAGGAGATATAAACAAAGTACCTAACATGACATTTTCACTGGCCTCCATCCATGCTTTCTACTTTTTACCAGAGATGATAATCGACGATCACTTAAGAATTTAATCGAACATGTGAAGTTTAATCAGTTAATTGATAGACTATGCATTTCAGTCAAAGTATATGCAAGATGTTGCTGTGAGCTTTGATTGAGGAAAAACATACATGGTGTTGTTAGAAAAAAGCTAAAATTTTCATGTTTTTCAGATAACAATTAATCAATCGTTAATTACTGATAATTGATTCAGGAAAGTGCTTACAATTAGCAACCCTAATTTTTACTACCCTGTTTTCTGACCTGTCCATGACATTGCATTTGACACCAGAAACACACACACATATTCTTCTGCTGCAGAGCCATGTACACGGCTCTGCTCTACTGGCAAATGGAAACTAGTCTATGGGCTATTTTTTAGCAGGTTTACCCATGATAAAAAAAGAGCAGCCATGCATTAATTTTGGTGGAAAAGGGGTATGAAAGAATTTTCCTAGAACTTCTCAAATGTACGAGTCACTGTGCTGAAATAAAAATCCTAAAATTGAATACAAATGGTGGCTGAGATGATGAAAAATGGGAAACAGAATACTAATTTTGCATCAAGTTTATGAATTTTTTTTCCATCGCTATGATATTTAGACTCAACAAATGAAGGCATTATGATCTCAGGTAAAAATGTGTGTTTTGCTAATGAATTTCATTTATACGTAGGAGAGTACAAGAAAACGGGTAAATGCCACAAATTCTTTCAAATTCTTTAATATTGCGAAATCGTACGTTCCCTTCTTCCATCTTTTTCTTAGAAATATATTTTGTCTTGCTTGTGACCTAGAGATGAACCCAGCAGTCAGGCAGATGGAGTCTCAGATGAGGGGAGAAAGTGTTGAATATTACATGAGTAAGGATACTTTACTCTACCCCATCATGTGAGGGCTGATTTTTAATTGTGGTTTCCAGGAGTAGGGGAACTCCAATTCATGTCACATTTACAATTCCATAACAACATGCAACAGCCCTTTTTTAAGACTTACTACAACTCCTCCTAAGGACTGCGGTGGAATTCCCCTCATACAGCACTGCAGTGCAGAGCATGGTGGAATGAAGCACAGCCGTCCAAAGGAGACTGAGGGACTTCGTACAAATGTTCAGCAGCAGCTGTGTCCCATTTCAGATGAAGCCTCTGTTGTAAGATGCAGCCTGTGAAGGTTTGTTTCAGAGGAAGGAAATGCCCCAAAATGAGACGCTCTACAGCAGAAATACTTAACTTACATGGGTTAAATTGGGCCCTAATAGGGTGACACGTGGCCCAACAATTCACAATACAAATAAAGCGATTCACTCAGAAAAAGTTTTTGTACTTTTAGTATAGATAAGGCACCAGAGTGCATAAAACAGCATCAAAATTGAGCTTGTTTATCAAAAAAATACCAGTGGAGAATCCCCCACACCCCCTTACAGAGAATCTAGCAAAGCCCCTAATGTCCTAAAATCTTAGAAACATCCAGAAATCTTAGAAATCTCCTAAAATTCTAGAAACGTGCTTAAAAAACTAGAAATGTCCTAAAATCCTAGATGTGCTAACATCCCAGGAATATCCTCCTAAAAACATCCTAACATCCTAGAATTGTGCTTATGTCCCTAGAAATGTGTAAAATCATAGGAACCCCCTAAAATCCTAGAAATGTCCTAAAATCTTAGAAACATCCTAAAATCCTAGAAACGTGTTTTTTTTTAATTAAAAAAAAAATAGAAATGTCTTAAAATCCTAGATGTGCTAAAATCCTAGCAATACCTTCATAAAAGCATCCCAAAATTCTAGATATGTGCTTAAGTCCTACAAAATGTGCTAAAATCATAGAAACATCCAAAAATCCTACAAAAGTCCTAGAAACATCCTAAAATCCAAGAGACATCTTAAATCCTAGAAACATGTTCAAGTCCTAAAAGTCCTAAAATCTTAAACATGTCCTAAAATCTTAGAAGCATCCTAAACCCTTAAAAGGTGCCAAAATCCTAGAAATGTCCTAAAGTCCTAGAAATGTTCTAAAATCCGAGAAATGTTCTAAAATCCTAGAAATCTGTAATATTCTGTGAAACATAAAATTCCTAGAAATGTGCGTAAGTCCTAGATATGTCTAAAATTCTTTAAAAGTCTGAAAATCCTAGAAATGTCCAAAAATCCTAGAAATGTCCTAAAATACTAGAAACATGTATGGAATTGCTGCGACTGGCTCCTGGCAAAGCAGGTCGGGTGCCCCTGCTCTACAGGATCAACCACGTATCATGAATCTTCCTCCTCGACTCACTGAGGAAGAGCGGCTGCGGTGCGTCCAGCCAGTCCAAAAATCATCATGTGTTGTTTACCAGATCTTTGTGTTGAGTCTGTAGTAAATATATCACTGAAACTGGTGTGCTAAAAAAGCCACTGTGTAAAAAGTGGAAGCCAGCAGGCATCATCTCCTCAGTTTGTTCCCGTCAACAGTCTGAACATGTTGCTCAACACCACATGTGAGCTGTTCCACCAGCAGTGTGCTCCCAACATCCTCAGAAAAGCAATATGGCCTACTCTCAAAGTCAACTGCTTACACTGTCCTTTTTTAACTATTGTTTGTCAATTTTGTTGAAGTGACTAAGTGTTTTCCCGGTATCACAGAAAGTGTCTATCACTGGGGTTTACTGCTCAAGTGCTGGCAATAAACAAGGAAACAGGCAACTTTATGAGTTGATGATGACTGCCTGAAATCCCAATTCACTCGGAGATCGGGGGTACAACTCTGAGGGAAAACCAGTGAATTTGTTGGCCTCATTTGGAGGAATGTTTGGAATGGGACAGCTGCGTCGACCCGTTCTGACACGTCTCGGCTTGAAATGTGGACTTCATGGAGGCAGTTTCTGAAATGGGATGCAGCTGCAGACTTTAGATGTTGAAGGGCAGTGGTGGAAAGTAACTACATTTATTTCAGGAATATACTGAAGTATAATCTGATGAACTTGTACTTTACTTTCCATTTGATGCTATAGCTACATTCCAAAGGGGGTTATTGTACTTTTTACTCCACTACAGTAATCTTACAGCCCGTGTACTTTCAGATTTTACATAAAAAGCTTGTTCAATACATTGTCTTATTACATATTTAAGCTTGTTGGCTGGTAAGCTCTGACTCAAGGCTCCCTGTCAAATGTTCCAGAAGTCTGAGCTGTTGCAGTCCCACCAAACAGGGATTTTTCTTTCTTAACTTCTTAGATGGTTTCATTTAATGATATATTCAATGCTGATAGAGGTAAAATTATACAATCACTATCAAAAAGCAAAGATTAGTGAAATTATTACATCACAACACCACAGATTTATTTATAGAAGAAGGCCTAATCCCTAAAAGGTTGGGAACCACTGGATTAAACCAACCAGTCAATATGTTCAACACTTTATTGCAGAGGGACTGAAAGGTATGAAAGGCCCAACTTGCTTGATGATAGTGAAATAATAAACAATAAATTAAGTAAAAAACATTTATTAAATTTCCTCAACTGACTTATTAGCTGACTAACATTTTAAATGAAATACAAAATGATTTTGATTTATTTTCTATTTTCAGCTTGCATGTAAGACTTTGACCTAATTAGTTTTTATTATGATATGCAAATAAGATACAGCAGAGTTTGTCCCAAATATGCAAATAGGAGCATAACCCACTTTTCAATATGCAACAGACTGATTAATATTCAATAATGGGTGTGGTTTGTCTGTTCCATTGTTAAAGTGTTGGTGTGGTTTGTCTTTCATCAGTATGCACCAATGGCTATGCACGGCAGGCGTGGTCTATTGGTGCCTTTTGGTTCGTGTAAACAGGGGAGTGACCTCTGTGTAGCTCAATGGTCTACTATTTCCTCAGTATGCAAATAAGAGTAAGCATGTTTTGGTGTAATTTAATTTTTCATCTTGCATAAAATCTGAGTATGTGACAAGGGGCATGGCCTGTTTTTTTTATTAAGTAAAACATTATTTTGATTTTAATTTAATATGCAAGTCATCATTTGTGTGACCAGAGTCTCTAGCAAGACACTTTGGAATATTTTTTTTTTGACACTCTTTGGGGAGAGGTTCTGGTGAGGGCAGTGTCAGTCAGTTAGTCCTACATTCAATAACTATTGTATGGATAACCACAAGATGTTGTACATATAGCCTAACCACCTAACTTAACTAACTTTGGTCATACACTGGCCTTTCATCAAGCGTCATCATCAAGTCAAAACTGCAGTTTGCCAATAATACTTCAGTTTCAGTTTCAGTTTTTGCTTTGTGTGTATTTTGTGTTAAAGGTCAGTGTGCAGGGTTTATAGGGACATGTTGGCAGAAAAGAAATGTTATATTAATAGCTATGTTTGTGATCGGCTCCTCAGTGGATGTATAAAGAGACCTGGATACAGCACTGCAGGCGGGCCCTGCTCAGTACTCATTATTTCATCTATGATGACAACGATGATGAGATGGCGACAATAATGTCACATGTTGTATGGTAGTATGATGATGTTGATAATGACGATAACAGGGTGACAGACACGGTACATGTTGTACTTGTTGTACTGATGATGATGATGATGATGATGATGACGACGACGATGACGACAGGGTGACAGTAACAGTACATACATGGAGAGCGTAATACCATATTACACTTTACATGTAATTAAAATTGACATTTACTACATACTTACCATTGACCAAACACTGACTTTTGCCCGCCATGTTTATGCATTTAGGACTTCAAGTCGGCAACTCATGTTATAAAATAACGTAGTTATCAATGTTAGTATACTGGCCTGGCATGTTTTATTGTTCAAAGTTTGCTTGCTTGCTGCAGCTAATAGATGCATATACTAAAATGTGCAACTACTAAAAGTAAATGATAGCTACTAGAAACAAAATAACCAAATATATGCGTTTTTACCGTCAATTTATAAATTACCTGAATTAACACTTCAGTGTTAGATTGACCCTTTATGCCACACAGAACCATCAATTTGAACGGGTTAACTTACCGTGAAAGCATGTCCCTCATTCCTGAGCCCATACAGAGATGTGTTTTCTCTGTCCACTGTGATGTGACATCAGTGCTCTCATATTAATCTCATTTCTTTCTGAGTTCTCAGATGTGTCCACATGAGTTCAGACCTGCTCTGCATTAGAACCTTCTGAAAAAATAAAAAAAAAACCTCCTGACCTCCCCCTCCCCCCACAGACCTCTGTGCAACCTGACTGACCTGTCTGTGCTGCCACAGTCTGCCTCCCCCTCCCACAACACCTATTCCCCACAGTCCCCCCCACCCCACCACAACCCCTCCCCTCTGCTGTCACATTTGGCCTCCTCCCCCTCTGCAACCCCCCAACACATCAACCCCCCTCTCCTGACAAAGCAGGCCTCCCTCCCCCCTCATGACTGCTTCTCCCCTCCTCCCTCTGTTGTCTCTCCCCCCTCCCCTCTTCCTCCAGCAGCCCCACACAACAACACTAGTCACCACACTCCCTCTTCCCCCACCACCTGGTATTGTCCTTTATTGTGGATCAGTTGATCAGAGACTTCACGATAAGTAAGTACATTCTGTTAATAAGTACACTTTTTATATTTTTATCCAAAGGCTTCAGATTGATAGATTTTATTTTATTTTATTTTATGCCCACATATATTTTTAGTTGATATTTATTATTTAGATGATATTTTAAAAGAAACCCTTTTTTCATTTTTATTTTATTTTATTTTTGTCACATATCCGTATCCCGTACACAATTAATTTCCACTTTTGGATGTCTGAGCTTTTTTGTATGCCCACATATATTTCACTCAGCATATATTATGTAGATACTTAATTTTTTAATTTATTTCACTTTAGTTTGTTTTGTTTTGTTTTGATTTGTTTTGTTTTACTTAAATATGTTTTATTTTATTTTATTTTACTGTTTTTTTCTTATATTTTTGTCACACATATCCATATCCCATACACAATTACATTCCAATTTTGAATCTGAGCTTTTTTGTAGGCCTATATATTTCTTTTACTTAACATATATAGATAATATTTGAAAGAAATCAAACCGATCAAAATATTGCAGAAAAAAACTTTAAAAATAGGGGAAATCAATGAAAAATTACTGTTGTCAAAGATTTTGTGTGTGATTATGTGTGTGCATGTGTGTGTGCGTGTGTGCATGCGTGCGTGTGTGTGTGTGTGTGTGTGTGTGTGTGTGGCGTGCGTGTGTGAGTTTGTGTTCATGGGTGTGAGTCTTTCTCAATCCAGATGGAGGAGCTGTGAATACACCATGAAACAAAACCATTGTCCACACCATTTGTCAGCAGCGCAGAGGGCTGAACATGGTTTGTTTCTGACATCATCTCATGTGCTTGTTTTTTGTGAATCTTCATTTTTAAAGATGTAGGGTCCTAATGCAGCAGGCAGATGCTCTCTGTAAATAGTCACATATAGAATCCTCCTGCATCCGATTTCTGCATAATTACACCCCACATTGTTCACGTTGCCTCATTCCTTCCATTACAACCTACCTACTGCAAGTTATTATGGGGAGCGGGAGCTGGAAAAATCCCACAGAGCTGCAGGAGCAAACGAGCAGCGGCGATGGATGTGATGTGTTGGGGTAGAGCGATGGCTCATTCTGAGAATCAGAGAAATGAGCCAGCCAGGAAGAGGAGGAGGATGAAAGAGAGGAGGAGGAGGAGGAGGTGGTGGAGAGGGAGGGAGGGTGGCGTTGGGGTGGGTGTGTGGAGAGTTGGAGGGAGGGTCAGCCTGAGGTGGCTCTGCTCTGCATACACAGCCCGCTGATATCTTCATTCATTGATTTTAAAGAACACCACCAAGTGGCACAGTGCAGAGATAACAGGACACAAAGTTTTGCAAGAGGAGGGAAGTCCAGGCTGAGATGGGAAGTGTAGGCTAAGTCATATGGTGCAGGTGGTGCATTGTGGGAAGAGGCAGCAAAAATTCAAAAATTAAGTATGGTAAGTACCCTTAAAAAAAAATATTTAGCAAAGACAGTATAACAAACTAGTTTAGATCATTGAGTATTGTGATTGATTATTTGCAACTTTGGCTAAGGAGGCTTGGTAGTAAAATACATTATCTTTACAACTTTGACAATAAATAAATAAATAAATAACTCAAGGTCCACTTACTTGCTTTTACTTGAGCTTTCATCTCTATCTTTCAGTGGAATTCGCTCATTGAAATAGCTCAGCTGTCTTCACGTGACCGGAGAAATATAATATTATGAGTGAAATACACATAACATGCATACTCCATCCAATGAGGAAGACCATGCCATGCAGCTAAAAGTCCCCCAAAAAGATAATAAGTAGCCCTTGAGATGTATTTTTTTTCCTTTTTATTTAAAAAGAATTCAAAGTAATGTTTCTTAAGTCAAACAAAACACATTGTGTTGTATTAGACGGTTTATAGGTTTTATTAATATTATTAATCTTGTTTCCATTTTCTAAGGGTTTTTATGATGTTACTAATGACTTTATAAATGTTAAATAATTTAGTAATGGTTTAAATTAGTTGCAAATCATTAGGAGCAATACATTTTAGGTTGCCAGGTTGTGAAAGATTAAATCATTCCATTTTATAATAACTTGTTAATGAAATAGTTAGACATTTTGGGAAATAGGAGAGGAAATTGTTCATAACAAAACCTACCTGAAATGACCACTTGTTTTCAATAAGAGTTTAGTTTTAGGAAATATTGAGAAAAAACAAGATATATAATATTATTGTGAGCTTTAGAGATGCCAATAGGCAGATTTTGTTACTATTGGACAAATCCAGGCTAGCTGTTTCCAGTCTTTGTGCTAAGCTAAGCTAAGTGATATTGATTTTTCTTTAACCTTTTCTTCAGAGTTGCATTATTGTAAAAAAAAAAAATCTTTTAAATATTTCACTTACACTGTAAAAATGAATAACTTGTTTTAACATAAAAAAGTTAGTGTCTGGGCTGCCTTTAATTTTTTTAAGTGGACTGAATTTGAGAAGACAAGTTGAATCATTACAAAACTTAACATTTTAAGTTCAAACAAAAAGTTTAATTTTACAGTATATAACTGTGGATTTATTGGTATGTGTTTTTAGAAAATTTATGAAAAACCTGTCAGCCTTGTAATTACGTATTAACATTTGTATTACCTAATAGAAAGGATACAAATCAGCCAATGGAAAGGTTGTTCTTACCAGTGACTGATCCATGAAGCATTGAAGCATTTCCTTCATATGTGAAAGTATTTTTCATAATAGTATCATGTGTGGCACTAGTAAGCCACCACAGATCTGTAACTATAAGTATTTTTTTCATAAACAATGGCTCCATACCCACAGTCAAACACAACAGTTAGCATTAAGGTTTTCATTTTTTATTAAGATTATAAATTTTTAACAAATATTTTCTGCAACAGTTTTACCCGGTGATATACAATTTAGTAAGCACAAAAATACAAGAATAACAACAAAATATGTAGAGAATGGCTGAATACTCTCTTTATTTTGGTACACATAGTGCTCATAAAGCTAATGCGTGGATTCTCAGGTTATGGCTAAATCATGAGTTTGCCTTTTTAAAACAAAAGGACTAAAATTCATTCTTTTACAAAACAAAGTAAAACTCACAAAACCAAGACATGTTGGAATTATGAACCGCTGTGAAGGCTTTGAGCAATGATTAAGAGGGGGTCAAACTGCCAATATAAGCCGGACTGTTTTACCATCACACACTGGGAGTGGAGGTGAAGTGATAACCACAGTAATAGCCCAAAAAGTGTTACAGTATGAAAGTGTTGGCACTCCATCAAGTGATATGAGTTGGTTCAGAGTCCATGTACCTCAAAAGTGTTTCGGAGGGAGTCTTGAACGTGGTGCTCAGAATGTGCAAGGTCCATTACAAACAGGAAAATGTTTTGTTTTGCTTTTCCCCAAAAGGTTCGTCAGCCCAGAACAGGAGACATTCACTCACTTTCAATTCATGACAATAGCTAGCAGTGGTGTGCATTTTATTTAAGGCAACAGAAGTCAATCCATTTCATCAGTCACAGACGTGTATTCTGAAGACACATGTCTCCCATTCTGACAGGACAGCCTGTACATGGTAAATATGGCACGAACTCTGTCTTCTCCCCGCTAAAACTATTGTCATTAAAATGCAATTTTTAAATAACTTTTCTTTTTTTCCTGCAAAAATAAAGTTGATTTATGTAGGGGAGACCGGGGTCAGTTGTAACACTTCCATATCCTCCAATCAGAAACAAGTGTGTGATGTCACACAGTGCACACCAATGAACCGCACTCACAATGTTACTGATTTTTTTTTTACGACAAAGGTTTTCTTTGAGGTATAATTCTTGATGCTTTTGTACTACGTACATTTTGAATCACTGTTTTTGATACAAGTTTGTGAGAGACAACAAGCTACAGAGGTTAGCCAAGCCAATGTTGAGATTTTAGCACATTTTTTTTAACACTAAGAGGTCAGTGGTAATTCATGCTAAAACTGACTTAGCTAATTGGCTAGCTTAAATTCCTTGTCACATATTGAATAGTGGGCATTAGAAATGTTTGAAAAATTAAGTTAACGTGATTAGCCAGTTGGCCAGTTGTGTTGTTTTACATTTTGTGTGTGAAAAGTTAATTCACCTTATAAACACCTGGAGGGACATCACTTTGCTTGTGCTGCTTTCAGATGCCCTTTCCAAGTATCTAAACCTTTGAACTATTAGTAAAATGGTGTGATTAAAAGAAAATTGGAAAGGGACAATAGATAACTTGTTAAGAAATGCTGAACAAATTGCCTTGTACATTTAGAAAATCATTTTTAAAAAGCAAGGGAAAAAAGAAAAAGCTAGGGGAAATTATCATAATTACATATTTTAATTCATATTAGAAAATTATTATATATATTTTTAGCACCTTTTTCATGTAATTTCCCTGTTGCTGGGTTTTTTAAAACTTTTTTTTCTTTTTACCTTTGTGGAAATCAAATTTTCAGGTATTTTTCTAGTTTCATGCTAATTTTTGGGTCATTTTAATAAGGCTGCTTCTAAACCAGTAACGTTTTTGGACACTGGTGACAAAAAAGTAGATTTTTTGCTGTATTTTAACTGACCCCAAGCATGGGGCTCTATTCCATACATCTTTCACTACTATTGGCAAGTAGAACAGATGTGGAACAGTAGCCTAAATAAAACTATTTTTCCAGTAAAACTGCAGAATTCCCCTAACATTTTCAATCACATAAATGGAAACGTTCAAGAAAATTATTTTTAAAGTTTCCGTGAATGTTCCCATTTTGTTTTCTATAATGTTCCAAAAATGCTCTAGTACGATTTACATATCCTGAGAACATTCCCGGAAGATTGGGTACGTCAATAGTGTCAGGGAACGTTCCGAAATTTGGTATGGTCATTTTGTAAAAAAAAAAAAAAAAAAAATCTCTCCAAAGAACATTTACTGAGAGCGTAACTATATAAAACGTTATATAAATTACATCTTCGCGTGAAGCGTTCTCAGAGAAGAGTGTGGGAACATTTGTAGACGGAACATTCTCCTGAGCTTAGAAAAATGTTTCCCAACAAAGCCTGGCAGTGAAATCACCTCTCCGCTGGGTTTAACTGAATACTTTAGTGGAATAACATGTTACAACTGACCCGGTCTCCTCTAAAATATTAAAAGGTTTGATTCAAAATGCCACAATCGCTCGGGTCCATGCGCCCAGACTGGCCAGGACCTGTTTGCTACAGATCTGATCCAAGTCCGCCTGTCTGCTCAGCAGCCCTGTAAACCCCGAGCCGAAGATGGAGATCAGGTTGGAGATGTTGGAAGTGTCTGTGTAGTCTATGTTGGAGTAGGAACAGTCCTCGCGCTTCGCCCGTTTGCGCGCTGCTGTAAAATCTGATACTTCCTCAACGTCGGACACACAACAGCCGAACTCAACCTTCCGTTTCTTGGCCGGAGACTGCGCGCCCTGGCCGCACTGGAGCGCGTCACAGCAGCAGTCCTGGTGGAGGTAGCCGTTCTCCACCGTGGTCACCACATGCGTGTCCAAATCCAGCACTGTGGTTTTGTTGCAGTGCGCGCTGCTGTTTGCGGGGAACTGGTCACAGTGTGGCACCGGGGAAGCCTCCATGCAGCAGCTCCGGTAGTAGGAGGGCTCCGGTTCCTTGCCGCCGTCCTCAAGCGGGGAGCAGCCGGAGAGCGCGCTCGATGTCCGGGCGTGCGCCGCTGGCTGCGCCGCGCCTCGGTGGCACGCAGAGCCGCACACGCTCGCCTGTTCGCCGCAGCAAGCAACCCGCGCCTGCTCCTCATCGTCCGCGTCCTCTGCGTCCAGATCCAGCGGGTTGAGCTCCTGGATCTCGTTGCAGACCGTCATCACCTCCTCGTACTGCTGCATTCTGTAGATTTCCGCGTATTTCTCCTTGATGTAGACCTGCCTGGCGTTCCTCAGCACATAGGACACCAGCAGGTTTTTGTGCAGCTTGATGCCCCCTCTCTGCGTCCTGGAGTTGTGGATCTTCATTAAGGAAATGGAGATCAAGCTTTGCGCGTCCACTGCGCATTCCATGGTGTTGATCATTGTGATGTTTCTCTGGTCCACCTCCGGCTCCTCTCCAGGAGAGGGAAAGCGACTCTCAGCTATCTCAATGGGAAGCGTTTTGTTCGAGGAGAAAGGTTCAAGTCAGCTCTGTGGAGAAACATTGGACACAGCGATCCGCCTCTCTCTCAGAGCCAGCAATCATTCGCAGATGGCTTGAAACCAGAATACATATAGTCCAGACACAGGGTCCGCCCTCTTCATGGAGAGCCAATTAGCGGCCTGGGATGTGTTGAGTGGCAGACTGTTGCGCTGGAAATATGTCGCCGTCGACCAATGAGCGTCAGGCGGTTCCTCTGTACTATTCAAATTCCACCCAGGTTGTCTAACAGGAATGTCCTCATTTCAGCTGCCCCATCCAGAAAGCAGCCAGTGTTCCGGGTAAACAATAAAACAAGCTTCAAACTTGTCACAGTTTATTTTAAAGTTTGGGGGTCCAAGTTAAAGTATTTGTTTTAAATTTTGACCAGGAAATCTGAAGAAGGACTTATTTTTAAGCCCCTAAACTGTGTAACTCTCAAAAACCTGAGCAAATTGGATTGATTTCTCCCAAAAACATGGCGAGAAGGCAGTGAGCTATGAAAGAAGAAATAACCTAAAACATAAGCAAGATATTAGCAAAAAAAAATGCATGAAAATCACCTGAAATTATGCCTTTAAAAGACTAAAATAAAGAAAGAAAGATAAAAGGAAGAAATAAAAAGAATGTAAAACAAACAAGGAAATTTCCTGAAAAAAAGCTTAAAAATGATAATGCTTTAAATAATAATAAAAAAATATTAGGAAATTATATAAATCATTTTAACACATTTAAATCATTTTTAAAGCACATTTTACATACTTGACATTGTTTTTAGTCATTTAAATTTGGCTATGTGGTTAATAACATATCTTTGCAGTGTGACAATCTCAGAACACATTTCAATTTTTACTTTACATGGACTTTAAATATGTAATCACGATTCTTATAAATATAGTTTTACTATAGTTGTTCTATTTTTTCCCTAGAAATTTTTCCCTAGGTTTTTTTTTTCAATAATTTTCTAATTCATGGAACATTTCTACTCAAGGTGGTCATTGCCACCTCCACTTCACACACCCCCAATTTTTTTCAGGAAATTGAACCAATTTGCTCAGGTTTCAAAGGTTTCAATACGTTCGAAAGGCGTTTCAAAACAGCACAAGAAAAGTGATCTAGGTTTCAAAGGGTTAACTAAAACTAACAGGCATGACAAGAAACAAGTAGGCTAAATAAACTAAACACAACAAAACGCAAGCACTGCGAATTATGACAATATCTTGGAGCAAAAAGAAGATTTGCATCCATGTTATGAACCCATTAAATCATTTAATTTCGACATAATGCAGTCATAGTTATGTAAGTCATTTTGCTCCATGTCCAAACAGTTGCTGCCAGTCAAAATGGGAAATGTGAATTTGTTGAAGTCAAAGACCTATTTAAAGGGCCAGTCTATCTGAATTGTAAAATGTCTCTGTCATTCACCTTTTGATTTCTTCATTTCTCTTCTTACTTCCTTTCTTTCTTTCTTTTGGCGAACAAATCTAGTTTGCTCTCAATTTCACTTTCTATGGGAAAGTGTATATTGGTGCTCCAGCAGCATAAGCAGTCACTCCTAACCCTTTCTACCAAAATTAGCATGTGTACGTGGGTTTTTTTAAATATGGGAAAACCAACCAAAAATAGACTAAGACTCCTTTCTCATTGCCAGTAGACTAGAGTTGTGTAGTTGGTTGTGAAGCAGACCAGTATGTCATGTTTGACGTCACAGACAGCCTAGAAAACTGGTCAGTAAACCGTGAAAGCAGCATGGAGGCCAGTGAAAATGATACAGCTGTCACTTCTTTTTCTTATATCTCTTATTTATTCAGTCTCTCTGTCAAACTCAGTGCAGACTAATTTGAAACATGTATTGTTTTAGCACTGCTCGCACAGAGATGGACAGTATTTCATGATGGCCTGTCATTGCAACTAACCTGTAAAGGGGCTTAAGTTAGCGTGTTCACCCAGGTGTTGTATTTTCATCATTGCCAATCGCAGCCAGAGCTGATTCATATATGTGACTAATGCAGGGTAAATTGAGTCATGTATGTATGCCAATTCTAACCTTTCCTATTACATATAAAACCCAAATGTTAGCTGGTGCTTTTTTTCTTTCTTTTTTGTCTGCAGTGGGAGAGGGGCTTCACTCAGCTCTAGTGAGTTTGAGCACCTCTTTCCCCCCACTACGACGCCCCTGACCATGCAGTTTCATTTATGTCTGTCTTGGGGCCCATTTACACGGCAGCGGTTCTTGCATGAAATGTTAAGCTTCTGTTTCAATTTGGCTTTTTGTTCACAGGACAACATCGTTTTGGGGGCCTAAAAATGCAAATTTTTGAAATCGGGTTCCAGGGTGTAATTTTTTGAAAATGCCACCCCTCCCATCACTGTGTAAACTATCAAAGCGTGGAATCTGTGAGAATGGTAAAGTCACAGCGGCACATCACACATGTGTATTATATTTCAGACAAACAGCCATGCGCAAGTAGGATGCTTTATAATCCAGCATCACTCGAAGTAACAGTCTCACTTCATTGTCCGTCCAAACAGTGCTGTCAGTTCTTGTGCATGCAATTGTCATCGTCTTCTTTGTTTATATTCACTGCTCTGTAGAACAATGCCTTTATGTGCGTGTGTGTGGTGATCTTTTATGGTTTGTCATTCCAAAGTTACACCACCAACTACTGACCTGGCATATATACTACAGTGTTTTGGGTTATTTTTGTGGATTTGTGTAAATTAGGATCATTTTCTAAATGTTATCATATGAATGTGTATTTTTTCAAAAACGGACACTACTTTTCCATTTTTAGTAGGGCTATTCTCATCTAAACATGGCCCTAGTTTTGAGATATCAGTCTCTTAGATTTCGGTCTCTACTTTAATAAGTTGGAGGTGAATGAAATTGAATTTGTTGTGCTCAGTGTTGGAACATTACACTTTAAACAATTCAAGCAGTGTCTTTTCAGACACATATTCCTGGTTACTCTGGATAATCCAAAAACCAGCAACAACACCAACAGTTTTCATTGGAACTACTTTCTAAGAAAGAAAATGAACTCGTTATTTAATTATGAAGTTGTTTTTACACAAAACTCCATTTACCTCCATTGTAATGGGGTGGAGGAAGAACTCATAACGACAAATATCTCCACTGTCCCACACTATTCTTTTGCAGGGAAAAGTTTCATTTATGGATGTAGTGAATCCATACAAGCAGACCACCATCACCACCATGGCTGAAAACTGCCCATTAGTGCCACTAATGGCCCCCAAAATCTCCAGCTGCACTGGATTCCCCTCAGAATGTCCAAACTTCTCTCAAATATATCAGTGTCTTAATTGCAGGAAGTCAGTGAGGCTCTAAGTTTACTACTTCATGTGTCTTGTTGGCAATTTGATAATAAAGTTTAAAGCAACAGTGATCAATATGTTTGAATCGCCAATGGGTCAAATGACTATAGAATGGAAAATGGTTTCCTTGTAGTGCCAAATACAGAATTATCACCCAGCTGCAGTTTTTTAGGGCCAGTTTCTTCTTTTTTTTCTTGATTCACTCTCAGTGCTTTTTAGAGTGATATTTGCGTGCTGGATGTGTGAATGCTACTGTCCCATACAAAAACAAAACAAAACACCCAGATAAATTGATTAAGACACAAATAAGACTAACCAGATATTTTCTCAATTTTTATTTCAAAAACTGAATCAGAAACACCTCAGAAAATGACATATTCTTTCACACAAACAGAAGCAAACACAGCTGGTAACACACTGAAGGAAGATGTTTTTCACTGAAATGCTGCTTTTACTGAATTTTCTCTTAATACTATATGGCTGGCTGTCTACAGTGGGAGGAGTTATGTCCTTGTTATGCTTACTATCATGTAACTGGCATGAGGTTTGCTTGCCAATTATATGACATCATCACACTTTTCACATCAAACACAGGCCCATGGGAATGCGTCTCAGCCTTGCTTCCAATTTTTTTCTCAGTGACCACTTGCGGTTTTGCAGCTAAACAAAGTGCCTCAGAAGTGAGACACCTCTGTCCCTCCTTTCCATGATCGGACGTTATATGCAGAACAGCGAGGCTGCATAACAGCATGATATTCCCATCTTGAACAGTCAGTGTAAATAAACACCTTCAGGGTAGACTGACCGAGCAGGTCTAAGTGCAACTTTTCACTTAGACACTACTGGGACAGTCAAATTGTCTCCAAATTCTTGGAAAGAAATTGCCGCCACACTGGCAAAAAATTCGTTTTTTTTTTTTTATCAAAGGAAAGTGAAAAACAACAAGAGATTGCTTTAAAAAGCTAAAAAATGGCTTCATAGGAAAGAGTGCCAACCCTGAGGGAAACAAAGTGATATAATATAAAGTCAACTTTGAGGCAGGCAACAGTAATAATTATAGTACACAGATGTGATGTTCAGCAGTACGTCGATGTCATACTGTTGCCAAACAGCCTACTTTTCTGGTGTCTTTTTGACTTCTTGCTTATCCACAGAATATTTTGGAGCATATCGCAACAAACAATGTGTTGAGCTTAATAAATACCGATGTGCATGCTTGTAGATCACGCATCATCGACGGAGGCCCACGCCATGGCATCTCACACAAGTCTAAACAAATCCTAAGGGGGGCAGTTCAAAGTAGCATTAGCTGCTAACACTGCTTACGTGTGGAACTGTTGTGCAGCAGGGATGTGAGTGGAGAACGTAGCAAGCCAGAAGAAGAGACAGGCAGGTGGCACACACTAACACCAGCCACAGAGAGATGGGGAGACAGTAGGCAGGTTTCTATTAACCTTTTAATTCTGAAATACAAAATTGCGAATATAAAATATGCATAATGAAAACACTGTCAGTTTTTCAGTTAAAAAAAAACAAACATTTATCGCAAAAAAGTTCTTTCACTTATATCAGGTGGTATTTCAGGCAATTCAAAAAAGCCATATTTTCCATTGGAAACACTTCTAAAGCTTTTATATGTCATAAAGGTTATAGGTGTTACCGCATCGCATGACTCCTCAAAAGCTGAGCAGATCATCCAGAAGCTTTGAATCCACAATTACTATCACCTCCCAGAAATTCCATATACATGGCTGCTCCCACATATAACGGGCTCGCCTTTTTATTAATCGCTCACATAACACATCTATGTCACCTTGGATTGGAAATAATGACGGCTAGTGTGGTGGCTGCAATAGAAATAAAGCTGCTAATGTTCTAAACATCCATCATCATGCTTCTTGGAATGTTATCACCCGAGGAGAAGTCACAGAACATCACTCAGTGGAAACGCAGTCATCTCACCATTGTGTTTCATTAACATTTCAAAAATATCGTATTTGTTTTGCGCAAATGAATTTCAGTCAGAATCTGCATTGAGGCTGTGTATCCAAATCTCTGACTCTTGCATTAGTTATCTGGTATAGACTTTTTCTTTAACATTTAAATCCTAATAAACAACTGATAGCCTGCACATTTACCATATCCTCTACAAATACAACACTGAGTTTTTGATTTCATTTTATTTTATTTTATTTTGTTTTGTTTTATTTTTTTCATATAGCTTTATTGTGCTGCCCCAAGTGGCCAAAAAAATAATTATCCCAGCTTTAATAGAAGTACGTTGGGGAGGTGTTTGATACATTGACATGTGTTTCAGCCTGTAACAGTCAGAAGTTGATGGTTTCCCCTGTGCTCATCTCACCCACGCTGCCCTTCTTTGACCAAATTAAGATGAAGTGAGCAGTAAACCCACACCCTTGGCTTTACATTAACTGATAGATACTATATCAATGTATTTTTCTTCATAGAATATGTCAGCAGCTCAAGTCACAGAGGAGTATTCTGTATATCAAGTTTCATATGACATCACAATAGCTGGATGTGTTTACAGTGAGACAATCCAAACCTGCCACCCTGAATATTCACGACCCTTATTTCTAGTAAAAATGTTCAAGTGATAAATGATAAATAATAAAATGTTTAATAATTTGTGCTGTCAGTGACATATAAGGTTCTAAAGGTGGCTGAATATCAAAAAAAAATGAATAAAGGATTGACGGATGTGAATGAAAGAAACACACATATCTTCATGTGTGAGTCTGAGCAATCCCTCTGTTCCAATCCATCTCAGTCCCTCTTGCAGGATCCAGCATTGCAGTGGCCTCTACAGGTTCAATCCCAGGTTCAAATGTTTGCCATATGAGTGCAATAACCTGCGTTGAACCTGTAGAGGCCAGTGCAGCACTAGTTTTCTGCCCTGTGTGATTAGTGTTTTGTTACTGTTCCCAAATTCTCTTTCGGGGGTGGGACAGAGCTTCAGCCTGCAGCCCGCGATTTATTTTCTTGCAGGATGAAGCACAAGTCACGAGAAGGTGGGACTCCCTCTGGATGAGACCCAGAGCACGCAGAGGGAGGGCTGAAGGACGCCCGATTGTAATGTTCTCTATGAATGATGAATGTATGATGCAAAGCAGGACACACACTCGTCTTTTCTTCCAGAGGAGGTAGCTGTTTGCAAAGAGGAGCACACCCCAGAGGTTTCCTTCACTTTCACACAGAAAGATCGCCGCTCACTAGATAAAGGCTGGTTGGAGGTGTTAGAGCTGATATCCAACAAGGAAGAGCATCCTGCAATCTGTGCCATACTGATTTATTGAGGAAAGCTTTCAGTTAGGAATCTAAGTGGTGAATACATTTTCAATCTTTGTATGGCTTTTTTGATGCACTAAGTTTTTTAAAAAATCGATGAAAAAACACACAAAGACATTAATACTAACACACAATATGCATTAACTGTATAGTGGTAATAATACATGTATAGTCACATTATGACAGTGTCTCCACTGGTGTATACCGTAGTGTGATAGTTGGCATCTGGACTGTCAGAGAAACTGTGCTCATTTAATCCATCTGAGAGGCTGTCACAGTTCAAATTAAAGGGCCAGGTCGACCCATTCTCACTCCAAACTTGTCAAATAGCGTAGTGTATTAGTTTCTGCCAAAGGAATACTCACTGTGTCTATGTGTTCAGTGCAGAGCTTTAGTCAGGATTTGGTTAGCATAGCTTAGCATTAAGACTGGAATCAGAGGGAAACAGCTAGCCTTGCTCTGTCCAAAGTTAAAAAATACGAGCTACTTAGCAACATCTCCAAAGCAATTAAAACATTGCATCTAATTTGTTTAATTTGTTCTTTAAAGAAACAGTTTCAGCATGTAAATCCCCCTAAAACCTCAAATTGTATCTTTAACATTTCTGTAAGTGTAGCCTAAAGAATCACATAGATGCCAAAAAGTTAGCCTTATTTATGTTCAGAAATAATTATTTGATTTTTGTCAAAATTTGACTGCTGGGGTGTTCATTTAGTCTGTGTTTATTCTATGGAAATTCTTATTTCCGGGTACTGATGCTTTGTCACACCCTTTCGGCATCTCACAGCGATGCACAGGCCATGCTTTAGCATATGTGAAAGCTGAAACACTTTGTAACATGTGAGTAATGTTGCAAAATGGTTAGGTTTAGGTAGCAAAAGTACTTGGATCCTGTTTTGGATTAAGATAATTATGTTTGATACATAATGATAACATAATGTGACATAAATATGTCATGTGAGTGACGTCAGTTCGCGATGTCAGTTCACGGCAGCTGTATGCATATTACATAATGTCACAGGTTTCTGGTTTCATACAGGACATAGATACGTAAGTAACGTTACATTGATTGAAAGAAGGTTGAGTTTGGTTTCATGCGGGACACAAACTGCAATCTCATGGGCGAAAATCTGTGTTTGTTTGGCCCACTCTACACAGACTTTCTCACTCTTCTCACTTCATCGGTTGCTCTAACCGTCAAGTGTTACTGCAGATGGGTTAACATTGTAGTCAGTTGAGAGCCCGGTGCATCCCACAGTGAAGCTAAAGGTCTGTGCTGTTGATAGCACATGGCAATGGGCGTGACAATGTGTGACCTGGGGGTGAGAATGATCTGGTCTATTGGGCCTATACAGCCAATTTAACATCTGCACAGACATTAGCTGTAGCTAGCTAGCAACTTATTTAGAGGCTATGGGTGTATGTATATGTGTGTGGGTGTCCAGTGTGCCGCTGTATGTTCATGTGACAGTACAGATGGCCCAGTCTCCTTTTTGCCTCTGGTTGCCCACCTTTGCATCTTTCCAATGACATTGTATGCAACTGTGCTGTACCCAAAATTCACATCGCATTCTGAATGAACAAACCTTTCTGCCAAGCTCAGAATACACACTACATTTACCTATTACAATGGTCACTGTATCAGATTAGAAAGTAAAAAAAAAGGTGATAAATTCTTAATTGCCTAAGCTTGACATGATGTGCATAATGTCATAAGGAATGGGGTCTGACAGACTGACGTCTGCAAACAAGACTGCAAACCTAAACTTAGGGATCAACCGATATTGTTTTTTCTTGGCTGATACAGATACAGATTATTAGTTGTCAATGAGACTAAATACCAATTTTTGGAATACCGATATGAATTTATAATAAAAATGAAAATCTTTCTGTCAGTATTTAGAGTTTGGATTATAACAAACTTCTACACAAAACTTTGATTAAATGCCTTTAGCAAATGTCAAAACTAAAATGTTCAACATCATGTTCAGCAAGTTCCCAGCAACTTTTTTAAAATAACATTCAGTGAAAATAAAAAAAATCAAAAAGAACAAATAAAAACATCTCCCTGAGGTTAAGTTGGTTAAGTGAAGTTCCTCGTATGCTGACACTAAAATTCATTAATCTTATCAGCCACCATTCAAATAAAATGCCGATATACAGAAAATCTGCAAAATGCCAAATATTGGCCCCAATAATCGGTCAGGCCGACAATCTGTCGACCCCTACCGAAAATGGCAGTGCGTAGTATACTTGGTCAGCGTCATCAACATAATAGAACGTGTCATAAAATTAGTTGTGGAGGGCAAAATAAATAAATATATATATTTATGTATATGTATATGTATATTTTAGCCTGCTAATCTTTCTCTTGGGATGTTATGAGGCATTCCAGATGATATGTCACTTGTCCGCCATAACACATTACACAGAATACCATAGTGGATTGTCATGGCTGATACCCACTGATGTCCCTGACCAGACCCGACACCCTCTGCTCGGTCTGGCTATAATGGCTGTACCCAGCATTATGGTACCTTAGATCTACGAACAGAGCCAGGCTAGCTGTTCCCCTCTTAAAGATTGATAGTGATCATTATCTCACTCTCAGAGAGAAAGCATGTCATTCACAAAACAACAAATTATCCCTGCATGAATAATTCTTTAGTAATTATCAATTAGATACATTAACATACTGTTATTCACGATTGATCACATTTGACAGGTGTGGGTTTAGTGGTTTATTTTTTGTCCATGTACAAATCTTACATGTACTCACATATTTCCTCCTACCTGTACATATACATATAATTTATACAATCAATACATACCGCCTCTTACCATAATAGTAAACCCAAATAAGTTAATATTAATACATTTTCATGAGAAACAGATTTCTCTTCATGATCCTGTTTTCCTTCTCTCCCCACACTCCTCCATGATATTGCAGTCTCTTTCTATTTTCAGTCTCTCCTCGTCCTCGATCTGCACTCCCCTGTTCACAGCCATCCTCCCACCCTCGCCCATCTCCTCCATTTATGTTCTCCCCTCATCTTTTCAGCCTCACTGCTTGATTGTCTCTGGCTGCTTGTACCACTCCTCTGCTCACTGCACTGACATCCTCTTATTTTTCACCGCTCACTTTCCTCCTAAGCATGTTTATTTCTCTCTGTGTAGCTGGGAAAGAGGAAGTGCAGCATTGCAACACAGTTGCAGGTGTCAGCAAAGCAGGTGCTGTTTTCTCTCAGCTTGTCATTGCATGCATGGTCAGCACTGGAGACCAGAGAGGTGTTGCTGCTACAGACCTATATTCATACACCCAGAAGTCTCCATGCTCACTTGTTCAATATCTTTTCTTGTGTTATGTATTTCTGTATCTTCTGCAGCAGTGACGCTCAATTTATGGCAGACAAACCATTTTCTAACTCACAACAATAATAAAGTTATTCACGCTGGGATTTTTTTGGTACCATTTGTATAGATAAGGTGCCCGAGTGCATAAAAACAGCATCAAAATAGAGCTTGTTTATCATAAAATGTGCTTGTGGAGGATCCCCGTACCCCCCGACAGAGGTCCTGTATGCCCCTAATGTCCAAAAATCTGAGAAATGTCTCAAAATCCTAGAAATGTACTAAGATCTGAGAAATGGTATGAAATCCTATAAATGTCCAATAATCTTACAAATGTCCTGAAATCCTTGAAATGTCCTAAAATCCAAGAGATTCCCTATAATCCTAGAAATGTTCTAAAATCCCCCCAAGAAAAGTCCATAAATCTTTGAAACGTCCTTAAATCCTAGAAATGTCTTAAAATCCTTGACACGTCCTAAAATCAGAGAATTGTTCAGAAAATCCAAGAAATGTCCTAAAATCTTTTAAACTTCCCAAAATCTGAGAAATGTCCAAGAAATCCTAAATATGTCCATAAATCTTTGAAACATCCTTAAATCCTAGAAATGTCCTAAAATCCTAGAAACATTTTATGTGAGTTGTGAGTGGCCCCTGGCCTCTGTTACTTCATAAAAGTGCCTCCCAAGCAAAGCAAGTGGAGTATCTCTGGTTTAAAGCTATAATTTCAAATCCCCTCACTTCTCAGCAACCTTTCTTACAGCTGTCCTGCTCAATCTCATAGAGGAGCAGTTGTTTGTAGATATTTTAGAAATAAGATTTTAGCAATGTATTCCAACAAATAAGACAATAAACTGTCCTGAAAATGAAGTGTATAATGATTTATTGATGAAAACTGGAGTCGGTATCTCCCCCAGTGAAGCTCGCCTGATTTCTTCATCCAAACCTGTACGTCCATCACACAAAATATATCAGACGGATTTTAATTAGGCTTTGGGGAATAATGGTTTAGTAACTGGGCTGAGGAAAGAAAATATTGTTTGATTTGGTAACAGGATATTTTTGTACTTATGGCTTTTCTTTAACTTTGCGTTGTCTAATGGGAAATGACATATTTATTGTGCGCTTATCTTTGTTAGCGGCTGCCAGGTAAGTTATAATGATATATTTGATGTGGTTTGGGTTGGTCCAACCAAAGTACAAAAAACATATCTCACTTACCCCTGTTTGTATCCAGCCATGCAGATAGTTTTGATTTAATCTGTTTAAGTTTGGAGGTTTTTACCCTTATCCCAATGTAATGGAGGGAAATGGAAATAGTTCCAAAAATACACACAGATCTGCCAAAACATTAAAAACACTGGCAGATGATCATCTTAATGTGCTAGCTGGCTAACTAGCATCATGGCGGTCTTCTGATTTCCCATTTTGAATGATGGTATCGTCATCTGCTGGTGTGGAGGGGTGTTCCCTCTCACGCAGGTGTGGAGCATGTGTCTGATTGGCTGTTGGTTTGGTGTTGTCCTGTGCAACTTTTTGGCTGAGACACAACGACGCAGCAAGGGGCTTTTGTGTCACAGCCTTCAGAGTTGTAGTTGTGTTGCTGCCCACCAAAAAAGCCCAGTCATCACCCTCCTTTTAGCTCCATTTTTGGTCTCCACCAACTCGTTGGGCAAACATTTGTGTCTTTAGCTACTAAATGCTCCACTATGTTCACCAGCTGATAAATAACTATGTGAGTCTGCTGTTTGGTGTTGGGCAGGCAGTGTACGGTGAGTGTGTTGATAAACAGCTGTCTTGTTGAAAAGAGCTGCTTGTTGCAGCTGGAAACAAGATGGATGAGAGGTGAAACTGTACCACAACAGTAAAGTTGTAGATTGTTCATCCAAAACTGATCTGTGGAGCTGAGAGGAACTTCATTCTGTTTGGTCTTATCACTACATGCAACTCCTTTAATATTACACACAATACTCTGATCAGAAGGTAATGTAAAAGAAACCTATTAGCCATCCCGAACATGAGCAAATCAGCTTGATTTCTTTTATAAACATGGGAAGACTTAACAAGTAATGACCCCAAAATTTGCAACAAATCAGTAAAAAGTTAACTGGAAATTAACAAAAAATTAAGTAAATATTTAAGTAAATATATTTATCTCCTACATTTTAATTTATATATATTTCACATTTATCTTTTTAAGATAAATATTTAATAATTATCTCAAAAACAAACAACGAAGAAAGTGCTAAAATTGTTTTTAATTGTTTTTAAAATTGTTTTTAATATATGTAATGTATAGCATTTTCAATATATAATTCTAATACTCATAAAACTATTCTCTTTTTTTATTTTATAATTTTTCCTTTTTTTTGATAATTTCCTATGATAATCTCCCTTTTTTCAGGTTGTTTTATTGTCACCTTTTACTCAATTGGCTTATTGATTTTTTTCCCATTTTTTAAAGAGAATAAACCTTTTTGCTTGGGTTTCAAAAGTTTAAAAACTTGTGAAAGGTGTCTGAATGCAGCACAAGAAAAACTGACGTCCCTCTGGATTTTTATGGGTGCAGCATTAACAAATTGCAACATAACCACAATTGTGCATGCACATTTAGGAATTTGCTATTTGTCTTAACTTACTCTCTCACTTTCCTGAAACTAGACATCAGTATTGGATGTAACTAACTAATATTTGCAATTTAATAGACGAAAGGCACAACCCCACTTCTGGTGCAGCATTGCACAGGCTGACAGAGAGATGGGAGCAGGATGAATACATTATTAGCAGGAGAACTGCAGTATCAGCAGGTGGAGTTTTAATGATGGCGAGCTTCAGCAATGGCCAATCACATCGTCTCCTCTAATCCCCTTTGAAGAAGTAACTGCACCCAGCCTGAAAGTCCTGGTCCTGCTGCCATTGAACAGTTTCTGCTTGCTCTGCCACACCTTAACTGAAAGACTTCAGAGGGCACAGTGTCACCCCTGGGTGTGGTCCCAACTATTCTCACCTGACCACACCCAGCAGTAATGTTAGATGGTCAGAATGCAACACAGTTTTTTAACCTATAGAGGTCAGTGCTTTCACCATCTACAAGATTAATGTGAAGTTTCTCCCAGAGACTAAATAAAATAGGTTTCTCCTTGAAAGCAGCAGTTTTCAGCATTTTTAAGCTGAAATTATACTTCTGTGTATGTTGGATGACTCAAGAGTTCCGGAAACCCACACCTTTCCAACATCAGGTTAGGAGGGTCTGTGTCAATAATTTTATGTGACTTTCCAAACCGACGATCCAACATTCACCTCCACTGCATGCAGTGATTAGTCAGCTGAGAAAGGAGCCAGGGTAAGGACTTCTCTCTCTAGCTCTCCTCTTTCATGCTCTATGCAAATATTTCTGTCATATTTCATATGGACAACTGAGTGTAATGCTGCAAATGTCTTCTACACCGCACTGAAAGTGTGCACTGTTATACCCATGTTAAAAAAAATCAGTTTTCTTGTGCTGTGTTCAGACACATTTTGCAAGTCTTTAAACATTTGAAATGTGAATTCATTGGTTTAATTTTTTTTCAAAGGCAATCAGCAGCTCAGCACAAAATGTCCTGCACATTGCAAGAATGTATTAAAAGGTGACAAGAAAACTACCTGAAAATTAGCTTAGAAAACACACACACAGAATTCTGAGATAATTATCAAAAAACTAAGAAAAAAATCCACAAAAGTATATTTAAATTATATTTCCAGTTTTTATAATTGTATATTTAAAATTAGGTTACAGGGGGAAAAATGTGTATTTAATATTAGCACTGCTACTTTTTTTTAATGTATTCCTGTTTTTGTTCTTTTCTTTCATTGTGCTAATTTTTATCTTGGTTTTTTTTGGTAACTTTTTGCTAATATATTTTTTAAAAATATTTGCGTCATTTCTCACTAAGTTGCTCACTGTCTTATTTTCATGTGTTTGAAGGAAACCACCAAGGCTGCAGCAGCAGGCTTCCAGTGTGACTGTTAAGATCCGATAGAGACACTTTTTATTTTCAACACTTACATACAACTCGTTTTCAAAACAAAATCCTGAGACATCCTTTTAAGTTGTGAATTATTTTGTTGTTAAAAATTACACATAAATTATGAGAGGACCAAAACCAACAATGCTTATATTTTTTGACTTCCCTCCCTTGTCTGAGCCTCATCATTTCTTACTGAAGATGTAAGTGTTTAAAAGCCATAAATGTATAGTTACATTTCTGTAAAAGAATAAATTGGACCCATTTGTGTACCAGGCTGTAATCATATTTCTTTTTGCTGTGAAGTTTTTAGTATTTACCTTGGACCGTATATCAAGATGGACAACATGACAGTTCCCCCTAGGTGAAGCCAAACCATCTCAATCGCCCCCTGGTGTCTGACTGCTGTATAGGTCATGAGGACTGACCCTCCATGTTAGTGAATGGGAAATAGGCCAAACTAAAAACTACACACCAAATAATTTTTTTCCCCAAAGATGGTTTATGTTATTAAAGATAGCTGCTTCACCCTGATATTTGTCAAAGTTTTTATGATAAGTTTAGTTTTAAGTTAGGGCTTGGCGATATGGAAAAAAGTCTTATCACGATAATTTTTTTCATATCAGTCGACATCGATATATATATCACGATATACATCAAAATCACTATTTCTGTCAAATTTAAAGGCTCCTATTTAGTCCTAAGTGAGATATGAAGATATCATAGTTCACTGACAGAGTTTCATGTGACCATGGTGTGTTGGAGTGTAATAATCTTATGATTTATTATTATTTATTAAACTTTCCAGCATCAAATAAAAATTAAAAGCTCCATCCTAAACAAACTTCAGGTAAATTTAAGCACATTGTGCTGATAATAGGCCAACCTCTCCTGACTGCAGGACTCTGACATCAGCTTCTGTGAATCTTCTGTGAAACAACTGTGCTATTAATCATTTTACTCAGGAAAAAAACAACTTTTGAGTAGGCCTACTTCTCCTATAGCTGCCAACAGCCTGCCAACATTACCAGTTACAGAAAGGGAGAAAATAACGTAATGTGCTTGTGGCCCCAGGCACCCAAAACATTACATCTGCCCCTGGTGAGCGGCTGGATGATACAAGGAGCGATGCGTCCTGGTGTTTGTAAATAATTAATCCAGAGTCTGATTAAACCTGTCTGTAGATGTCTAAAGAAGTCACTCTCCACCAAATTCGGCGGTTTCAGACACTTTGGTGCTCTGAGGAGAAGCTCCGCTCTGTTTGTCTGTCTCACTCCGCTGCTGTCGGATCATCAGCTGTTTGAACTGTGATAATGAAACGCTGTGGAAGCACATACAACTCGGTTGTCAAACACTCAGCTGTATTCTTGAGTCAAAGTTGGTCAATGCATTTGGTTCGCCGTGGTGCTATTCTTATTATCATTGGCTGTTCATGTTGTCAAAACTTGGCTGGAATGCGTTCGATCGACCACATCTCATATTTTAATTGACGCAAAGTTATTTCGCGTTTGATATCGTTATCGTTTTATTGCCCTATTTTAAGTTCTACATAAAGGGGGTTTTCCAACATGATTGACAGCTGTGTGTGCCAATCGGATGTGCTTGCATTCAATGGTGCTGCCAACATCTGGTCGGATGGGGTGTTTTGGCGGGAATTCCTCCACCATGGAGATTGCTACTGTGCAGACACTGGCTCCGAATGATGTCACCAGCACAAGATCGCAGCAGCTGTATCCTGAATATTTTGGCTTCCCTCACATCGTCTATCTTTTAATACAGTCTATGGGATTAACTCACTTTTGGAGCCAGCCTCAAGTGGCCTTTAGAAGAATTGCAGTTTTTGGCACTTTTTCATTGGCTTTCTTTTCCAGCCTCGATTTTTACCCACTCGATATGGGGCAATCTCAGTCCGTCCATCTGTTGGTCTGTCTGTTCTACACTTTAAAAGGTCGAAATCTTGAAACCCGTCTCCATATTTAACAATATGGCAACATAATTGCCACCAACAATCCAAAATGGTCTCTTGTACCTAACCATAGACTACGTATAAAGATGAATTACATGACAGTTCCCAAAACATCTCAATCCCCCTCTGGTGGCTGGCTGTGGTATAGGTCATAAATCCCGCCCTCTCCATGTTAGTTAATGGTACATAGATCAAACAAACACATCAGATTTCCACAAAGATAGATTTTGTCATTTTAGGCAGTTATGTGAGCAATGATGGAAAGACTAGCCCCCTGTACGTGGGAGTGGCCCAATATATGGAATTTCTGGGAGGTGATGGGCCATGATTTCACAGAGGAACTATCTCGGATGATCTGCTCAACTCAACTTTTTGTAGTGCCTGCTGCATCATGCCCGAGGGAACTAGTTCTTACCAACAAGCACATAGCCATAGCATCATGTGACCTAAAAAAGCCAAAAAGTTTTTCAAAATTTTGAAATCACCCATATCACTATCATGCAAGAGTAAAAACTGTTTTGTGTATAAATGGGATTTTTGTCAAAATTAACGTGTGTCCGTTCAGCGTATTTTATCGCAATTTCAATTTGTGCAATTTGGCAAACCCTCCTAACATCCTCCACCATCACCTCATATGTTAAATTTTGACTTTGCCCTCTAGTGCCATCTGTTGGTGGTATCTGTGTCACCATGAAGGACACTAAGAAGGTTGAGGGCAGTGATGTTGACGTTTTAAACATGCATAATTATCTCAGTACGTTAAGGAAGTATAAATGAGCCTTAAGTGGAGATGTGTCATTTATCTGTATGGAGTCTCAAGGCGGGTTTCCATTAATCCTCAAATTGCGCCTTGCTTCTTGGAATGTTATCGCCAGAGGAGAAGTTGCATAACATCACTCAGTGGAAACGCAGTCATCTCGCACGTATTCGACATTTTGCAAACATCGCTCAAGTTTTGTGCAAATCTGTAATGGAAACCCACCTATTGTACCCACAACATATCTGCATTTTCCTGCTCCCCAGAGGATGAATGTTTTTCATGTCGATGACCCCGTGACCTTTCTTCTTGCTGCTACTCCAGTAACTCTTCCGTACTGTCGGGGTGTAATGAACGCTCTACATTAGCTCTCTTGCTGTCTGAAAACCCTTTGTCTTTTTCTCGTCCTGTCTCTATCTCCCCCTGTTGTCCACAAGATGCACATTCAATGTTCTGGTCCAACATTTATCCTCCCACCCTTATCGTTTACTGAATCCCACTTTTTCCTGAGCTGGCGTTCTCCCTGTCCCGTCTTTCTGAGAGCGCTCCGTTCGTTATATAAAAACATAAAGGTTCTTTGCCTGCTGCCAGTAGAAAGAAAATCTGTTTTCTTTTTCCTTTTTGTTTCTGTCTGGGTCCTGCTGCTTTGCTCTGCTGCTCCCCACCCCTCCCTCTGTCTCTCCCCTCCTCCCTCCCTTCCTATGCTTTTGCTGGCTCTGCTTTCATTCCAGCCCCCCTGCACCCCCCAGCTCCTCCATCCCTCCGTCTTCTCTCTGGAGAATAGGGGTCATTGCACAAATGATTACTCAGACCCCTGTCGCCATGGCAATGCTGCCATGTAACGGGCGACAGGCATGCATCGAGCACAGCAAAGACGCCGATTAGTAAACTGGCGATGGAGAAAGCAAGCGCTGCCTTTGTGTAGCTTCGTTTTGCCTCCATTTTTTTTTTCAAACAGCCTGTGTTTTTCTGTGTGTCTCCAGCTAACTGGGGTGGAGGGAATGAGGGAGGGGAGCAGTGGAACAGAAAGAAGCCTGCAAACATTCTGCTCACAGCCCTCCAGCTTTGTCTCCTTTTCTCGCTCGCCTTCTGTGTCTGAATGAGGACTGCTGTCGGTTTATTTCAGCAGCCGTTTAAAAACGGTTTTAACGATTCTGCATACATCAAATCCACTCTCAGCACGAAGCCAGAATCTAGAGTTTGCAGGCATGGTGGATAACATGAACATGTAGGATCATTTATTAAAACTAATTCTTGAAACAGAATCTCTTCCATTAATGAGTTGATTTAGCGCCTCGTTATTTTGAAGGTTCGCCGTCTGTTGCTCCTCTTTTTCTCCTTTTCTGGAGCGGGATCTGTGGAAGCCTGTAGAAGCCCATATAAGCCCACAGAAAGACAGTCCACCCTTAAAGGTTAGATTCACTCAAATTCTCAAAAGTCCAATTTTCTCACTTACCTCCAGTTATATCTAGCCATACTGCCAGTATATTTCTGCATACCCCAGATATGTTACATTTGAACGCTTCATATGAAGTGGATATGTTAAAACTAAATGTTTCCTTAAGTTAAAACAAACACAAACACAGTCACTGCTAGAAATGCCCGATATGACACTGTTGATATATTCAGCTCATTTTCATACAGGCTACTAATATTGTTAGACATTGATGTATGGAGCAATTTGGGTTGTGATGTTGAGTGACCAAAATTGTACATCAGGACAACGTCTAATGTCAACACCCACTTAATTTAGAATACTGAAAACAGCTGACATTGACATTTTATTGGTTTTAAGTTGTGAAATAAACACCCAAGTGCCAAATGTGGGTAGATTTTCCATTTGGCCACTAAATTTCTGAAGGCAGTTCGCCATACTGGCGAGTAACTGTTTGTACCAAAATAGTCATATAATATAAAACTATGATGAGAGCCTGCAGTGTTTTGGGGTCATTTAGGGATTTATGACTTTGTGCGACAGACACACCTGCACCAGTGCTGCGAAACCTAATCGTTTCAAACGCAACTACTTTTGCAGCACTGTTTACCGTGTGGAACATCAGCTGATTGGCTGATCACATCGCAAGTATCACTTGCCGCTGGTCTGCTTCTAGCCGGTGTTGCGCTCATACTTAATGAAATAACATTACAGAGGAGCTATGGTATGAAACAGCAAACTCCTTATTTCCTCCCAAATTGTCAGCAGCAGCGCATTAGCTCCATGTTTTCCATTCTTACCTTTCACATATAAACTGCATCACTGCTTACTAGAGTGAACTTACTGACATGCTGAGGCTGTGATGATGAGCTGTTTAATATATTTAAACAATTTTGATTCAGATTTTGCTCTGGCCTCTTCTTTTAGTTTGTATAGAATATAATACATTTTTATTTCTATAGAGTGTGGTGAAACAAATGTATGTGAAACCAATAAAGGCAATTTATTATCTTGGCTAGTAAAAAAAGAAAAAAGCTTAGCTGCTGGATTTTTTCATCTACTAGCAACCTTGGTCAGTGAGTCAAAATAGTTAAATTTAGACACTGTTCTGTTATCTTGACATAATATAGAGAACAAAACCCAACATCTGCATCTGCAAAACACCATCATGTTTACACAAAACATTAATTATAATATTGGTACACGTTTAAAATATTGTCATTCCAACCAAAATGTAATGTCTGTCAGAGTCCAACATCTTTTTGACATTATGGTGACATCTTGTTCCAACTGCTGTAGAACTGTTGGTA
Source organism: Plectropomus leopardus (assembly GCF_008729295.1). Taxonomy (NCBI): domain Eukaryota; kingdom Metazoa; phylum Chordata; class Actinopteri; order Perciformes; family Serranidae; genus Plectropomus; species Plectropomus leopardus. The sequence continues at coordinate 1,564,132 of NC_056482.1, read as the reverse complement.
CGAAATGTACAAACCCTACATCAGCCTTTCCGAGGTTTTCCTCTGGGTTCTGGGCTGAGCCATGCAGATATTATTGGTTTTATTTGTGCAGGTTTTGAGATGTCTGCCTCTCCCCCAATACATGAAGGATATCGTGATTTATGGTCAGAGCACTAAAAAATTACATTTGGCCATAACTGATGTCCTGGTTAGTCAGGAATGGATGATAAATCTCCATTGGACTTTCTACCGAAGACATTTCCCAGGCTCTATCTCAGAGGCAAGAAAACCTTATTCAAAATCCAATGTACTTGTGATAAATGTAAATAAAAAAAAAAATCCTGCGTTTGGATTTGGGTGAAATGACGCTTTTGGAAAACTGGCAAGATGACTGAGGGTTGTCCAAGAAAATCAAACTCCAACTGTTAAGTCTATGAGTTTACCAGTAGCCTGTTTATTGTATCCATCTGTCTTTCCTGTAGCACCACCATGATATTAAAAATCTTGTTTTTAGTGACATGTCTGTTCAGGCATTGGATAGATTGCTGTCAATTTTGGATCAGATATCTGCAGTACCCAGGGGATAAACAAAAAGGCTTTGGTGAGGCTTTGGAAAAACTAGTGATATTCCCATCAGCCTTAGCTGTGCTTTATGTAAAGTGCTAATTAGTAAATGTTGGCATGCTAACATACTATGGACATTGAACATGGTAAACGTATCTGTGAACATTGGCATGCTGATTGTGCGCATAATAGCATTTATCTTAAAGCACCACTGTGCCCTTTTACAGCCTCACAGAGCTACTAGCATGGCTGTAAACTCTTTGTCTTGTTACATTAACAGTCCCTTGTAGTAGCAAAACAACTAAAATGACAGTGAGTATCGGACTTAGATCCATCAGGTGGACAGAAATCAGACTCCAAAATAATGGTACTGTTGCCCTGTGTCTGTTGGATATGATCATATCAATTTGAAAGGTAAAAATATACCAGTTTTGTCTTAACAGTTTGTTTCTGCTGACCTTCAGTGGCTTAAACAGTTAATGCACATTTAAGTGCACAGCACCACAAAGTAAAAGTACACAATTTAAAGTAAAAGTCCAGCATACAAAAATACATAATCGGGCTATTTTACATAATGCTCACTATGTACCCCGTCCAGAGTTTTAATATATTTCATTTACAACCCTGATTCCAAAGACGATTTAATGTTCAAACTAAAATAGTTACTCAGTGAGTGTTTAGGAACTGATGACACAAATTGTTGAAGTTTTGAAAGTGAAATTCTTTTTCATTCTTGCTTGATATACGACTTCAGTTGCTCAACAGTCCAGGGGCTCCCTTGTCCTGTTTCATGCTTTATAATGTTCTTCATATGTTCAGTGGGAGACAGATCTAGACTGAAGGCAGGTCAGTTTAGTGTTGAACGTGTTTCATTGTCTTGCTGGAATAAGCAGGGAAGTGTCTGAAAAAGATGTTGTTGGATGGCAGCATCTGTTGCTCCAAAACCTGTGTGTACCTCTCAGCATTCACTGTGCCATACCAACACAGATGCTGGCTTTTGAACTTTGAGCTCCAGAATGTGGAAATGTGGAAATGAAACGTGGAATCATCATCACAGTACACTTTTGGTGGCATCTGTGGAGCAATGTTGTCGGCGGTGTTTCTGGATGTTATTGATATATGGCTTTCACTTTGCATGATCGAGTCTTCGCTTGCATTTGTAGATGCAGCAAGATCTAACCTTACTGATGATTTTTAAAAGTGTTTCAGAGCCCATGCAGTTGTAATATACTTTATGTAATTACGTTGTTTTGTTTTTTTTGTTAGTTTTTTTTTAAAATACATTGCTGCCTGAGGGGTCATGGCTATTTCAATGTTGTTTTTTGGCCCTGCCCTCTACATGCAAAGATTTCCTCCAAATGCTCTGAATCTTTTGATGATATAGTTATGATATGACTTTTAATGGTAAAATCTCTTAATTTGTTGCAATTGTGTGTTGTGAAAAGTTCTTAAAGTATTTCACAAAGTGGCGAACTTTGCCCCATCCTAGTTTAAGAACAGCTGAGCCTTTTAAGGATGCTCCTCTGATACACAGTCATGATACTTCAATCGTTACCAGTTAACCTGTTGACCCATGTAAGGTTCCAATCAAGTATTTTTCAGCATTCTACTTTTCCAGTCTTTTGTTGCTCCTGTCCCAACTTCATGGAAAAATATTACAGGCATCAAATTCAGAATGAGCGAATATTAACATAAAAACAAAGCTTATCATTTTGAAATTGAAATAACTTGTCTTTGTACTATATGCAGGTGAAAATGTTTTTATTTATTTCTTACACTCAACTTTTGTGGAATTGGGGTTGTACCACACTTTCGGATTATTATCACTGATGATATCTAGAAGGAAAAGTGTGAATTTGAAAAATTTTGAGGACAGAATATACAAAGTACATGAAGCTTTGCCTACACCTGCTGAATCACTGCACGAAGCAGTTGTGACATGCTGTGTCCAAAATCATATTTGCTATATTTACAAGGCTCTATATTCACCTTCTCTTATTTCGTTTGAGCAAAACAAAAATTAGTGTACATAGCATGGACTTCCTTTAAAAATCCCACAATGGATAATGTGCTGCAGAAGATGCTGTGGTTTGATGTGTGGAGGAATTAGATGTGTCGGAGGATGGCGTCACCTTGGTGTTGAGCTCTCTACGTCATCCATTCTTGTTTATTTCATACCATTGTTTAGCTCTCCTTCTCTGATTAAATTCACCAGGGAAGGTCTTTTGAACATTCAACAAATCACTTGTCAGACTTTTTCACTGCTTTTCACTCAACTGACAAGTTTTTCAGAGATTTTAGTTGGTGGAGCAGCAGCGGCTCTTTATGGGAGACGCAAGGTCACATGTCCAACGTAAACAACTGAAGGCCTCAGTTGGCTACTTTTTGATAGCTCTATTAGTTTGTCTGCTTGTACTATGATAGACGGAGGGAAGGAGGTACAGGTTAGGGGCTCATAGCACAGCTGTCCTTGGAAAATTAGTAAAACTCTGTACAGAAAAGGGAAACTGTCATAAAGCTTGTTAATAGACTTGTCACATTTCTTTATTCACTCATCTCAATTGTGTTTTGACCATTTGTGATTTTAACAATGCAAAAATGGTCAAATTTGAACAAAAGAAAGTCTTGAAGGAAGCCAACATGCCCCCCCCCCCCCAAAAATGGCATTGTGCCGCTTATGAATATTCATGCAACAGATTTTAAGGAGCCATTAAATGAAGTTGCTTACTAATTTGTGTAGTTTACAGTTGTATGGGTTTTATGTAAGATATCAGGGAAATAAAAGAGCACAGCTCAACACCACTGTAGGAAAAAGTTCCTAAATTTCGTTTTCAGCCATCATGCCATGAATTGATCCATTGTAACATGACAGTAATCACCCAACAGATCAGCTTGCTAGTGACTGTGCTAGTAAGGCTTCATGTGCCAAAAAGGAAAGGGGAGGCTGCCTCTCTCCTGAGCATAAAATGAAACACTGTTAGCCCCAGCCGTCTGCATTGATGGTTAAACCTGTTTTCAACTTGGTGCCACAGGTCTCCGTCTCACCACAATGTTTAAAGGGAAACTACAGCATTTTTTAAAATTCATGCATGTTTCTCATACACAGAAAATACACAAAACTGGAGTCTTAAAACTCAAATTTGTGATGCCATAAGGTGTAAAGTCTGGAGCTGCTCCACAGATAATTAATGGTGAAAGATGTTCTAGATGACACTGAGAGCAGCCAGGGGGATGATTTGAGTAATGGGTACATTTTCTGTTTCAGCAGCGAGGACACTAAAATAAAGCTAATTTTGGTATAAAAAAGAAAAACAGTCTGTGGGTCCACAAAATCAGGCTTCAATTCATGGTTTATTGAGCAGCTCCAGACTTTATACCTTATGACATCAAAAGATTGAAGCATACTTATTGTGTTTCTGTTTTTTAGAGAGAGTATCTCATGCTCACAAATATTGATTGAATTTACCAAGGCAAAGTAAATAACACATTGGAATTCTTAATTTAGGTGGTGTTCTTCTTTATGTGTGGGCATAGTGGTGCACACTGTCAAATGTTCATACTGAGAAACACTGAATATACCACTGAGTCACATCATAATTGACATGACCTGGGGTCAATCCATCCATGGTCGACCCTGACTTATGTTCCAGCACTACCCCAGAGATCACTCTGGACTGTAGCCAGCTGTAGGCTCTTTCAGCAGCCTCCATTGTTACTTCTGATGGCTCTGGTGGATCTTCAGCTTGAATATTTTGTAGAGCAAATGGCCAATGGCCAACACTGCCTTTGACACTGCTCTACCAACAGGTTCTCATCCAACGTCCTCACAAATTGCGGCTTTGCAGTGGACCTCTCTATCTACATATTAAACTAGGTATCCTTCTGCGTCAGCTGTTTACACTCCGTGATGCCACTACTGTGATGTCAACAAAAGCACATGGTGGGATTATGCTGCATGTGGTTATGTTTAGGCAACAAAGGCACATGGCAACCAACACCAGGAAGTCAACAAAAGTACATGCTGGCACAAATGTTTAGGATTGGGCAACAAGGACACATACGGTTAGGTTCAGGCAAAAGAGGCACACTGTAAGGTGTAGAAAAAACATTGCATTCAGATGGGAAGCAAACACTGGACTCCTGCATGAAAGTTTGGGGTTTGTTGGATTCCCTACAGGGACTTAATGCTTCTTATCTTACATCATCAACAGCAGTGTTTCGACGTGACGCTATTCAGTGGCGTGTCATTTGGACAAAACAGGTTCCATCTGGCTGTGTTCTCAACAGATGCCGTCCATCCATGTAACATGTTGTTGCTGCAGGAGCCGTCCAGCAGCACATTGTAACACCATGAACGGGTCTGTCCAGCTGTGCTGTCAGCTGACACTGCCCGGTGGCATGAAATATGTGGCTCTTGAAGTTTAGCTTTTACACCAAAATCACTACAAAAGATGTGGTATTTGCCGACTTTGGAATGAGAACAAGATGGAAATACCAGCCTTTGATATCTGTCCTTTCTGTTGTAGGGCTACTTGGTCTGGTCTATCTAGGTTATCTCCTTTTAGTCTTCTAACCGACGGACCATGTTGAGACTCAGTGATGATGGTGTCATAGGACATAAGCTGCTTGCCTAGTTTCACACGAAGCTGACAGTCATTTCCTGTCATGGTTTGGCCTGTTGGCACCCTGGACTGTGGTTGGTGCTGGTAACATACTTGCATAAACTTCACCCACCAAGGATAATTTCTATGTGGAAAGAGGGGCTTGCTGCTGGCAGCATGTGTTCCTGATGCCAACAATAGCAGCTTTTTCCCAAGGTCTTTGTGCAGCTACTAAGGATGTGCTCAAAGGTTCCTCAACCAGGGCAAGAGGACTTGTTGGTGCATCATTGGTGCCCCAGACATGGAAGCAGGATGGACACTGAAGCACATAGTACACAGCCTGGATCATGAACCTGATGCACGGGTATTCTACCTGCCAGATCACAAGAGCTCATTGTTCCACTTCAGAACTCTATTACCTGGTCCATGTCCCCTACTGCTACAGCCTGTAGGTGTATTCCTCATCGATCAGGGTTAAATTTAAAACAACCCTGCTGTAAGGTTCCATTTTTTTTGTTCACTTTACTGCAAGTGTTCCTTTAATCCTCTTGGAGGCTTTCCTTCTGAAACAGCACCTGAGAGCTGGTGCAAAGGGGGAAAGACAAATATGGCAGTCAGGAATCTTTTGGGATTATAGCAGAGCAAGTGCTGAACTTGGGATATATTTCAAAGCAATCCATCCAATGGGTGAATTTAGAACATTTGTTGTATTTTGAGAAGTGAAGCAATTTCATGGCTGCCCTGGTCCTAGATGACATTTGATGTGACTGAGGGAACCATTTCTTTTGTTGCTGTTGCATCATCAGAGCGAGGGGGGCAATGAGCCGGCCAGGCCCCACAAAATGTTCCATTATGATTCAATTACCCAGAGAGACCAACGGTGAGTGTGTCCTGCCAATCAGGTGTGGAGGTCATCAGACAGGGAAGAGGACATTATGTCCATCAGCTCTGAAGGACGTTTAAATCCTTATTCAAAGACCTTAGAGGAAAGTAAAGAGAACAGCAGGAATACTCTGTCCGTGAAGCTACCGTCAATGTAGAGATGGAAAGAATACTTCTTCTTTCAATTGTACTTCTGTCTTGGTTTGAAAAAAAGGTAATTGAATAAATGTTAGTTGATCTGTTACTGCCTTTTCAAACCTCTTCAAAGATGCAGGACCTGGACAGGTCTTGAGTCTATTTTAAAGACCAGACTAATAAAAATAGCTACTTAAAATGCCATTCCCGTTGTTGTTTTTGTTCTTATGAGGTTCATCTGCCAGCCGGCGACCAGTTTGCAAAAGTTCTCAGTGGCTTGGATTGCTGCATATAAATGTTGAGGCAGTTCTCATACATTGTATACATACATCTCATATTTACAAATACTAAATACTTAATATATTAAGCAGTATTAAGAGAAAATGACAAAATTGAATGCACTTACAAAAACAACAATGTCAGCTGTTTAGACAGAAATGAAGGTAAAGAAGCATCTCACATATGTGAATAGTCCTGGAGCTTTTCGGAGAGTCATCTCTCAGAGGTTGAAAGTCTTGGTGGGGCATTCCAATGATTTTACACATTGGTATGAGATGACGCGTGGACTAAACAGCCTCTGGAAACAATGGTATAATGTCTTTTGAGGCAATGGAGGAGCTTTGTCTGAGTAAATAGCCCAGTGCTGGGTTGCACCATTGATGCGTAAGTCCAAACGTAGCCTAGTTTAAACCATAGACCCTATGAATAATTAGACATAGCAACTAGGATGTCATCCATTGGTTTGTGGACTCCCTTTTAAAGCCTCTAGTTCCACATTTCAGCCATTGCCATGGTGGGTTATTTGGAGCAAGAAGTGACCACTTCTAGACGAGAGGTTGGGGCTGTGGAGGAGTGAGGGGTGGATTTGACTCATACTGTAGCAACGCCTTGCAAACAGCTTGTCACTCACACAACCCAGCCCCTAAATATAACGTTTGCCCTAAATAAGATGTAAACTTGTAAGCTATATGTATTTTTTTTTTAAATACTCCCCCCCTTACATTTGTCATGAATGTTGAAATTAGGTTGAGAGACCTAAACCATTTTTTTACCAGGTTGTAAACATGTTTGTTTCTGCTGTAAAGTTGAGCATTTTAATATGGAGGTCTATGGGGACGGACTCTGTTTTGAAGCCAGCCTCAAGTGGATATTAGATAAACTGCAGTTTCTGGCACTTTTAATGGCTTCATTTTTCAGTCTTGGAGATTACTGTTTGGTTTAAATGTAATTTTTAACTTAGAATGAAGTTTACACACTACCAACATTTTAAGGGTTGCACCAGCTGAAATAGTTCCAATGTAGGCATTAGTTACAATTTGAATCTTACACCTAGCCCAGTGTTCAGAACCGTGTGAATTTTTGGTGAACTTTCAAACATTGGAGGTACATCCCTTCCATGTTAGTTTTCCCTAAACTTTACCTACACTTGCCTAAACCTAATGACAACCAACCATGGTTTTTTTTCCTAAATCTGACCATATCCTTAATTACCTAAACCTTACTTTTGTAATTTAACACTAATCACGTAACATGTTGAAGATGTAACGTCATTTTTGGGGCACTAATTCTTAGGATATCATACAAACTGTTCTGTGTGCATTTTCAGAGGATATGGACAGTTCTATAAGGATATGTTTCATAGTTTCAATAGCTATGTTCGAAACAAATTCTTATCACAGAAACAGCGCACTTTAAAGTGTGTTCACCATTTTGTAGTAGTGTTCGAATTCATCCACTATATAGTGCACCATAAAATACCGACAATGCACAGCAAATTTGAGTGTACATACGATCTACCTTACATTTTGCTCCCCTATACCACAAATGCAATGCTGTCATGTATTTCCAGAGAAGAAGAACAATGAAAGGAGCTGGGGCGTATTCTGCTTTTAAATGTCACTGCCTGAGAAGCAGCAGTTGTGCTACGTTATCTCAACAGATGCGCCCAGTACCACGTATATCCGACCCATCTATTGATGCAACGATGTTCTGAAAATTCCAGTGTACTGTCCAATATCTTGTTGGGTTATCCCTATATAGTTCATTAGTTAATACATACTACATAAAGAATAGTGAGTGAGTGAGTGAGTGAGTGAAGCTATGGCCTTATTATGTGTGTACTTTACAACTTAAATAAGAACTTGGAGATGGTGTTTACAATTAGCATGGAAGCTCTGACAAAAAGACTCTTTTCAAAAATGCATTATGGGAAGTGTAGGATGCAATCCTATAGAGCTTGACCAAAACTAGGGACTTACAATGCCTCGTTAAGAGGATAATTAAAGTGATCCATTAAAATGAGATGAGGGAGACACAGAAAGTGAAATAATGAGTGTAAAACAGAGATGTGGATTGAGGAAAGGAGTGCAGATGATGTTCGCTGTTTCTGCAAGAATCCAAACGCACAGCAGGCTTTCTCACATTTGCTGTTTAGTTCAGCGTGGTGTATTCGTCTGTGTGTGGTTCTGTCAGCTTTTTCCCTCAAAGAGCACCCCCCCACACACACACACCCCCGCCCCCCTCTTTTTTCTTCCCTTGCTTTTCTTTTCCTAGAGAGAGAGAGAGAGAGAGAGCAGGAGAGAGGGGAGAGAGAGAGGCTGGAGCCAGCAGTCTGGAACGAGCATGACAGAATTTGAATTATAGAAGCAGCACAGCAAAGAGGAGAGGGAGCGAAGGAGGGAGAGGGGAGGGTGTTTTAGTGTGTGTGTGTGTGTGTGTGTGTGTGTGTGTGTGTGTGTGTGTGCGTCTGTTTCCGTGTGGCAGGGAAACAGAGAGCGAGAGAATCATTTCAGCAGTGGAGGCTGTTATATCGAAGGCATTGTTGAAAGCAGGTTTGGAGCAGTGTTTCATAGCTAATTTTTCATTTAGATGAGTCTTCTCCCTGCACAGTAATGAGGAGAGTAAAAAGTGTAAGACCTAAATGTATTCAGCAAAATATATGCTGCAACACTGATGGTGTTTTTCAGAACTCTCAAAACCCGCTCATGAAAATACAGAAGACACTGTGAAACAAATATAGTCCAAATAACTAAAACTCATTGGCTGAATGTTAACCTTAGCAAACTGATAAGCTCACAATTGAATTGTGAATATGCTGGTGTTTGATAAGTCATGTTTATCACGTTTACCATCTTCATTTGCTAATTAGCACTACACACTACTGAAGTTGACGGAAAAGTCATTACTTTTGCAGGTCAAAATTTGTATTGATCCAATACTTTGGTTGTACATAAAAATATTGTTTTAATTAAATAAATCAAAGCGGTGCTTTTATTTTTGAAGGACCTAGCTCGACTCAGACAGTAAACATCAATGGTTTTGACTTGAAGCTTCCGGTCAACAGTTGGATGTTAGCGTTTGCAGACAGTTAACTTAAATATGTATGTGTCAGTTATTGTTTTTTGATGAACAAAGTTAGCAGACACTGAGCAACAGAGTTCATATCAATATTCACAACTTATTTTTCATGCAAAATCCTTTTGATTCTTTGGATTGGTAGACCCCTAAAAACTAAAAAAAGAACAATTTTTCATTATTCTATAGCCATTACAATCAACAATCAACTTTAAATTCAGAATGAAAAGCTTCAATAAAAACATTAACTTTGTAGGCTTTAAAGAACATTTCTACAGAAACCTCAGATACATTTTGTATTTCCATGTAATTCTCTCTGCAGTGGTATTTCTGGAGGAATCCTAAGCTCCAACAGTGGTGACAGACACTGGCTGTGACCACAGGTGTAGCAGTCTATTCCTGGCTGTGGGTTAGACTCTGAAATGCCGTTTGTAGGAAGCTATAGGGCTGAGATTGTAGTTATAGTTATTGCTATGGCTGTAGTTAGGGTTGTAGCTGTTTCTGTGGCTGCTGTGATGGCTGTATGGTTATGGCTAGTAGTTGTGGCTGTGGTTACCGTAGCAACTCTTTACAGCACCTAAAATAGTAACACTGGCCAATAAAGTGTTGCAAAGTCAGTCACTGCCAAGATTTTAGCTCTTCTATCACACATTTGTGTAACCACCAGATGTTCAGCAATAACTTCACCATGAAGTCTTCACAGCCATTTAATTTGGATGGTGTTCCACCCAATGTTAACCTTGGTCATCATAAAAGCCACTGCCATAACCATAGCTACAACCATAGCCATAATTGCAGCAAGAGCAATGCCCAAAGCCATGCCATAGATATAGTCAGTTACAACCACAGCCTCAGCTGTACAGGCAAAGTAATTCTCACTGTGATTTTCCAATGTGCCATTTACTGAAAGAAGTATTTCCGTGATGGAGGATGGTCCTCTAATGAAACTAAATCGTCTGCGCAGGAGAAAGACACAAGCACTTTAGAAATTGGTGCTATGTGACCAGAGAAAACAGAGAAAAAAGGACTGTGGCATTTGCTTTTGTCAAGGTAAAAAAACCTGCAACTACCAGAATGCACTGTGCTGCACCAGACCAATAAATGCTATGGGTATGGGTAACCATCCGTTTGGCACAATGTTGGACAGCTGTAAATGATCTCATATTAAAGATAACCCTTTGAAATCTGAACAAATTGGCTTGATTTCTTTAAAAAAACAACTGAGATAAAGGCAAGGAGCAACTTAAGAAGAAATATCCCCTAAAACTGCAAGAAATTAGTAAGAAGTACAAGAGAATAACCTGGAAATTAGCACAAACAACGAAAAACAAAGGAAGGTAACATAAAAGACAAGGAAATGACCTGAAAAAAAGTGCTTAAAAATGATAATAATTATGTAAAATAATGTTAAATATGTGATTATGATATTTATAATATTGTTTTCTGGACATCCTTTCATAGCTTTTAAAAAAATGTCTAACTGAACTAATTATTTTTGCAATTTGCAGAATATATAACTTGCCAAATTGCTGATTGCTTTTTCTACCATGTTTTTGAAAGAAATCAAACCTCAGAGTTCAAAGGTTTAAAGACTTCTTAAAGGTGTCTGAACACAGCACAAAAAAAGGAATGTCGATCCCTGTTTTGGATTAAACGGTAATCTATTGACACACACCATCCACAGTGTTATACAGTTCGATGAAAATGAACTGTACTTCAAATGGAGTATCAGGTTGCTTTTTTCAAAATTCATACAAAAAAAGAGAAAATCTAAAAGGCAGACTGTCCACAAGTTATAAACTTGATCAGCCTTTATTTCCAATAAAATATTTGATCCTCTCTATGTAAATTCCTACGCCCAACAATTGATTATTAAGGAACATGTGATAGGCTAGAGGTGTTCTAAGACAAAAGTATTGAATCAGTGCCTTCATCACCAGCTGCTGGTGCGATGAGGTTTCTGGTATTGAGCAGCTGCCTGCAAGCTGTCAGGAAGTGAGCACCGAGCTCTGACACCCCCCGGAATGAGTGGTATCTTCAGTGTTAAGAACCGCGGGCAAGTCAGGTTTCAGTAAACAGGTTCACCAGGATTCCTAATCACTGCTATGCATGATCATGTTTAGCAGGTATGTTTCCCAGCTTGCTAACATTCACTAATTAGCAAAAAAAACCATAAAGCCGAAGCTGAGTGGAATGGCATTAGTTTTGGAGGTATTTGGTCATGAAGATCTCAAGTTATTATAATTTATCCTGTAAGAACAAAGTCTAGTACTTCAGGCTACCAAGATGGAAAAGACAGAAAAGGCTTTACTTTCTATGGGAACTTAGGAAGGCTAAACTCGAGAGCAAGATCCTCGTTACCTTCTGCAGAGTAGCAATAGAAAGCATACCGACTGGAAACATCACCAACTGGCATGGTTCGTGCCCGGGACAGGAAGGCTCTACAGCGGGTGATTAAAACTGCCCAGAACATCACTGGTTCCCATCTACAGAGCATCAGTGACCTCTGTGAAGTGAGGTGTCTGCACAGAGCCCAAAGGATACTGAAAGACAGCAGCCGCCCCAGCCACAGTCTGTTCACCCTGCTGCTATGTGGAAAAAAATACAGAATTATCTGCTGCAGAACCACCAGACTACAGGGCAGCTTCTTTCCCCAGGCTGAGAGATTCCTCAACTCCTCCTTTGACACAAAAGATGTAGCAGGATTTAGGATCACCTTTAAATTTCATTTTTTCTTAAACTACATTTAAGAAAAATGACAAACTTACCTTGTACATTCAGTTTTAATGAGTTACTAAGTTATACAAAAGGGGGATTTTCCACCATGACTGGCAGTTCTGACAGCCAATCCATGCACTTGAATTCAATGGAGCTCCTTGTGATTGGTTGGATGGGTGTTTCAGCGGGAAGTCCCCCACTATAGATATTGCTACTGCGATATGTATGTATGTATATGTCAATATAATTATCAAACATACATATCATATTTTTACTGTCTATTTCAGCCAACAACCGCATTTGTCACATGGAAAAAATCAGTGAGCCACCGTTTCTCTAGATGTGCCAAGCAGCTGAGACACGCTTGAGCAGCACTGCTCATGAAGACAGTGTGGCCACTCTAATCTGTTAACACGGTAACTGAAAAAAACACCCCAACAGGTTCCACAACACTCACGCACCGCTCAGGCATGCAGTGTGTACCAGGTGTTAACATACCTTAAGTACAACATACTATGATACATTTTTTGGTTTCACAAGGGAGACAAACAGTCTCTTAGGTGAAAGTCCTGTGTTGTTTGGCCCATCCACCTCCCTGCCTGCTCGCTCTTTATACTAAGGCAGTTGCTCAAAACGTAATTTCATGATGTAGCCCGATTCTTGTTATGCAGACGCCATGAGGTGCCGAGGTGCATTAGTGCCGAGGAACACTGACCGAATGTTGGTATTTGACCAGTTGGGATTGAGGACAGGTTATTCTGATCGTCTGGCTGCTTCTGTTTCCTTCCCAGTCTTACTTCTATTTAGTGCTGCATCCTCAGATCTCACAAATAATTTGATAAATACAATATTATAACTATCAATAGGAATGATGGTCAAAACTATAACAGTGAGACGTAATAAGTTGTAATAAACCCAAATTATCCTTTTTTGCCAATAGAGTTGGTGGGTGTCTCAAACGGTAAATGTTAATTGACAAAGAGGGACACATCAGTGACATCAATAAAGACATCTTCATCACTCCTGCATGTTTCACTGTGGAACCTTTGTCTGTAGCTTTCCCTGTAGAGACAGATGTGGATATAGAAGTGAAGTGTAGAGGTAAACAACTGAATTGTCTTTCCTTCAGTCTTTTCACTTCGCTGATAAACTCTCCCTCTGTCCCCATCTGTCTGTCCACATTCAGTCAGTCCTGACAGCACAGCAGGACAGAGCGTACAGTTAGTGTGGTAGGGATTTATTGGTATTTATTGGCAGCAGTAACACCCCGCAACACACACAGAAACCCGTCAAACTGCTATGATTCGACCGGCTCCCTCATCCCAAAGCTATCGCCTGACAGAACACTTTCACACAGACGGAGAGGACGGGAGGTGAGGTGTGTGTGTGTGTGTGTGTGTGTGTGTGTGTGTGTTGGAGGGGAGGGAACATTCCAGAGAAGGTAGACAAAAAGAGAAACAGAGAGGGACAGACATCATTGTAATGACTGCATGCAACTCGATACTCCTGCATACTGAATATTCCCCCCGAGGGCTTTTTCCATTACCCCAGAACGGTGCAGTCGTTTAGCTGATCCAGCCCAGCTTTTCCTCTCCTTCTTTCTTTCCTTTTCACTCCCTCCCTACCTCGTCTTTGCTGTTTTTTTCACAGACACATTGTGCAAATGTAACCTTTTGCAAGCCCCAACTCCCCCCGCTCCCCATCCCCAGGAAGTTGGCTAGCCACTTTGCTGCCAAGAAATATGAAATACTGGCAGGCTGCCCGTTTCATCTGCAAACACACAGCGGAAAAGGGAGGGAGGATGGAAGCAGCAGGAGATGGAGGGAGGCAGCGAGGGAGGGAGGGAGGGAGGTGGAGGTGACACAGAGGAGAAGGAAATTCTGCTGCTGCTGCGCTTGCCACGAGGAAGAAAAAAGGAATCAAAAGCAGAGCCGAGAGAAAGAGAGCTGCAGAGAGATAAGGATGAATTTTACTTGCACGAAAAGGGGCCACATTACTGACTGAAGATAAATCATGTGGAACATTTTTTTAGCTACAGAAAACACCACACAGCCAGTGACGAGCAGAGTGAGCTGGGTTAATACATGAGCATGCACACATAACACACACATGCAACCAATAGTCCTTTTCCATACACATATGCTGTCTTGGCTTGACTTGGTTTGACTCGTGTCAGCCCAGCACAGTAGGGATTTGCATCTTGAAACAGCAGGACTACCTGCCTAAAGGTGTGTCTTTAACTGGTGATGCGCTGTCTGCTTTCTGTCTGTCACCCTGGTGTTATTAAGATCAACAACTTTCTTGCACTGTACATTTTTTTCTATTTTGGACGACATACAATACTATGACTTTTTTAGAGCAGAAATGCTGCCACCAACTAGTGTTTTGGAGGTGAAATTGCAGGGAGTAACACATACCAACGCCAGGGAGAGAAGGCTGCAATGTATGCAAAGAAGACGGAAGAGCAGTGGCTATTTTTTTAAAGATAATGTTTAAAAGTTAATTTTTAACTTTTAAATTTAATTTAACAATGGATGCTTAAAGACATTTAAACAAAGTTTTGTGTTAGAGTTGTGGAGTTTGTGTTTGTGTTGTGTATTGTTCTAAAATCTGACACTAAGATTTTTACTGCAAATATATCAGCTCTAAATTTCAGATATCGGTCTCCTTGATTACTGATAACCAGCATCAGAATCAGCCCTGAAGAAAATAAATAGATATAAATAGATACATATCAGTCAACATGTAGACCCAACACAGCGTAATGCAGAATACATGGTTCGCTTAATCAGCCAGTTTCAGTGGCATCTGGCCATTTCTTGGGTTTTAGTGCGCACCCAGTTGCTCCAGTATGAAAAACATTGAATGAGAAACAAGAAATGGCCCAAAAATTGTCAAGAAATTAGTAAAAAGTTACAAATAAATTACCTGTAAAAAAGCAATAAATTAAAAAAATAGGCAAAATAGGCAAAGTAAAACACACACAAGAATCTCTAATCTAATAATTCACCCAAGCAAATTCTCAGGTCATTTTCTTCTCACCTTTTACTAATTTCTTGTAATTTATGGGAAATTTCTTGTTAATGTGCTCATTATGTTTCTTCCACGTGTTTTCGAAGGAAACTAAACCAGTTTTCTGTGGTTCCAGAGGTTTAAAGGAAGGATGAGAGGCATCTGAATGCAGCCCAGGATAACTGATGTCGCTCCAGGTGTTGAAGGGTTAAGGCGACTGTACATAAAGGGGATACAACATTACCTTCTTATTCAAAGTAATTATCTCAAAAATGTTCAGTTTTGATTAATGTCTGTTAAGTCACTATATGTCCACAAAATAGTTAACACAAAGGTGATCGAAGTATTGCATTATTTATTATTGCAGTTTTATGAACTGGGTGTCAAGGGGAAACTTTGCTGAAAACAATGCTGTATTAACCCTTAGGGCCCACTTTAATATTACACACACTTGTATCACTGCGCACAAGATGGGCTTTTCAAAATCAAGCTTTTAAAAATATTATACATTGATATTATTTACTACTTTTAATTTCTATTTTAATTTTTAGCCAACATCAGTCTTAATCATGAATATCAAGTATTCATTCATTCTCAGAATTTTAAATGCCTTTTAAATGCATCCAAATGCCAGGTTTTTGTCATGTTGCCAGTGATTTTAGACAAAAAACAACAACACTGAAAATGAAATTGTGCAAAGTGTAGTATTTATTCATTATTATTATCATTATTACTATTATTATTATTATTATTATTATTATTATTATTATTATTATTATTATTATTATTTGTAGAAGTAGTATTTTTTTTATTTAATTATGTATTTATTCATTTATCTGGGATGATGAGCCTGGGATATGTCAATGATTAGCAGCCACATTGATTGTGATAGTGCACCTAGCGGAAATAGCATGTGTTTTCTCCATATGCCAAATCTAGTAAAATGCATGCAAAGAAGAAGAAGATGGAAGAGCAGTGGCTATTTTTTTAAAGATAATGTTTAAAAATTAATTTTCAAACCATTTTAATTTAACAATAGATGCTTAAAGACATTTAAACAAAGTTTTGTGTTAGAGTTGTGGAGTTTGTGTTTGTGTTGTGTATTGTTCTAAAATCTGACACTAAGATTTTTTTTTGTTTGTTTGTTTGTTTTCAATTGAGCATTTTTTGCACCTAACAGTCTGAATGTAACAATTTAGTTTCCACAGTGTATTTTAGACTTATTGTAGGAGCTGAGCTGGAAATTCACAGATTGAACAATAATACACGATCTTGCCAAAATGTCTTGCCATATGCATGAACACAGCCAAAATTATCAAAAAATGAAGCGACAAGCGAGTAAAATGCACCAAACAGTCCCTGAGGGTTAAGTTACTGCTGATGCAAACCCAACATTTCCTGCAGCTGCACCTACACATTAAAAGCATTTCACTGGTAAAACATTAGTTTATTTTCTTTTTTTCTTTTTATGAGGTAGTTGTCTTTGATGGTGAGATTAGCACTGCTGTGGTCATTTTCAGCATTATTTGACAGTGGATCAGTTTGAAATATTACAGGGAGTGATGGAACATGGATGGAGCAGCATGTGAGCTCTTGCAGGTTGACAGGCTGCAGACCTCCAACTTTCACTGTGCTGCAGCATAAACCAGATCACGGGTGCTCACGGAATCCCAATTATTGCCTGACTTCCACTTTTTAAAAAAAAAAAAAAAAAAAAAGGTTTATTTCACTGCCCCGGAATTCTGTGACCTGTAGTGTTAAAACACATTTGCTGTAACCACCAGTAACTACAAGTGTCGCTACATCAACCAGGACTGACATCTCTGTCACTTTAACCCTTTGAAATCTTGAGCCTCATCACTTTTCTTGTGTTGCTTTCAGACACCTTTAAGTGTTTAAGTACTTTGACACAGAAATTGGTTCAATTTCTCACAAAAACATAGGAAAAAGGCAGTGAGCAAGTTGATCAGAAATCTTCCACAAATTGTTAGAAATGTATTAGATTTAAAAAAAAAAAAAAAAAAAAGCTCGGGAAAAAATGCCTAGGAAGACAAGTAGAAAAGCTAAGGAAATAATGTATTTATAATGATCATATTTACATATTTAAAATTATGTTTTGTTTTGTTTTGTTTACTTTTATCACTGCTTGCAATTTTTTTGGACTTGGAAACATCCTTTATCAAAGTTCCTTCCTCACATCACCTTGACAGTGTGTGGAAATTTGATAGCAATATATTATAATATAATATAAATATATAATATAATAATGCAGGATTGCATAGTCTCTGTTCGATGACTAAAAATCTGTTGTACTCTCTGAGGTCTTATTTGTCAGAACCCATTCAACACTCTTTTAATAATAATCTTTATTTGTATATCACCTTTCATACAAGAAATGTTTTACAACAAAGAAATTACATGCACAGTGCTTCACGTGAAAAGACATAGAAGACATGAAGACATTCTAAAACCTGCATGTAAAAATAAATAAGATCAGAACAGAACAGATAAAATGTATCTTCATGTGGATAAAACCCACTTGATAATACTGGTAAAAGTAAGATAAAACAATAAGAATAAAAAAAATAGAATGCATGACATAAGATGGAAAATAAAACCCAATGAGGTAATATTAATGAAAAATAAAAATAGTTTTCCTTAACCTCATGACATTTTCCATCAAGACGGGGCTGCAAAAGCAGAGAGAAGCTTTTTCTGACTGTTAAGATAGACCGTGGTTCTACCACGGAACATCTGCGTGATGTGTCTTCCTGCAAGCTCTTCCTGTGGTTTTGACGTCTCCAAGTGATGCTCTTCCTGTCTGTTGCCTGGCAACAGAGGGGGAAAAATAGATGAGGTGATGAGTGAAGGTGAGCCCGAGGGAGATAGGAGGAGGAGAGGAGAGAGAAAGAGAACAGATCTGTGTGTGAGTGTGAGTGTGTGTGAGTGTGGCGGGGGGGGGGTGAGTGTGTGTGTGTGTGTGTGTGTGTGTGTGTGTGTGTGTGTGTGGGTGTGTGTGTGTGTGGGTGTGAGTGTGTGTGTGTGTGTGTGTGTGTGTGTGTGTGTGTGTGTGTGTGTGTGTGTGTGTGTGTGTGTGTGTGTGTGTGTTGGGGGGGTTGTTATTTTCTTCTTGGCAAGCTTTTGTGGATTGTTCCATTTCTGTTCTCTAACATTCCCTCAAAAAAAAAAAGAAAAAAAGTGATTTGATGCTCTGCAGAGTGTGAGATGATTACGTGGATGTTTATAAATGTCAGAATGTGGATTTCATGTCACATTTGACACTACGACAGTAAGAGTTCCTCCCTGGTGACTGAAGTGCGGTTTTATCAATACTAATTGTATTACAGCGTGCTCTATCTTCCTGGTCTTTAGTTTGCCTCTCTTAAATCGATAGATTTTGTGATATGTATATATATATTTCATATATATATATATATATATGAAACATATAGCTTGTATGTATGCATGTATAAACCCCTTAAAAGTTTTTTTTTTCATTTTAATTACCCTTTATTCATAGTTTAGTGCATACATATAACCAAATACAAAGTCAACAAAGTGATAATATTAGACGAAATATCGGATGAAAGTAAGAACAACAATAATGAACATAAAAAGAAAAAAAAGGAAAACATTATTAAACCCCCCCCCCCCCCCCCCATCAAAAAAAATCAATATTTCAAATATGTGTGTTGAAATTTACAGATAAAGACTGTCCAGCTTCTTTGTTGTGTTTTCAGGCAAAAAACTGCTGGGATGGAGTGAAATTCACTTTTTCACCAAGAGGCCAGTTAGTGATGACATGAGAATCTGAGCTTTTACCGAATCCTGACATGATAATGATGCTTGAAAGAACACTTCAAAAATGTTGGAAGTGTGCTTACTCACTTTGGTGCCTGGAAATAGATGAAACTGACACTGATGTTCCTAATATTACCAATGAACATTTTACACTCATTCTGTCTGCCATTGGTTATATTTGTTCTTTAAAGCCCATGGCTGCATCCTGCTAAGGTTTTCATTTATTTATTTACTCAGCACAATGTTTCCATGTTTTTTGCTTTTCATGTAAATCACTATGTGTGGCGTTACCGTTTTGTTAAAATACTGAGGTTATGGGTCCTACACTTAAGTATTAGTATTATAAGTATAGATATAAATATTGCCTTTTTAATTAAAAATGGCTGGCCTTTACTATACTAATAACGTTTTTTTTTTTTTAATTAACAAATTAAACCTAATGTAGCATTTATTATATATATCACCATTATCTTTTAATCACGCTCAAAAAGTTAAGAAAAAAGCACATGAACTTGGTTATATCATGATTATGAAAGGCCATATACATACTGGACATACTGGAACCAGGGCCTACATTTCAAAATAAAAATTGATATAGTCAGACCCAGGCCCTAATTACTAAGAAAGACTTTTCTTTCACTGATTTGTTTTAGATACTTTTTACTTGTAATGACAGAGGATACAGGTAGATGGATCATCAAAGCATACATTAGAAAGAGGACAGAGATTCTCCACCAGCTTACCATCCACAGCTTTACAAACACACACACACACACACACACACACACACACACACACACACACACACACAGACACACACACAGACACACACACACAAACACCAAATGTTCCGTCAGAATGCGTCACTGTGGTGACTCACTAACACTGTGTGTGTGTGTGTGTGTGTGTGTGTGTGTGTGTGTGTGTGTGTGTGTGTGTGTGTGCTCTCATATGTCGATCAACGCAAAGGAAAAAAGAGCTGTTAAGTTTTGGGAGGAAGAAATGTGAAAGTAACTTGTGGAATATTATATAATGATGGTCTGCTTGACAGCAGTGTTTGGTGCTGAAAGCTTGTACATTTAAGTTTGTGCTGCTGCAACTATGTTATAAAATTCTGGTTTGCAAGTTTGTGCCTTTAAGGTTTGGAAGCTCTTACTTCTATAAGCTGTCAGGCAAAAAAAATAACATTAAACAAAAAGGGGGTTTAACTTTTGACCAGACTTTAATGTCTGCTTTTTTTTTTTTTTTTTTACTAATTTATTATTCTACCAACCTGTCCAGATTCTACAGATGCAAATATGCCAATTTACTCTGACACACAGGATAGACTGTGGCTATAAACCTGTGTGTGTGTGCCATTGGCTGGATATTTAGACCGGCATTCTTCTCCCATTTTCCTTTCTGCATTCAGTTTCCAAATCCCTTTCACTATGGGAAACAAAAATAACGACCTCCAACATGACAAACTACACACCGATAATGATGATTATTGACAGATTTGGCGTGCAATGATGCATGTCTGCTCTGTTCTTTCTGGGAATTTATAATGAATAAAACAACCTGTGAACGCACCTCATAAAAAACAAGACTGTCTCTCAAGACAATATTGATCCTTTTCCTGACACGACAAGTTGGAGTTGATTTGCAGCATTTTTCTTACCTCGGTAGCAGCATACACCACTAACACTGGCTTCACCAATGTACTGACTTCACACGAGCCTCTGTGATATCATCGTGATAATGTTCTGCAAGAGCCTCATAGAGCCAGCAAATTGTCTGTGGTTTTGATGGGTTCAGCAGGTTCATCTAGATTTAATGTTTAGGCAGGCTTCAGCTTGAGGGTACAGACAATTAAATTATGTCTTTTTTAATCACCAAGTTGAATATAACAGTCAACATATGACTGTTTATATTTGTTGTGGCCTTTTATCATAGCAGAGATCAACCACTTGCATACAGTATGTACCATCAAGAAATGTTCCCACCAGTCTTAGTTTGGCAGCGATTTTGGATTTAGTCTAAGTCTTGAGACAAAAATTCTTATGAGTTTTTGTCACATTTTTTTCCATTAGTTTTTTTTTAGTCTAGTTTTTGTCAACAAAAACTCAAAATAACACAAATTGACACTGACAAATGACATTTTAAACAAGATGCTTTTTTGTATTGAAATTGATCCAATTAGGCTAATACAGGTCTCAGAAATTAGAATCAATGTGACAGGTTGTATTTAAAAAAAAAAGTCATTTGAAGATCAAAAAAAAGTCTAAAATTCCAATTGAAAAGCTCACAATCTCTCTATTTATGGTCTCAAATACTACAAATAACTAATTTGAGACAGCTGGGATTTGTCCCCGGGTTCATTGTAAACTCTGACTTATTGATCTCACTGTGAAGAAGCAGAAAACTAACTCAATTTCAGCCAGAATTCTTTCTGAATCTGCAGCATGTCAGTCTGGAGGCTGAGACTCAGCTTCTCTCACAGAGTTGGGGTTTCACTCTAAACTTTGGGCTGTCAGTGAAAGCTGACTTCAGACTGTTTCAATACAGCACAGTTCCCCTCACAGATCACAGAGGCTCCTACCTGCCTGTCAAACAGCATCAAACCATAAACCTTCTCCAGACAGTCCGGATCTGAGCGTAGTCCTGCGGGAAACAGATGTGAAGAGAGCCCAGTGCCGGCGGCTCCTCGCTCACTGTCGTTCACAGGCTAACGTACGCCACGTACAAACACCACAAATCCATCAACAGTTCCACCATGCACACTCACACACACATACACACGGCTGAGTATATCAACTACAGCCAAAACTCGCGACAACAGCTGTTTTGAGTTTACAGCCGGTTAATGGTTCACGCTCATACTGCTGCCCATACGGCATCAGAAAATGAATGTCCACTGCTGACATTTTCATTTCATCCCATTTCGTCCCATTTCGTCAACGAAAATAAAAAACGGATTCCATCATAGTTTTCATTATCAAGATCTGTTTTTAGTCCAGCATCATCTCATTTTAGTCATGCGAAAATAGGTCCTTGATGAAGAATTTTCATAGTTTTTGTCAATAAAAATAACTCTGGTTCCTGCCCGACACCATTTTTGCAAGGGCACCATCGCAGCACCCTGGGTTTAGTACCGCCAAGACAACTGTGATTGGTTTAAAGGAATTCAAAAACGCAGTGGTTTTTCCCCAACAGTAGAATGATAACGTGCACATCTAGACCTTCCAAATATATACTATACTAAAACACGGTACGTTATATCGCTCCTTGTTTGGTTTAAGGTTAACGTGAATAAAAGAACATTATATAATAATCTGTTTCCATAGAGCAGCTACAACCAATGTTATTGGCTCAATTAATCAATCAATCTTGTGACTGTGGAGCTACCAAGCAGATTGGTAGGAGTGTTGTGTCAAGCTCTATTTCCCAATTTGTAACCCGATACCCTAACCCTAACCTTAATTAATCTCTTACCAAGTTCTAGTATTGGTACTAATATTTCCAAGGTCAAGAATCAACTTTCACATTTAATATACATACTGTTTTATGTTTACATGAGTCATGTCTTGTGTTAGGATATCAAGACATAACTGGTCATCTCTAAATGTCCTGTTCAGGACATATGTGCTGCTTCATCTCGTCCACTCTCACATTTCATCCGTATAATGCTCCTCGTGTCTTAACTGGAAGCATGCAAGTGATGGAAGCAGGCATGCATAAATGACAAGAGTCCCAATTAAGAAGAATCCCAAGAGTGACAGAGAGAAGAAGGAAAAGGAAGAGAGAGAGAGGAGGTCTAACCAAAAGTGGAGGAATACGGAGAAGAGAAAATGTGCAGTCCCAAAGCTAGAGAGACAGAGCTGGAGAGAGGGGGAGGCTGGGGAGGAGATGGAAGGATCGATATCTAATTTCAGTGCTGAGTTCACTGTGGACGGTTTTCCAATAAGACTGGGATAGAACACCAAAGTTTGAATAGCTGTGTATCTCTGTCTGTCTCTCTGTGCATCTTTCTCTGTCTCTGTCTTTCTTTTCCCCCTCTGTCTGTCTCCATCTCTGCAGTCCCATGGGTGGACCACACCTCAATCTGTCCCTGTGTCCACTGCTAATGATGTGCAGGCCTGGACTGACTTAGACCAGCTATTAGGAGCACCGGTAAGCCAGGATGTGAAGTCACTGTGTAAAAATGAGTAGCATCTACTGTATTTGTAAGCAGCATTAAAGGCAGTAAATGTGGTTGCATAACCAGTAGAGAACCATTAATTAAAAACAGTGGAATTACTATCTGTGGGAAGCTACAACTGCTCCAGGGCCCAAAAACATTATCTAAAGCTCATCGTGTCAACTTGTTTGTGCTAATTTATTGATAATTTATTAAGGAATATGCACTATGAAAACAAATCATACACATGATAATGACAAATTAGTACTGTATTCTAATGATGTCAGGGGGCTTAGCACTTATTCCAGCCCGTTCTCATTCTGAAAGTGCAATATTGTCGCTTTTGCAGTGCTTTCACCACTGGATGACTGATACACCACTGGATGACGTCAGCTGAGAACTTGGCCAAACAGGACCATTTGCAGTTTTATTATAGGCTGGCAGACGGCACCTGCTG
This sequence comes from Plectropomus leopardus, assembly GCF_008729295.1. Classification (NCBI taxonomy): domain Eukaryota; kingdom Metazoa; phylum Chordata; class Actinopteri; order Perciformes; family Serranidae; genus Plectropomus; species Plectropomus leopardus. The sequence goes on along the minus strand of NC_056482.1, from coordinate 1,540,470 downwards.
CAGCAGCATGATACACTGACAGTTGGCGTCATTTGAGAACGCGGCCACGAACCTGTTGTGTCTGCATGATAAGCCAGCCTCGGGTTGAAATGCTGCCAGTAACTACTAATTTAAGTAGCATGGAGGTCCCTATAGGGCAGAGCTGGAAGGGCTGTGGATGGATCGAACAAACCCCGGACTTTCATGTCGTTTGCCTAATCCTAACCATTCATGGCAGCATGTACTTCTGTTGATGTTCTAACATTGGTTACCATGTGCTTGTGTTGCCTTAACATAAACAAAATCTTTAACAAGCACTACGTGCTTGTGTTGACATCACGGTAGCGGCATCCCAGAGTGTAAAGAGCAGAAGCATAAAGATGCCTAGAGCGTAATATGTAGACACAGAAGTCCACTGCAAAGTGGCAATATGTGACGACTTGGGATGAGAGCTTGTTGTTTATTCAGACTGCGAACTCATAACTGTTTTTGGCATATCCAGATTATATCCAGATTGATGTTAGAATTCCTGGACTGCAAAAAAAAAAGTGAAATGTTTTAGCAAGTCAGATCCAACCCACATTTGGATGTAGTTAAAAATGTGTTTTCAGTTGGATTTCTACAGGTTTGTCTCAATCAGGATGTGTAGTGGCTTTTTTATCACTTGCAATGAGACACACACAACAGCAACTTCAAATCCAGAGTGACCAAAGTGTGCAGAATCCATGCTGCTACCATGGATGTATAAAGAGAACTTTATACAGTGCTGGAGAAGGGGGGCCCGTTTATTCCCGTTATGCCCGTTTGTTCCTATGCTGCATGGAGCAAAAAAAGTTAAACTTACTGGGTGTAAAATTACCTGGACCTTCCACATTGTCGGCTCATAGAGCAGGTGCACCAGAGACTTTCGCCAGGCAAGTGGCTAAATTCTGGTTTAGCCCTTTTGCTAATTTGAATGGTGACAAAATAATTCAATGGTGCCAGTCTTTTAGACTTTATGAGTGTTATCAGACCAAATGGATGAAATTCTGATAGTGACATGAATCATTTCATAGGGGTTGTAATGCTCAAAAAATGTATCCTATAATTCACAAATGTCTCTTTAACAATCTAAATCTATAAGAAAAAGTTTTATTTTATACTACTTGCATCACAAAACTGATCCAGATATTATAATTCTGTTATTTTGGAGCCAGCCCCTAGTGGCCTTTAGATGAACTGCGGTTTTTGCCCTTTCACACAGGCTTCATTTTTTAGCCTTGGAGGTTGCCATGTGGTTGGAATTGGTTTCAGCCCCCCCACAACCTTGACTGATGGAAGGATATAAGATCTATGGAGTGGCCCTCAAGGTGGGGCTTCCTTAATTATTTGGTGTTGGGGCCTTGAAGAGGATCCCTTTGTCAAAATCTAGTTTGAAGACGTTTATTATTTAAATTTTATGCTCACAAATTGATCATCCCTAAACAAATTCCTGTACAGCAAGTCTTGTAGTCCCCTACAAAAGCACTATTTCCTGCTGTTTGAGTAACTTTAAAACTACAGTGTTCAGCTTTTTTATGGAAAATAGTGAGCCATACATTTTAGAGGCATCTAATATTTTCATATTCAGAAGAAACCAATGGGCTTGTTGGTTTTGGTCTGGGATTTGTTGCCAGTTAAAAACATATATAATGACTTGCCTGTATAGCCATTAATGCTGTGGATCCACCAAAGACCCCTGAAGAAGTTTGGCATGCTGTAATAAAAATGAAAAAGAAAAAGTGAGTGATTTTCCACTCTGCCACAGAAGCAGCCGTTTTTTCTTAAAATCATGTCAGAGCTGAGGTAATGGTGAGGTCTCTGTCTCGCTCCTTGCAGTCTAAGCCGCGGCAGCAGTGAGTGAGGATGGAGGTGTTGAGGGGGAGTTTACCGCCCTGAAATATTTATGAGAAAATGCACCAATGCAACTGTGCTGCAGCCACAACTGTGGAGCTCCAGTTCTCTCCCTCTGTCTCTTTTTGTATATCCTTCCAAAGTGAATCTGGTTTCTCAAATCTCTCTCAATGTGTTATTGTTTCTTAATCTACTTTTTTCTTATTAGTTTCATTTGTTAAAACATAGGTTGCGTTAATGAACAACATGATACGCCCCCTTAACTACTTTTCTGTTGTCACCAGTGTCTTTACGTGTGGTCTCTCACTGAGACACTTCATTATTTTGTCATTAAATAATCCAGATTCTATTCACAGCAGTATTAAGCTGTGTGTAGGACACATACCCAGCCCACATGGACTTGTAATGCAACTCCAGTAGAGAATCCATAGACTGAAGTGAACATAACATGTTACATATAACACCTCATTGCAAACTACAGAAGCCCTAAGCGGACGTTTTTTTTTTTTTTTTTTTACAAGCCGTTTTCTCGATATAACGAGATATTATCTCGTTATAACAAGATATTATCTCGTTATCTCGAGAAAACAGAGTTTGTTATACTGAGATATTATCTCGTTATCTCGAGAAAACGAACTGTGTCTTCCCGAGATATTAAGTTGTTTTCTCGAGAAAACGAACTTTGTTTTTTTTTTTGTTTTTTTTTACTTTATTGAATGAACGTCAGAAGAAAAGTGGCGGGTGGATGATGTGACAGCAGGTGCCGTGCGGTGTTCAGCGCGGACAAATGCGCAAAGTAAGATGATTATTACAGGAACACATCACCCAAATTCATCAGTAATCATAACTAGATTATTATACTGTTGCTCCAGTGCTTTTTGGTACGTGCAGGGGCGAGAACCTGCACGCATTTGTCCGCGCTGAACACCGCACGGCACCTGCTGTCACATCATCCACCCGCCACTTTTTCTTCTGACGTTCATTCAATAAAGTTTAAAAAAACAAACCAAAAAACAAAGTTCGTTTTCCCCTCGAGATAACGACTTAATATCTCGGGAAAAACAAAGTTCGTTTTCTCGAGATAACGAGATAATATCTCAGGAAAACAAACTCCGTTTTCTCGAGATAACAAGATAATATCTTGTTATAACGAGATAATATCTCGTTATATCGAGAAAACGGCTTGTAAAAAAAAAAAAAACATGTCCGCTTAGGGCTTCCGTAGCAAACAGAGAATGTTGTCTCTCGCATAGCTTACAAACAAAATCTGCCACAGAAAAGGTTTGATTCCTAAAACACAGCCTGTCATCTTCAAGGAGACCATTCAATCTGCCTGTTTCTATCCCTAAAGCTGCTTTCACACCACTGCAAGCTAACTCTCTGTCTGTCTGTTTGCCACATGCTTTTGTTGTCTAAACAAAACCATGTGCTGTGTCATCCCACCAGGTGCTTGTGTTGACATCACAGTAGTGGGATCCTAGAGGTAAAGAGCAGATGCAGAGGGATATCTAAATCGTAATATGTAGACATGGAAGTCCACTGCAAAGTGACTATTTGGGATGAGACAGTGTTGGGAATGCAGCATAGGGAAAGCAGTTTTTAACAGGGGTAGCAGTAGAAATATAAAGCGGTTGTTGCCCAAATGTATGCACACAAATAGGGCATGCTGAACTACTGGCAGTAGCCGCTGAGCTTTGGCCAGTCGAATTGAAGGGCGAGACTGAAACACTGATGATGTTGGAATCTGAATACCTACAGTTGTACAACAACCCTTTCGAGGCTGATAAATGATATGCCAAAAACTGCAGTTCCATTAATGTCCACTTGAGGCTGGCTCCAAAACAGAGACCCCAATGCTAAAATGACCAACTTTAAAGCAGAAACAAACATGTTTAAAGCCTGATACAAAAACATGGTTTTGGTCTCTATAGCTTATATCCCGCTTCAAGAAGAATTGTCTGGGAGGTAAATTTCAAATAACTCACCTGTTCACATTTTTTTAAGACTGAAAGTTACATATAATTAAGGGTGGACCCGCTTTGGGTGACAGATAGTGTCCTTGGCTTCTCAATAAGATCCACCCCTCGCTTCTCCACAGCTCCACCTTCTCACTCACACACGGTCACTTCTGGCTCCAAAAAACAAGTTGGTGACGGCCAAGATGCCAAAATCGAGGCTTCAAAATGGGAGTCCATAAACCAATGGATGACATCACAGAAGCTACATCCACCACTTAATACAGTCTATGACACCACAGTACAAGTGTGAATTGTAGGGACAACGCTCTTGGGGAACACTCTTGCAGGAAGACAGTTGTCAGGGTACATGATTGCGGTGCGACAGCAGGTTAAAGTTAGTGTAACTGTACAGAATTTTTTGACTTTTGGTTAAATCCTGCATCACATTAGGGAAAATCATTTTTTGGAGGACCATCTCTCCTTATACATAAGGGACAGCTTGTACTGAGCATCAGGATTATGTAAGATTATGTATCCATTCATGCAAAATGTTTCAGTTGAGGATCTTTTTATTTTATCGAAAAAAAAATGCAACTTTCAAGGTAATTGGTCTAAACAGTGACAGAATCAGCCTTTTTAACCCACTCTTCCACTGGCCAACAATACAGAAGATATATAAAGTGTTCCCTATGGTAGCCACACTGCCCTCAGAGACATCTTCACAGGTCTATTAAAGGTCCAGTTTTTAGGATCTAGTGGCATCTGTTGGTGAGGTTGCAGAACTTAAACTTCTTCTATGTGCAAAGCGTATAAAAGAAGTACAATGGTTGATGTGAAATGTATACAGGCCTATCTGGAGCCAGTGTTTGGTTTGCATGTTCAAGGCTACGGTGAAAACAAGATGGCAGACTTTATAGAAGAAGCTCCATATGCAAATAAAAGCAAGTAAACTGTAAGTGCAACTCAACTGGTGCATGAGGATATACAACAATGGTTATTCTAGTTTTTTTTCTTTACATACAAACAGGCAACATATAGCCTTCACCAGTTTTCATATACAGGCTTGATATCTCCCTCTCCTCCGAGAAACATACTGTGTGTTCTGCTCAGGAATGAACAAATCTTCAAGCTGAACTGAATATACTGTAGCTCTGGTGTAGCCAACAGAAAATGGGAGCTTTTTGTACTAGAGCTCCCCTCACTGGTGACTGCAGGCTAAGACATTCAGATGACAGCTCAGCCATTGGTTGTGTGTGTTCCTTGCTTGTTTACAGCTTCATGTCAGATAGCAAAGATTACAGACACAATTATGTCTTTGTTCTTAAACTTAGAGAGAAGGTTTATATAGGCTTAGCGAACTGAATGAAACCTTTGAACCTAATTAGAATCCAAGATTGAACTGAAGACTGTCAGAATGTCATGTCAATGAAGTGCTTGTTTAATCATCTAAAACACTGTCTCTGATGGCAGAATCGGGAGGGACTGCAGCCGACAATTTTTGAAACTTTGAAACAGATCATTTGACATTGTGGGTGGTGAGATTTCTTATATTTTCAGACTTTTTACGCTCCCCAGTGGTTGTGCTGGAAAGGACAACATGGCAGACGTCAGATTTTCACATAGTGGCTTGAAAAATAATGTGCACACTATAGCTAGACAGAATAGTTTTTTCTTTAGCTTTCAATTATATCTCATGGTCTTCATCAGCAGATGGAATTGCTCGGTTGTCGCAAAAACAGTCACTGACTGCAAATTTTGAATGGAACAAAAATAATGCATTTAGTAAAATGACTTTGAAGTAAAATAGTAAAATGAGTAAAATGAATTTTCCACCTCCATTGATTAGTACACAAAGCATGTTCATTGTTTAGAACTTTACTATAGATGTGACCATGGATATTCATATTAGGCTTTAAATACATTATGATAAATAGAATAGAATAGAAATAATCAATATGAGTACAGCACTATTTGGTGAATGCGCATGTACCGAAAATGTCATAGCAATAAATTGGTGAAATCGCAAACGTCAGCAGATTTCAGTTTCGCTCTGTGGGTATGAGGCAGATCATGACTTTAACTGCTCTGACAAAGATTTCCCAAAACAGGACAGGACAGCTGCTGCCCAGTCACAGCTCTATACTGCACTGCCCTCCTGTGGTTTACTTGTTATACTGCAACTCTCGTGTAAGACACTGCCCTGCCGCTGCGCCTCTTCCCAACGATGATGCCTGCAGAAGTGAGCAGAAAGCGCCAGGAGTTTAACCCTTTGGAGCCTGGAATCCTGGATCAGCACCACTTTTCTTGTGCTGCGTTCACACACCTTTCACAAGTATTCACACCTTTGGACTCTGAGCAAATACGGCATTAATTTCTTTCAGAAACATGGGGGAAAAGACAATAAGCAACTTCACAAGAAATGCCCCACAAGTAGCAAAAAATGTAAAAACTAATAAATATAGAAAATTATATTTTTTAAAAAACTCAAGAAATATATATGTGTGTGTGTGTGTGTGTGTGTGTGTGTGTTTGTTTGTTTGTTTCTGGACTTTTTTTTTTTTAATTTCTTATTTTTAGCTTTATTTATTTATTTTTATTTAATTTCTTGATAATTTTTGGGTTATGTTCTGCTAAGTTACTCATATACTTCAGCCTATATTTATGAGAGAAATCGCATAGGAAGAAGTATATAACTAACTTAACCTTAACGTGACCAAAACATTTGTAAGAAACCTGTTAAAAAATAAATAAATAAAGGAAAAGAAAAGGAAAGGAAAGCAAAAGCAAACAAGAAAATGACCTGGGGAAAAAAGTGCATAAAGAAAGAAGTGCATAATTCTGTAACATGATTTTTAATGTATAATGGGACTAGCTTTAAATTTAGTTTTCCTGACATTAACAATGCCTCTATTTTTTGTTCATTTCCATGTTCTGTGGTTTAAGGTCTCAAAACACATTCGAAGGTCCAAAACATATAGTCTGACATAGATGGAATATGTAAATATCTAACACACAATAACAACATCAGCAAAAGTGGAAAAAAAGTCTTTGTTTTCATCAGTAACACCTCAAGAAACAGTTAAATTAACAATACAATACAGTACGTTTTTCATTATTTCTTTTCATCATCCTATTCAAAATTAAGCTGTCCATATGGTATTATTATAAAACGCAATGTTTAAGAAGACGTGAGTGAAGAGGGCCAGCAGGGGCGCTGCTGTCACATGTTCTTCCGGGAGCCAAATAAGGAAATGACGAGCTGCATGTGCAGAGTCTCAAATAGAAATCCGAAACACCGACACCGGGAGGGACCGGGGGCTCTGTGAGAGGGAGAGGAGCGTGTGGGACCGGGCACCGGACACAAGACGAGGTTAGTGTCATTGTCAAGAACCGTTTTTGTGAAGTTTAGACACACCGGAGTTCGCCTTTTAGCCCGGAAACAGAGCTTTCGCCGGCTAACTGACGTTAGCTGCTCGGCTAAAACTACAACATCCAACTTAGCACGTGCAGGGCCTTATTACCGTTACACACATTTAAATGAGCAGGATGCAGATCAATGAAGAAGCGTGTCAATGACATTTAATCAAACCTTAAGTGTTCCGGGAAACAACGAGCAAGTGTAACTTAAAGTTCCGTGTTTAATAGGAAATGGGCAGTTATTCTTTTAGTATTAGCATATAACTTATGTGAGTTAGTTAAAATCTCATACTTCAGAGGTTCCGCCTTATTTACAGCTGTTTGCTTTAACCCTTAGAAACCTGAGCAAATTGGTTAAATTTCTTGCAAAAACTTGGGGAGAAGTCAATGAGCAGCTTAACAAGACATGGCCCCAAAATTTGCAAAACAATCAGTAAAAAAAATTACCAAACAGTTACCCGACCATAAGAAGAAAGGAAACTACATAACCCCAAAAACGTGCTTAAAATTGGGGGAAAAAACATATTAATAATATAACTTAATATAAATAATGAAAGTATAATATATATTTATGTGATTTTTTCCCCCTTAACATAATTTTTTTAATATTTAATTATAATAACTATAAATGTAGTTTGCTTACTGCCTTTCTCTCCACCTTTGTTTTCAAAAGAAGTCAAACCAATTTTTCTAAGGTTTCAAAGGGTTAAACCCTCCATGGTCATGATGTTGGCTTCATGTTGTTTGAGCTGTAATAGCTGCTATAGCTAAGTTATTATTGTCAGTATGATTTGAATTCTGCAAACACTATTAATACCTTAATTAGTCAAAGATAACTTTCTATGGTGGAACCTCAGGGCATTTTACGCATGTAGTAATTTAAGATACAGTGTACCGTGTTGTTTTGAAGTCTGTGTGTATGTTTTCTATAGACTTTAATATAAAGTTAATGTCAACACCTGAGTGTCATAACAATTTATTAGTATGTTATGAGGTCTCTTAATGGAACATATGGTTAGTATGGCAGACTGAAGTGTGTGTCATCAAGCCTAGTCTCATCCATTCAGCTTGTGTGTGTGTGTGTGTGTGTGTGTGTGTGTGTGTGTGTGTGTGTGAGAGAGAGATGTTGGTTGGAGCCTCAGAGGCAATGTATGCCCTCTGCCCTGGTCACAAGATGAGCTCTGACAGCTGAACTACTAAGTGTTACCAGATTTGGTTGCAGTGTGTGTGTGTGTGTGTGTGTGTGTGTGTGTGTGTGTGTGTGTGTGTGTGTTAGACCTCCCCTGACAGCCAGTTCAAGCATTGCTGAAGTGAGGTTTTATTATCCATCTTTATAGATACATCCATTAGAGCCAAATGAATATGAATGAACACCCTCCAGCTACAGTATTAAATGGAGCCGTGCAGTTAAATGTCAGCTGACATGAAACAATAACTAGCCCAGAAACCAGAGAAACAGCAACACTGAAACCTGCAAAGCACATTTGCATTCTGACAGGTTGTACATTTTGAATATAGAGGTACTTTAACTCATGAGGGACCGTTGGGTGCATTTTACATGCTTTTCATTCTTCATTTTTAGATAATTTAATAGTTCATGCATATGGCATACACTTTGGGAAGACTGTATATTTTTCTATAATTTTGGAATTTCCAGCTCAGCTCCTACAATAAGTCTAAAATACACTGTGGAAACTAAATTGTTACATTCAGACTGTTAAGGTAAAAAAAAAATGCTCCATTGAAACCCATTCAGACTGACATTTTTGATCCCACAGCCATCAAAGCATAAAAACATGCATTGTATTATTTCTGTGTGTCATTCTGGGCTTTTGACTTGGAATCTGAGTTTTTCCACTGTTTTCCACCTGATGATGTCAACCCTAACCCTAACCCTACCCTTCAACTTACCATATTTGGCATATGCAGAAAATACATGCTATTTCCACTAGGTGCACCGTCACAATCAATGTAATCTACATGTAGTATGTTGACAATCATATTTTTGTGTGTCTTTTTCATCTAAAAACATAGCGAACATGACCAAAACCTGACATTTACAGGGTTAAAATTCTGAAAATTGATGAATATTTGATATTTATGATATGAACTGATGTTGGTTAAAAATTAATCAATGAAAGTAGAAAATAGTATTCATGTGTAATATTTTTTTTAAAGCTTGATGTTGGTTAACAAATGAGTCAATGACAACCACAACCATACCAGTAAACCCAGGGGACACACTGATTCATGTTATTTTCTATGTTTCATTACTTTTGAAACATTTGCTGAGACACTGACAGCTGTTTAAACTGTCATTGTTTAACTAAATAAACGAATGTTCTTAATTAACAACCAGCAACTTTTTCCTTTTTCCCCCCCAGACCGTACTGTGACTTCAAAACGGAGGTACAAACTGAACGGTGATTTTCTAAACTGTGTTGCTTGTCTGCCATGACAGGATGGGTGACAAAGTAGAGCATGAGGCAAGCTTCTACTCCAATGCGGAGGACTACTGGAGGGAGGTCCCCCCCACAGTGGACGGCATGCTGGGAGGCTACGGCAGCATCTCCAGCATCGACATCAATGGATCCAAGGCTTTCCTGCAGAAGTTCCTTGGTGTAAGAAACTTTTCAAAGCTTTCAGACAGCGTTTCAGCCATATTTCCTCGCCCCAATTAACACGACTATATACAGAAAAGATATTCAGAATGTTATAGTTACTCATACTCATCATTTCGAGCTGTAATTTTCGGTGCTTCTTTGCTTTCAGAGCGCTGTCACCCCGACAGAAGCAGCTTGTGTCACAGCTTTGTCTCACTGAGGCTTTGTTCAGACTGCCAGCCCAAATCCCATTTTTGCCATATCCAGATTGATTTTATGAAGTCCGAACAGCAAATAACCACATGAAATCTGATTTTTAGCAAATCTGATCCAAACCACATGTGGAGGTGGTTTGAAATGTGATTCAAATCAGATTTCTACAGATGCGTCTTCAGTCTGGACGCTCTGCTCATTCAAATCGGATATCAGACACGCACACACCTCGTCAAACATCCCGCGGCGCATTCGGAAATTGACACACCATACTCCCACAAGTCACTGCTTACGGATGTCACCAAACCCCTCGCTGCACGGTGGAGCCCGCCATGATTGCAGCTCGAAACAGTTCCCTCCGTCGCTGTGTCTGTGTGGTGCGGCGCAGGAGTCCAACAGTGCGCCTTGATAACTCGAGTATTTGGATGGCGAGATGTTGTATCTCCATTTTTCTGCTTATACTTCCATATTGGTAATCCGCGTCACCAGCGCACGTACTGACACCTACGTCGTTTCCATAGCAACCCATGCAGATCATTACAGATCGCTGATGTGCGAATGCAACAAATCCGATCTGATCTCTTGTAAATGACAGTGCGGACAGTCTGGATTTGCCTGCGGTCTGAATGTAGCCTAAGTGACTTCTTGTGTGTTCGTTGAAGGAAGGGGAAGGGAAGACGGGTACGGGCTGCGCTCTGGACTGTGGAGCAGGCATCGGGAGGATCACCAAACGGTTACTGCTGCCTCTGTTCAAGGCCGTGGACCTGGTGGACGTGACGCAGGAGTTCCTGGACAAAGCCAAGACTTACCTGGGAGAGGACGGCAAGAGAGTGGGTAACTACCTCTGCTGCGGCCTGCAGGACTTTGTACCAGAGAATGGACGCTATGATGTCATCTGGATCCAGTGGGTCATTGGTGAGTCTGCTGCGATGGCCGCCATCAGTCAGCAAATAATTATATTATAATACTACTAATAATTTGAAATAGACAAGCTCCTTCCTTGATATCTTTTGAAGAGAGACTGAGGTCAGAGGACTTGTTGTAGGACCTTGTTGATTTCAGGCATATTGAAGTCTTAGGCATGAGAGAGGACTGATTGTGCTTGATCAGAGTACCTGCTTGTGTCTGCTTGAATCTAGTTAAAACCTCGCTGCTGCATTTGAGTTAAGACAGCGCAGTAGTCAAGCATTGCAAAACCACTCAATCAGCACTCTGTGGTCAAAGAATACAACATTCTTACGCCGTGGCATAGTCATGACATTTTCCGTACATCCACCCATTCTTGTGATCATGTTGAGGGAATTTTTCAAATTAATCAAATTACGTGATTGAATTTATATTTATAATCTTTAACATCACAAAGAACTCGCAGAGAAATGATGAAACTGATTGTAAGCATTATTAGGCGGCTATTTTCAGACTGCAGATCGATCACGTTATCAGGGCCGCTTTGGGTGCGTGATCATAATTGCGTCGTTATAAAAGACAAATCACAACACTTTATAAACTCTGCATAAATGTTCCACTACAAGAAAAATATATAAAACAGGTATTTTTCAGCAGCTGCTAAAGTCTACAGAGACACACGTCTGCATCACCTGCTGAGAGCTCGTTCAGCAGGTCATTCTGTGTCAGCTACTGAGTGAGTCCTGCAGTGACACCGATGACAGAGAGGCCAGTTAGACATTCATGTCCTTTTGTTTTAATAAGCTTAACTTTTGAAAAAACTTTGCTCAGCAGAGGCATGTAACTGTTTAAATTATTGATAATAATGTTAAAGCACGCGCCTGTGCTGCTGCGCGTGCCCGTAGCGGCGGGGCTGGCCGTTGACAGGATCAACCATGAGACCACGGAAAGATTTCATGATCAGCAGATGGATTAATTATTGGTTCAACGTTAGAAATCCTGATAAAATCACATTTCTCATATTATAACGTCCTGTGGCCAGCTCGTTTTCATTCACATCACAAACAAACCGCATCAGAGTTCACTTGGAAGTGAACTGAGACCCCAGTTTTCAGGCGGTCCAGAGTTCGCTTGTTTGGTCCCCACCAGAGTTCGATTGATCTTTCACCCCCAAATGAACCGGACTGTCCGAGGAAACGAACTCTGGTCCATTTAAAACCGACCAAACAGCTCAGGTGTGAATGCGACCCTCGACTCTGTGATGAGCTGATAGATTTTGATGGTCAAAGGTCAAAGTCACTGTGACCTCATCTGTCTCATTTTGAGGGAACTTTTTTAAATTCAGCACAAATGTTTACTGGAACCCACAAAACCTGTTTTTGGCCATAACTTAAGAATTCGTTACATATCCATGTTCTTCACAGACATGGATGTACACTGTAGTTTAACTTGACGGGTGTGTGGAGGCATGAAACCACAAGGCTGTAATTCTAGTTTCCCTCTGACTTTTCCTCTCAGGCCACCTGACAGACGACCACCTGGTGGACTTCCTGCGACGTTGCCAGAAGGCGCTGCGGCCCAACGGCCTCATCGTCATTAAGGACAATGTGTCATATGAGGGCGTGGTCCCTGATGAGGTGGACAGCAGCGTCTGCCGCGACCTTGAAATAGTTCACAGTCTTGTAGGCAGAGCGGGACTCCGCATCATCCACGAGGAGCAACAAATGAACTTCCCAAAGGAGATCTACCAGGTCCACACACTGGCTCTCAGATAGGACTGTCCCTTCTGCAGGGGGACAGAAGAGAATCGGCCTTGTATGCACAGTGATTTTTAATGATGCTTTTCCAGTCAGAAGTCCTTGTATGATCTGTTAGGAAATGATCTGCAGTGGCATGTGTTTGTGGAGTGTCCTGTTGACTCCACGCGTCGCTCTTCTGCTCCGTATTGCTGAGTCATCTCTTCTGGGCGACCACGCCTTAAAGTATGGCCACATCACACTTCTGTCTTACAAATACTTGCTCCGTCTCCCATTCAAGGTGGAAAAAAATTCAAGGATGCACTTCCTTTGTCAAGCGGGATCACAGATCCAAGAAAAACTTTGGCGCTCTGGATATGCACAATCAGCTAACAGAAACTGGTGGAGAAGTCCTTGTCTTACTGCTGAGTCGTCACCAGACTACAAACTACAGCATCACTCTTCAGACTGTCATGGCTTTATGTATTACCCAGGTTGGAACTCGGCTCCGGTGCCCACTTGAAGCATTTTAGAGTCAGACACATTTGTAGTTCTACTGAGTTGTTTTATGGACATTTCTTACAGCTTATTGAAAATGTGTTTGCAGATCATCGTGGTAACAGACACTTTGTTGCTGTATTTTACTGGTTTTAATTAGGAATGCCTCAATCAACTTCTTTTTGGCTGTAATCCCAATCTTTAATATTTGGTACTGCTGATACCGAGTCTCAACTGATACTTATATTTACATGAATGCTGATTAAATGTATCTGACATTGGAAAAATGACACATTGCTCCCTGAATGTTTTGTATACTGTTCTTTGCTAATATAAGAGGAGAGCTAACAGCTCGTTTAAGAGGCCACTGTGCTCAGTCAGAACTGAATGGATGGTTGAAGATGGTTCATGTGAAAATCTGAGTATGACTCTATGTAGGGCTGTGCAATATGGCTTTAAAAAATTCTCACAGTGTTTTTAAATGTTCTTTAAACTAATGTTAGCTACTTAAATTTAAAAAAAAAGAATGATCTGCAGTAACAATAAAGTTAAGTGAAGTAGCTACTGTCAAATAGTAAAGTTGAATACACTACTGTTTATAATAACATTTAATTAAATTAAAATTATTAAATTATAATTATAATTAAATTTATAAGGAACTTAAATAAAGTACTTTTATGATTAAATTTTGGTAAAAGTATTGTGAGAACATTGTTAAACAAACAAATCATTATGGGACCCATGGTGCTTTTATTTTGAAGGAATGACTCGTCTCAGACAGGAAGTGTTGATGTTTTTGCAAAAAGGGCCTTAATTGGTATTAGAGTGTCTTAAATGAATCTTTCAAGTAGGGTTGGGCGATAAAACGATAACGATATTAATTGTGAAATAACTTTTCCTCGATTGAAATATGAGACGTAGTCGATAACACATTCAAGCCATGTTTTGACAGACAACACAAACAGCCAATGATAATAAGAATAGTGCCACGGCGAACCAAATGCAGTGAATGACTTTGACTCTAGAACAGCTGAGTGTTTGATTACCGAGTCGTACGTGCTTCCACAGCGTTTCATCATCGTGGATCAAACAGCTGATGGTCCAACAGCAGCGCAGTGAGACAGACAAACAGAGCAGGGCTTCTCCTCATAGCAGGTGGAAAGTGACTTCTTTAGACTTCTACAGACTACTTTGTGTTAGTTTCAGGTTTAATCAGACTTTGGATGAATTATTTAGAAACAGCAGGACGCATCGCTGTCTCATCCAGCCGCTCGCGCTGAGCTCTCATTAGTATTACCAGGGGCAGATGTAATGTTTTGGGGGCCTGGTTCCACAGGCACATTTCCTTATTTTCACCCTTTCTCTAACTGGGATGTTGGCAGCTATAGGAGAAGAAGGCCTACTCAAAAGTTGTTTTTTCCAGAGTAAAATGATTAATAGCACAGAAGTTTCACAGGAGTTGAAGTCAGAGTCCTGCAGTCAGGAGAGGTTGGCCTATTATCAGCACAATGTGCTTAAATTTACCTGAAGTTTGTTTAAGATGGAGCTTACAATTTTCATATAATGCTGGAAAGTTTAATAAATAATAATAAATCATATGTTTATTCCACTCCAACATACCATGGTCACATGAAACTGTCAGTGAATTATGAGGGCAAAAAACAAACCACAAAAAAAGCAAAAAGCAAAATAATCGTTTATCAATCTTAATCAAAGTAAAATGTTCAATTAATCATGATATTGATTTTAGGTATGAGGTTTGGACCTTTACTGGGAGAAAATTTTAGTAACTGGACCTCTTTTAATTTTAAGTTGAATAGGTCTGCCAGTCAGTGATGCCTGTTCTTCAGTATATTTGTCGTGTTCAGTGTCTGACAGAAAATAAACATGTAAACCAAAATGAACCTTATGATATCTTCATATCTCACTTAGGAGTAAAAGGAACATTTATGCTTGACAGAAATAGTGATTAGATGTTTATCGTGATATATATTGATATCAACTGATATGAAAAAAATTATCATGATAAGACTTTTTTCCGCTCAGCCCTACTTTCAAGTTTTAAAAATGCAAAGACATGAAATGTAGAATTTTAGGATTGATTTTCTTCTGACGTTGCATTGTCCAAAGTTGCATAACAGTGTTATACTATAGTATCTCATCAGACATAGCATAAAAATGTCATACTATAGTATGTTGTGCAAAATTGTATAAAAAATTCATACTGTAGTATGTTGTCCGAAAATGCATAACAACATCAAACTAGTATGTCATCCAAAAATGCATGAAAAAGTTATAATATGGCATGGCAAAAAAATGGCAGGAAACCGCAAATTATAGCTTGTGGAGACCCGTCATAGTATAGCATGTCAAAAAAAAGGCCAAAAACGTCATAATATAGCATGTTGAAAAAATGCCTGAAAACAGCATAGTATAGTATGTCGAAAAATCTCAAATTATGACGTCAAAAAAAATGGCTGAAAAACGAAATATTATAGCTTGTAGTGACACTTCATAGTATACCATGTTGAAAATAAGGCCAAAAATGTCATAATATAGCATGTAAAAAAAAAAGGCTGACAATTTTTGAGCGACATTCTGTACTATATCGTTTTTGATGATTTTTGGGACGACATACTATACTATGTCATTTTTTATGTTTTGTTTTTTTTTAAAAACGATTAACTGTATCGTATATTTTTCAGGTTGCAGACTTGGCATGACACAATGGAGCATTGATTCGTACTGACATCCTCCGAGTGTCCGTTTTTGTCTTCATGCAGTGTCTCATAAATGCCTTAAATGAATATTTTGAAATAAACACATGGAAGTCATTTCATTGAATGTCAGACAAAAGACACATGCAGTACATCACTGAGATCGCAACTGAAACATATCAGCATCCTCTATACAGACTGTGGGGACATTTTTAATATACATACAGTACATGAGCCCCACAGAATGAATCATAATGATGTCACCATTAGGTTGGAATTTGTTGCTCTCAGTGTTAAATAAAGTGTGAAAAAAATCATCTTAAAATATATATAACTTTGTCAATAAGAAGCAACAAACTTCATCAGAAAAATGCCAGATGTCTCTTCTGATATTGATTTATCTGTTCAAAGAAAATATTGCCTCATTTACTGGCCTGACCCAAATATCAGTCGAGTTTTCGACAGACGTCTTAGCTGATACTGAATTTTCCGTTTCAAAACCATATGAACCTTAATATCAGCAGAGCAGACAGATATATCAGCCGATATTTTATTTTATTTATGCCATCAAATATCATTTTGCTGTAGATTCATACAGTTTAGACACTGATTATGATATTGCAGAACAAATTGAGGCACGTAAAGTTGAGTGATATATCGTTTAGGCCAATAAATCAGGTGAAGTTGTCCCGAAACAGGTAAAACCAATATCGGCAGATGCGTCTGTCGAAATCAAGGAATATTGGTAAATGTCAAAGTAAAATCTGAGGTAATTTAGAAACTGTGATGTAATAACATACTTTGTTCATTAGAGAGTGCTGACATGTTTTATAAAAGTCACTAAGTCACTAATAGCATAAAAAAAGTTATACTAAAGTATGTTGTCCAAAATAGCATAAAATTTGTCACTCTGTAGTAAGTCATCCAAAAATGCATAAAACTGTCATACTATCGCCCAAAAATGCATATAAAAGTCATACTACAGTGTGTTGTCCAAAATTTCATAAAAATGTCATACTGTAGTATGTCACACAAAATTCCCAAAAAATGTCATACTGTAGTATCGCATCCAAAAAAGCTTAAAAAACTCATACTATAGTATCGTCCAAAATTGCATAATAATGTCATACTATAGTATGTTGTCTATAATTACATAAAAATAATTTTAAAAAAAAAATACACTATAGTATGTTGTCGAAAAATAATAAAAAAAAATCATACTACAATATGTCGTCTGAAAATGCATGTCTGTCATACTATTGTGTTGTCCAAAATTACATAAAAATATCATACTATAGTATGTCATTAAAATTAACATAAAAAAGTCATGCTATAGCATGTGGTCCAAAATGGCATAAAATGTCATACTTTAGTATGTTGTCCGAAAATGCATGAAAATGTCATACTATAGCACATTGTCCAGAATTGCATTAAAATGTCATACTATTGTATTTCATCCAGAATTACATAAAAAATATTATATTATAGTATGTTGTCAAAAAATATCTTACTATAGCATGTCGTCCAAAATAACATAAAAAAGTCAGCTTGTAGTATGTTGTCCAAAACTGCATAAATATGTCATACTATAGTAAGTCGTTTGAAAATGCATGTCATGTTATTGTCCAAAAATGCATATAAAAGTCATACTATAGTATGACATTTTCATGAAAATGACGACACAACATAGTATGTCATCCAAAATTAAAAAAAAAAAAAAGTCAAACAATAATACATTGTTCATAATCATTCTGGAAATAATTCTTTTAAAAACATCAGAAAGATCTTGTCAAGTCAACAGAAGTCTCAGGCTGACAGCTACTTCAAATTTTGATTTTTTTATGAATTATAAATTGATCCCAATCCCATTATTGACCATTTTGAGCTTCAACCAAAACAAAAAGGCCTAAAAACAAATGGTGAACAGGTACGGCAGCCTCGTGTAGTTTTCAGATTAAACTGGTTTATTATGGCATATTCAGTCACAATATTTCACACTGTGTGCTGCTGCACCATTGGTCCATCATACTGTCTGTCAGCAAGTCAAATTTACAAGTTGGGATTCACCCACCAGTGCTTCACTTCAGTTCACAGTGTTTTTTTTAAAACATTTGGCATGTTCATGTTCTGCTATGCAGTCTTAGTGTGTCATACATGCAGACTGCGCTCAGTGAGTGTCAAAAATACAGAGTAAAAATAATCGAAGAAGAATGTGAGGCGTTGTGTGGCGTCCTGCTCCATCAGACTGGCCTTAAAATGACACCCTGTAAATGTTACTGGACTATAAGCTCAAACCTTTACAGTCAAACGACTTCCTACCTGCTGCTTAGAAACTTCTCACATCCACTTGCATATTTGCAAGTTATTAGCGCTGCTTTGTTGCTGAAAATGGAAATGGAAAACGGTCTCACTCACTGTCTCTGCTGGCTTTTAGAGACGCCCTATGGACACATTAATGGACCTTACAAGGCTCAGATGAATTTCAGGGTCAATAACAACACTCACAACAGAGTGCAGCATCATTAATAGCAATACAAATGGCAAAGGCCTCTGGAACTGCACCCGCCGTCATTTCATTTGCAGCCGTTGAAAAGAGGTGATTATTGGCTTTATACTTAAGACTGCAACTTCTGACAGAACAAAATCTTCCTTTAACAAATGAAAAGTTGAATTTATAAGCAATGAAACTCAACTTTGTCACTCAACTTGATTTCTCTTGAAAACGTGGTGGAGAAAGGCAATGACTAAGTTGGCATGAAATGGCCTACTTATTACAAGAAATTAGTAAAGGGTGACAAGAAAATTTCCAAGAAAAACTATAATCAAAAAAAAGATTAAAATGATGTTACAGAAAATATCCAATCAAATATATTAAATAAATAAATACATATTTATATTTTCAGCACTTTTCGATAATTTTCTTGTTTGTTTTGCACATTTTTGGGCCATATCTATTTTATTTATTTATTCAATTATTTATTTATATCTTTTTTTTAGGACTATTTTGGGGGGCTTTTAGCCTTTATTATATATGAAAGCTTGAGTGTGAAAGGGGAGAGGGAGGGGATGACGTGCAGCAAAGGACTGCAGTGAGGACGTAGCCTCTCTACATGAGGCATCGCTCTTTTGAAAGTAATCATACTTAACTGCTCAGGTTTCAAAAGGTTAAATCCTCGACTTGTGCTCCTTCACGCTATGTTTCAGCAGGTCACATGAATATCTAAAGTGTTTTATCATGAAATAAAACAGCTGATGATGTTCTGATATCGTGAAGATGCCGCTTGTAGCCCGAGTGGCTCAGGCGAGTAAATATTCTACATTCATGTGAGGAGATGCAGACTGAGCTTTGCTGGCATAAAGAGGCAGATTTGAAAAGTTTGAGAAGAAACACCTTTCAAAAGCACGGCAAACAGTCAATAACGTTTGAGCTGTTATTAGAAGGAGGAGGCTTGCTGGAGTGGGCAGATAAAGAGAGAAACGTAACTACATCTAATATTACTGACTATAGGTCAGGTAGATAAGGCAAAATATTGAGTTGTAACTAGTCCTAGGTGGATGAAGCTGAATGAAGCTTTGGGTCTTTCTCCCTATTTAATAAAATATTTTTTCTGCTCTTTTTTTCTGCACAGCTGAATTAACCAATGAGGGACATCACAATGGCTACCTTCATTATTGGCACAGAGAACGGAGAGCAGGCAAAGAGAACCAAGATGGCAGCATGTCCACTGTGTGCGCACTGTCTGTCTGTCTCAGTGTCTGTCGTAATTATTTTTAACTAACCTTAGTGCCTTTTCTCACTCTTGAAAAACGGTTTAAATGTTGCTTTTTATGAATTTACTTTCAGCATTTTGAAAGTCTTTTTTTGAGACTGTGGCCTGTCCTCTGGCTAAAGCTAATTCCAGGAATTCAGGGAACTGCTGCAGTGTGGTTTGCTTTCAACCTAGAAGTGTTCCAGCAATAGAGTCCCATCTCCTGCTGCACCGTGGCGTGCTTCTAGCCTGGAACTGCAGCAGCAAGTCAGCTACATTCTCTTGAGCTGTGAGCTGAAACCATCTACACCATACTGAAGCCTGAGGCCTGTGCTGTCTGCTGGAGCCTTTTTCCTTTCTCACGCCTGTGCAGTTTGCAGAGATCTACTTCTCTTTAAGTGTTGAGAGTTGTGGAGTTGTGGCATTTCTATTGACTTTACTTTGTTTATCGACTGTGTGGGACTTGGGAGCAAGTGATCATTCCTGGGTGAGTAGATCTGACAGTGTGTTCAGCCTGCTGGATATTTCTCACAGATGCACTTGCACTATGACTGCTGTACAACCACCACTCTATTTGGCACAGGACATGAACTTATCATCTGACCTGCACAGAGATTTACCCTGACTTCAAAGCTTTTTAGCCCTGCATAAATACCTCAAGTCCCGTGAGAGATCCTGCTTGTTTCAGCATGTAATGTTACTAAGCAGAGATTGTTGTCTTATTATTACTTTTATCTGGTAATGTGCTACCTGACCCTGGCCCTGAGCTGCAGTGTACCCAGACACCGTCTGATTTTAAATCTTTGTCTGGTCTTAAAATTGTTCATCTTAATGTGCGCAGCTTGTGAATCAAGATGGATTTGGGTTAAATCAACAGATGCAGATATTGTTGTTATTTCAGAAACTTGGCTGTCCAAATCTATTTCTTCTTCAAACTGGCCAAAGAAAGGTGGCAGTGTTGCTATCTATATCAAATCAAAATTTAATGCTTGCATAGTTCTGTCTGAATCCATCTGCAAACAACTGGAATTTTTGGCTTTGAATGTGGAAATCATTCAGGGCCTTTGTATAACTGTTGTTGGGTGTTACAGGCCTCCATCTGCCTCCAAGGAAACATTACAATCTTTGAAGCATCTTTTGTCCAGAATGAATTAGTGAACTTGTTTTAGCTGGTGATTTGAATTGGGATTGGCTTAAAAGTTTCTAGTGATTTTAAATCTTTTTGTGATTCTATTAATTTCACCCAGTTGGTCAATTCACCCACTCGGCCAAATCTTAAAAGCCCTGAGAAGTCCAACTTGATTGATTTAATTTTGACGCATGATCCTCATAAATTCTCCTCTTTGGGAGTGTTCTGCAATGACTTAAGCGACTACTGTATCGTCACTGCTATTAGAAACACTAAGATGCCCAAATCAAAGTCTTGTATCATTTATAAGAGGAACCTTAAAATTTTTAATGAGCAAGCCTATCATCATGATTTGTCTAATTTTGATTGGAAAAAATAGGTCTTATCCCCGATGTAGAGTTAGCTTGGACATTCTTTAGGGATGTTTTATGCAAATTGTAAACTTCAGCTGAAACTTGTCTTCAATACTGCCTTCCTACATTTGTTCCTTGATTGCAGAGAGGTGCTGGTCCTTAGTCCTTCCATTCTCAAGACTACGTGTTGCTTTCTGTTCCATATGCCCGTACTGAACTGGGTAAAAAGGCTTTTGTCTACTCTGCACCTTTAGCATGGAATATGTTGCAGAATGACTGGAAACTAACACTGTTAATTTCTTTGAGTGCCTTTAAATCCAAACTGAGAATACATGAGGCGAACTCCACTACATGTACGTGTTTTTCATAATCTGCTTGTAAATTCAATACTTTTTCTTTATTTGTTTGTGTTTTATCTATGTATTTTGTAACTGTGTTTTGTTCTTGCTGCCCGTGCCTATCTTTTTCCTGTCTTGTTTTTAATCTTAATGGGATCTTCCTGGTTAAATAAAGGTTAAATAAATAAAAAATAAAAAAAACAGTCTACGAACTGAATGCAGCCTTAGAGGATTTGATGTTAACTACAGCACCTTTATACAATCACCTGTTGACCTGAGAATGGAACTACGGTCACATGACGTCACCTGAGCCAGATCCACAAGCTAAATAAAGACTGAGATGTTGTCGAAAGCTCCAAAAAGCCAGTAAGTGAGCTGAGGTTATTTTGTCACTCGCCCTGTTAAAAAATGTCAGAAACGATCGTCCGTGCTTGAATTTGTTGACTGATGGATGAATCCACTTTGATTCCACAGCTGTTTCATGCAGTCACCATGGCAGCAGCTGCAGCTTCATGTGGACAGTGAGAGGCGGTTGGCTGGGGTCATGTGATCAGGACCAGGTCTCACTCTGGAACTGACCCGTCCTCTCCATGTTGGTCAACATCTGCTCGGCGTCCTCTGCGGACACGCCTCCCTCCTGCTGAAACACCTCCTTCAGGGCGTCACACACACTGGCGGGCATCTCTTTGGCGTTACTGCAGAGGAGAGAGGACACAAGCTCAGCACTGTGTATTCACAGCTAGATAAGTTCAGCTACATGCCAGCATTAAACGTAAAAAATGATTTATTTTTGTCCCTGTGAGCCTGTGGGACAAAATGAAAACCCCAGCTAAATAAGTCCTACTCTTGTGAGCCCAAGAGGCCTGGTGTCCCTGCAGAATCAGCACTAGGTCTGTGTGAATGCTCAGGACGTCTAAAGCCTCCTGCACACTATGAGATTTTGAGATGTCAGCCACACATTAAGCTTATTTTTTAAACCAACATCAGACCTAATCATAAATGATGCCACTATATTTTTAGATGAAAAACCCCCCAAAAAAGACAAAAAACGAATTAAAACGAAAAATAAAATTACAAATTACAAGGCAAAAGCCCAGAATGACACCCAGAAATAATAGAATACGTGTTTAATGCTTTAATGGCTGAGCTGAGCTGGAAATTTCAAGATTAAACAAAAATACACAATCTTGCCAAAAATTATGCCATGCGAGGAGATATGGGATGCTCGTGTCCAGTTAGGACACAGTGTGAGACATTTTTTTTAAGAGATCAGCATAAACATGAGGAATAATCAGTGCTTATATTAGTATTTACTGTTTTCATACACATTTTAAAAAGCTGTGTAACTATCCTAAATACCCAGATATATACAAATCAGAAGTTTTGGTGACTCACCCAGCGATGTAAAAGCAGGCGCCTCTATTGGCGATCAGGTCCCACAGGAGCTCAGCATTCTCCCTCACACGGTGCTGCACGTACACCTTCTCCTCCTGAAATACACAAACACTCTGTTTCACTATTATTATTAAAAGAAAGACACACACACACACACACACACGCACACACACGCACACACACACACACACACACACACACACACACACACAGGCTATTTAGCAAAGTAAAGTCAGAGCAGTGGGGGAGAAGGCTGGAGGAGTGGGGTTGCAGTATTCACAGTGAATCCTGGATATTATAGGAAAAGCTGAAAACACTTTTTTAAAAACATAGTTGACACTAGATGATTTTTTTGAACAATTTAAAATTTTTAAAATCATTTAACAACACTATTATTATAATTTAATTCTTAAGCATGTGAATGCTCAGTTGAATTTTCGTGTTATCTTTTTTTGTTATTTATATCCCAGTACTTTTTTTCTCCTCAGTAGAAGGCAATTTTTGGCAATTCAAACAGCTAATGTATTCAGAGTGTACAAAGCTGACTAAAGACAGGGAATGGGGACATTACAAAAAAAGGAATAATGTATTGAACAACAACAATGAATACATACTGTACATTATACATATTATAGAATGTCATACAAATTGACTATGTCTTAGAGAAAAAAAGAATGTATCAAGATATACGCGAAGAATACACATATGTGCATACACACACACGAGAAAACAATATATTATTGACTATTTTTCTGATAATTTCAAGAAAGAGGAAAATCTGAATTGCAGCCTTTATTTTAATACATGGAGACATTAAACAGTGATAATGAAACAGCTCTTTGAAGTCACTATGTTGAATTTGATAATATCAGACTTTAGTGTCTCCCAGTGGACACTCAGTACATTTACATGCACAGTTTAGTAGAGCTACAGTTACAGCTCCATTTCTGTCAGAAGTGTTTATTATTATTATTACTACTGTCATTTAAAGTAACATAGAGATAATTATGTAGAATGCTGACATTTTCTTAATGCTGCATTTTCTTTCATTTATTATTGCCTTACATTGTAATACAACATATTTTCACTTTGATTTGTATGTGATTAATATTTCTGGTGTTGAAAACATTGACACAGCAGCTTGGGTGTGGCTAAAGTGCTATATACCAGTAACTGCAGGCAGCCATTTTCCAAAATGGCTGCCATGTTCATGAGAACGCCAGTCTGCAGTAGCTCGATATACAGATTTCTTCAAAATGAATAAAGCTATATTTGTACCAAATTTTGGTGCTTTTACTACAAAATGAACGATAAGTTAGCTTTGCCGCCCCACTAAGTTAATTTTCCTGTCCTGTGATGATTATGGTGTGCTGAGTGTGTCTGACCTGGTCTCGTGAGAAGGCAGTGAAGAGGCTCAGCTGTCCCGCCTTCATCATCTCCTCCCACTCTGACCTGAAGTAGAAGTCTTTGGTCTCAGAGCGACAGCCAAAGAACAGGACATTGGCTGAACAGCAGAAAAACAGGAGGTGGGGTATCATGTCAGTAAAGTGTCACATCAGAGAGACAAAGTCAGAGAGGCAGAGATCTCACCGTGTTTTCCCTCAGCAATCCTCTCTTGTAGAGCCGACCTGAAGGGTGCCAGTCCTGTTCCAGGTCCAACCATGATCACAGGGGTGTCCTTCTCTTTAGGGAACTTCATAGTTCCCTTCTTCACCCACAGAGGCACATACACATCCCCTGCAACACCATCAATACAGAACAAAATAACACCCGTCACATAACCTTTATTATGTATTGCAACAGATAATCAACATCTGTTTGCATCAGGAGGTACTTGTTCTAGTTGTGTTACAAGGTGGGTGAGTGCAGTAAATATATGTGTGCAGTAAATAACCAAATGATCGCAGTAAATAAAGCAGTAATTCATTGTGTGAGCAGTAAATAAGTGTGTATTGCTTTTAGTATTTGCGTTTTGAAGAGAGCAGCAGAGTGGCGGCATGTCTGCTAACAGACAAAAGAAACACAATGTAAGTATGTTGGAAATTATGACACAACATCCAGCCAATCAGAATGAAGTCATCTGTGTGTCTGTGATCTGAGCACTTGTTCAGTGTGGTAAGAGACCTTGTGCAGGGTCCAGGGAGGCTAACCAGGTGGAACAGAGGCCTCTTCGGGGTTTATACAGCTTGGTTTTGTAACGAACCACAGCTACCAGGATCTGAATCCTGTCTGGGTGAGCCTGTGTGGAGAGAAGGATTTTGTATAATAATAATAATAATAATAATAATAAAAAATAATTGCTCTTTTTATATGGCACCTTTAAAAACAGAGCAAAGGAGAAATGGGATACGTAGGCAGTGATAAAACAACGAAAAGCTGAACCGTCCTACTGAACACAAGCAAGATGAAATTAGGGTAGAGTCAGGATCAAATGAAAACCAGAGGACAGCTACTGAAATATGCAAGATGTAAAAAGACAGTATATATAATGCATAGAAATAGACCAAAAACAACAAAAGAAGCAATAAAACCACACATAAAAGGAAATAAAACAAATAAAATCTAAATTAAAAAGGTAAAATACATTTTTTTAAAAAAAAGAAAAGAAAACATCACATGAAAAGCAAGTTTATAAAAATATAAGTCAAGATTAAAAAAGAATAAGTCAAGACTGACTATGATTTTTCCATCTACTTCTCAATGAAATTCATTTAGAGCTTTTCAAAAGGAAAGAAACACAGCACATTCCTTAACAGTAGTTCAAAAGTTTTCATGAAAAAGGGGCTACCTGCAGAGAGGAGGCGATGGAGAATGAGCGAGGCTGGATCTCAGGGAACAGATCCAGGAGATAGTCTGCTTTGAGTTCTGCTGTAGTGTGAGGGAAATCTGCCAGGACCTGCAGCAACGAGAGCACAGCACGCTCAGCAAGCAGGTCAGAGGTCATGTTTATGAGTGTAAAGCTTCTGTGTGAAGGATCTGAACAGGTCTGCTTCCTGAGGCACACAGCAATGATCCGACTGAAATCAATGTGCTGCAAGCAACACCCATAAAAATCATTTAAGAGATACTGTAAATAAACGTCACCTCCAGCGCAGTGCGTCGGGGCCGGCTGCAGTAGCTGTGCAGCTCGTCCTGGCCCACTGCTGAGCTGAACTCCATCAGCTTCTCCTTCTCCAGCTCGTTGGTGGCAAAGGTAGACAGCAGCTCAAAGAAGGAGCGGCGAGGCACGGCGGCGATGTCCAGGTAACTCTCCACCAGGTAGCGCACAGTGCAGGGCTGAGGAAGCCTGGCTGGAACTTAGAGGACAAAGTTGAGGTGCCACTTTTCAAAATGTGAAGAGGCAAGGGCCAGGTAAGAAATAACATTAATATATATCAGTATATAAAATGATACGCAGTGCATTCTGAATTTAAAAAAAAAATCAATGATGAAATAATAATAAAATTTAATTTTTATCATTTCTTTATAAATTTCACAATTTAGTGGTTCTTCATAAATTTCTATCAATAATTATGCTCACCGGCCCTTTTATAAGATTCACCTGTTCAACTGCTCATCAAAAAATAAGCAAATATCTAATCTAATCTAATGGCCAATCACATGGCAGCAACTCAATACATTTAGGAATTCAGACATGGTCGAGACAATGTGCTGAAGGTCAAACTGAGCATCAGAATGGGGAAGAAAGGTGATTTAAGTGACTGACCAGCCCGCATGGCACCAACAAACATGCCACATTCACAGAGTATCTCAGTAGCTGCTGATCTGCTGGGATTTTCACACACAACGATCTCAAAGGTTTACAGAGAATGGTCCGAAAAAGAGTAAATATCCAGTGAGCGGCAGTTCTCTGAGTGAAAATGCCTTGTTGATGCCAGAGGTCAGAGGAGAAGCTAACCGGACATGCAAACATGCTAATGGACTTCTGTGTTTTAAGACTCAATATTTCACCACTCTATTACATGTGTGGAATTGGTATATACAGTTACATCTTAGGTCAGTTGTAGGCTTATTTGTTTATGGGTTTTTTAACTTACTCGATTTCTTTGCTATGAACTGAAATGTACTGGCAATGCACACAGTGAAAACACACACACGCACACGCACACACACACACACACACACACACACACACACACACACACACACACACACACACACACACACACACACACACCTGCAGTGTTGTCTGTGGCTCTGAGGGTGAACCTGGCCTCTGGATCCAGTCTCAGCAGCTGACAGAATTGTTGCACGTCTTCTGCTGAGTTGCGTGGGCGCATCATCACCACGTCACCAGCAGCAAACCTGCACAGCAAGAAAGTCCATGAATACTCACCACTTACATTCTGAATTCAAAAGGAGTAATAGATTTCCACAAAACGACTGCGCTGCTTTTGCCTCCGCTAAACCGCAAATGAGAGAAAAAGATGGCGTGCAATCCACAGAGCATGTACAAAGTGTGAAATGCACGCAAACTGCACGGCCAAGCAGACAGCGCCCTGGGTCTGTCTGTGCATATTGGTCAATTTAAGAATAATCTAAAATTTGGCACAAAATTGTTCCCTTCCAATGCAAATAAGCCTTAAACTGTGTTTTGTGATAATGGACTTTATAAATAAAATTGACTTGACTTCAAAGACCAGCGCTAATTGCTGCAGACAGTTACAGCAGTGCTTTTTAACACCATGGAGACCCGTGTATTCAATAGGTGCAGTTTCTCTCTCTTCAAAGCTTGTGAGCTTTGAATGATATTGAATTGAGTGACATTATGGGCCAAATCTACAGTCAGAGGGGGGTCAGGTGGGTTGTGAACTTATATCAGGTTTGGAAATGAAATAGTTGTGATGGAGCTCAGGATTCATTCATAAGAGCTGCTGTATTACAAACAATGTCACAGTATAAACCTCAGTCTGTATGTAACAGCCGACCTGTGTGGATGTGGAGCAAAATACAGAACAATAATTACCATCAAACCCTGACTGATCACCTTAGTGAAGCAACGGCAGCACCGTGCGTAAAAGCACACGGCCTATGCCTAATTTTGAAGACTCATGTATTGTGTCAGCTGCAGTGAGATGCGGCAGCTGCAACACACAACCAGCTGTGGGCAATAAACCTAACTGACACTTCCTGCAAAATGTTTTTATTATGAACCAATCCGTGTTCTAAAATATGGAGTAAAGTTGGTGCTAGCATTGACAAATTAGTGAAAATTCTTTTGTGGATATGGTGCTAAAACAGGGCTTGATTGCTGGTGCTAATTCTACACAAATCATGGTGCTGTTAGTGGGCGCAATCCATTCTTTGTGGATCTGGCCTTTAGGATTTTGCTGCTAGACTTAATTAGTGAGCATTGTAAGCATTGTACCTGTTTTATAATATCCAACAAAGCACAAGCACTGACTGACAAGACTTTAACGTGAACCTTAATTTAGGATGCCTTCATGACTTTGACATGAAAGTGAGCAGGGTGCTTATTGGGGCATGACACTGACATGTTTGGTTGTAGTCAGATTCATGTAAAGAGGTGCATGTCAGAAAAGGTCTCAGGGTGGCTTACTTGATGTTGGATCCAGTGATATCAAACTCGATGTGCCTCACGTCCTGGAAGTGTGACGGGTCCGTTACTCTCACGTTGGACACGAGTCTGGCAGGAAATGGATGGGACGGGGAGGGGACGGTCTGCTCCGTGGGAATCCTCAGCCTGTCATCTGTCTTCTCTTTCACTTCATCCAGGAAGTGGACAGTAAAAGCCGGAGGGAGCCTGTCGCAAGAGGCAAGCAAAAAATCTTACTGACTTGAATTAAACACAAATCCTACACTTTTTTTTTAGATTTCTTTTAATTCAGTTTTGTGCAGAGTTTAATAATAAACTATATATACATAGCCACATCTCATCCATATGTTACATATGTTTTAAAAAATTTGCAGGTATTGAGACTTCAGAAGGAGAGTTAACCTTTCACTGCACCCTAATAAATAAATAAATAAATAAATAAAAACAGATAAAGTAACTGATTGATTAATTTGAACAAATACAGAAATAAGTACAAAAAAAAAGAAGAATGATAATAATTAATTTAAAAAGTAAATGAAATAAAAATACAGAAATAAGTACAATGAAAAGATGAATGATGAAGAAACCAGATATATAAAAATAAATAAATTTAAAAAATAGCTAATTAATTAAAAATTACAGAAATAAGTACGAAATGAAGATGAATGATTAAGAAAATAATTAAATATTAAATAAAAATAACTAAATACATTTAAATCAATCAATCAATCAAATCCTTCTCATCTTATCCATATAAAGCAGAGATAGATACATCAATATAGTGAATCAAAGAATAATGACTAACCTGACTGATTAAGATAATCCTAATCACAAATTAATAATACTTTGTGCTTTTGAAGAATCACAAACTGTCAGTCAGAAATGCAACAGCAGAAGGAGATACTGTGTGATATCAGGAGAGTACTCACGGCTCATCCTCCCTCAGGGGGATCACATCAGCCAGAGACGGGTACAGAGCCAACACTTTCTGCCAAAATGATGTGAGCCACGGGTCAATCGCAGCATCCGACCTGGTTTAAGTACATTTTAAAGTGAGCAAACACAACATCTACGGTTCTATTCCAGCTAGGAACATTTGTTGTTACTCATTTCCATCTTTCTCCCACAAGTTTCCAGCCTCACTCTATTTTGCTGATAAATTAATCACTTCTGGATAATGGACATTTCCATCAGTAAAAAAAGTTATGTGAAACACACCCAAGGTCATGTTGATCATCTGCCAGCCCGACAGGCAACAGCATACTGGCCCCAAGCTGCTGAAGGCGCTTATGAAGCTTCTTAGCCACAAAATTGAACCTATGGGTAAAAGTGGTTTATTATTTTTAGTGCTTTTATTAAGACCATGAGTCACTGTCAATGTGTACTGTCCTGAAAAGGACTTACTTGGGATAAGAGGAATCCCCCAGGCCCAGCACGGCACAGTCCAAACGACTCAGAGAGCCAACAGGCAGAGACTTCTTAAAGACAAACTTCCAGAAGTTCTTGGAAAAACGGAGACAAAGACAGAAAAAAAAAACACATACTAATTCATAGGGGTTTCATATTTCACTGTATCTGTATATATTTTGACAAATATAATCAGTCAGAAACAGCTAACCCCTTAAAAACTGAGCAAGTTGGTTTGATTTATTTGAAAAACATGTAAAGACAGCAACGAGCAGCTTACCGAGAAATGGCCAAAATATTAGCAAGATATGCGTATAAAAGTTATAGGAACAAAAGATAAAAGAAAAGTTTTAAAAAAAATAACAAAACAGGAATACACTATATATATATATATATATATATACTTACAATACATATATACATATATATATATATATATATATATTTTACAGACAATGAAAACCATAAAGCAAAAACTGTCAAAGACATGAAGAGGTTTACATATTCAAAAAGCAGTGACAAGAAGTACAAACTTTTTTTAATCCTACCCCCTCTCCATTACTCACTGGGTTTTAATTAATTCCTTATTAACTTAAACCAATACTCTAATTAACTAAACATTATGCATGCACATACAAAATCTACAATTTTTCATTATTATTTACAAGAAAAAGAGGAAGATAAACTAAGAGGTAAATAAATATTAGGTAACCAAATAAATTGTAACCCCTGTAAACAGCTGGTGATTGTCAAGTCAAGTTTTTATAAATTATTTTAAAGTGTTTTATGTTTGGTCATTGTTTTAACAGACCGATACAAAAACATTTCCTGCTTGAATAAACCCTGAAAGTTCTTAAATTTAATTTCTCCCTTAAATTGTAACCCTCCTCTAGAAATTTTCTTTTGCATGTGTGTGCGTGTATATATTAATGTATGTATATATGTATGTATGCATGTATCTATCTATCTATCTATTTAATTATATATATATATATATATATATATATATATATAGACAGAGAGAGAGAGAGAGAGAGAGAAAAACTTAATTTTATCCCCTTGTTGTACGGTAACTTTCTAATAATTCTCTCTCTCTTTCTTTTAAATATAATTTCGCACCACCTTTGAATGGTTTCTTGCAAATTGCAGGACATTTTATACCAAGTTGCTGATTGCCTTTTTTGAAGAAAATCGCATCAATTCTCTCAAGTTTCAAATGCTTATTTGCTTGTGAAAGGTGTCTGAACACAGAACAACAAAAATCAATATCAATTCAGGTTTCAAAGGATTAAGGGGGCAGGCCATACACAAAATATCTACTACTGTTTACGGTATGATTTTTTCTTTCTTTTTTATGTTAAACATGACCGGTCTGTTTTCTTACCTTCATGTTGTCTGGAGGGTCTCCCTGGCCGGTGGTGGCACATACAAATATAACCAGAGGCTCTGAGATCAAGCTGGCCTGTTGGACGAGAGGAAACACACACAAGTGCACAGTGTTCCTATGTGATTTATTCAGGATGTAACACCTCCAAATTATTATCTCACACAAGTACTGGGAAGTCTGCTGCTGGAACTGTAAATGGACATAATAATCTCCTCTCCTCGCTAACACTGCACTCACCACGTTGTAGCCATCCAAAGGCAGCACTTGAACCTGCAGCTGCCTCCTCTGCGCCTGCCGTGCGATCCTCTGGGCCGTGTCCTGAGCCGTGCCGGTCTGGCTCCCATACAGGACGAGCAGAGTGGGCTTTGACATTATGACTGACAGAAACAAAGTCACAAAATGCTCCGTTACTTCAGAAGAACACAGACGTGGCACGAATACTACAAAGGAACACAGAGCGAACCAAAAAAAACACATAAAGAGCATGAAAAAGGAGACTGTAAGAGCCAAAGCAGACAAATGAATCATTACTTAACATCCAACTAATATACAAACATAACTCCTAAAGAACAAGTCAGGACGCTGTGTAAAAGGTAAATAAAAATAGAATGGATTTGTAAATCTTTTTGCTGATTTTTCAGCTTTGCCATCTTTTAATCTGTGTAATGTTTGTATATATTGTCCTATTTCTATATTAAATTCTTGTATTTTTTTTTTTTTTTTTTAAATTTCCATTTACATTTTAAAACTTTTCATACCAAATAAATAGATTCAAAAAAAATTTTTTCCCAACCATCAGCTAAATTTTTATCATACAAACATAATATATCTTTTCTTTCCCAACTGAAAACTGTTTTAACCCCTGGGGTTGTCCTAGGAGTAAAAAAAATGACTCGCCACTATGTTTAACAACACAGAAAACCCACTAAATGATCTTTTATCAACTTGAAATTCAATGACTTTTTCTATAAGGAGTCCAACATGCGAAAAAGTGAAACATTGCTGTTGTTTATATTTCCATGAAAGCTGCATGCCAGCAGGGTACAAATCTTGTCTTAGGGGTCAGTTTTGATCTGGCCGTTATTAAATCATTTTTATATCACAAAAAAAAAACATTCAAAAGATGGGAGTAGACTAGGTATTTTGCAGTTGAAGTCCTCATTGTTATAGTATGATATACTATGTTGCTAAAGTAAAGACTGTAATTGTTTCCCTATAATAAAATGCATCCAAAACTAGTTTTTGCACATTTCTTCTACTTTCTTTTGCTACACAAGTGATATATCTTGCTTTAAAAAAGTTGTTTAAAATGTTTACACCTATACAGTACCTTTAGCAATAATAATATTAAACCTTTGCATCAGAAAACAATTATGAAAGCTGTGCTGTAATACAAAGGAGTGGATTCCGCTGATTAGATGCAGTCTTTCTGCACTGTGAAGAGGGAAACCTAGATATTCACAATATTTGTTATGAATGTCAGTTTATTTCTTCACGCAAAATAGAATAGGATTTAATAAAGCTGCTTTACTTTAGGGGTTCAGTTAAGGTGGCCCTTAGGACAAGTGGTTTATACAGATACTTGAGACAACACAATTTAAGAAATGTTCTGCTTCTATCCAAAAAAAAACTGAATGCAAAGCCATTCATAGAAAAAGTTAGTTAGGTTTTTTCTTGACCAGTTACTTGACATTACATCACTGTGTTGCTAGCTGTTAGCAGGCCGGTTAGCTGCCGGGAAATTAGGTCGATTAATTTTGTTCGCTTCAATTTTTTCTCCTCTTTAACCTACACATTTCACCGAATACTAAGGTAACACGATGCTTACCGTCGCTGTCTTTGTCAACGATAGGTTTAAACGCTCACAAAACGGACAAAAAGCTCCACTATGTGAGGTTTCAGCTGCTCACTCTCAAACATCACCGCTACACTTTACGGTAGGCCGGCTTCGCGTGGTGATTGGCTCGTGCTTTCATGCTGCTTTCAAAGACGGTCAAGGAAAATCCGAGATTAAGACTTTCTATTTGGAGAGAGAAGCAACAACCGTTTGGGGAAAAAAAAGTTTTTGTTTGTTTGTTTGTTTGATCCCTCTATCTCCCATCACTGTTATAATATATACTGTTGTAATATCTCACAGTGGCATATAGTATAATAGAATAGAATAAGAATAAGACTTATTATTATGATCATTATTATTGTGGTTGATAACAATATGATATTACTATATATTATATCATAATAAAAATAAAATACAAAGTATCTTTATATACAGGTTTTGCTTTAAACAGAACACGTCACACTGGAACACTCAGCTCAACAATTTGAACAATTTAATAAAAAATATTTCAAAACTTCTAAAAGATCTTGAGTTGTGCATTCATGCACATTCACATATATACACAGACACAGATAGGTACAAACATACACACACACACACACACACACACACACACACAAAACACATCTATTCAAAACATACACACATTAGAGACAGACACACAAATGAAAAGACAATCACACAGGCACAGACACACCTCA
This sequence comes from Plectropomus leopardus, assembly GCF_008729295.1. Lineage (NCBI taxonomy): Eukaryota > Metazoa > Chordata > Actinopteri > Perciformes > Serranidae > Plectropomus > Plectropomus leopardus. The sequence goes on along the minus strand of NC_056482.1, from coordinate 1,506,718 downwards.
TACATCCAAATATTATTTATAATATTGTTTTTGTTTATTTTCTTTCTTTTATTTTCTCAAAAAACTTTTTTTTAATTTATTTATATGTGTATGTATGTATGTATGTATGTATGTATATATACATATACAGTGTGTACATGTATGTATGTATATATACATTTATATATTACTGACTGCCCTTTTGTTAATTTACATTATTACAACTACTACAAATGTTAATAATAACTCAAATACTATTTGGCCAAAATTGTCCCCAAAAAGCAGCTTCCCTATAATATCATTCAAATCTTGTTCATGCACAACTAAAGCTAATCTCCCTACTATGGTTTTCTAGATGTAATATAGCTACTCCCCTTGGTATGCACGTCATTCCTGTGTCTTTGTTATCGCAAATAAAACTTCAAATAAATAATTAGATATGCATACTGTATTCAACAGTTTTCATTAGAAGAGTCGTGCAGTGAGTGAGTTTTGCAGCCCACTCATATTTTCAGGGTTACTGGTATAAAATGGGTCAAAATGCTCACAAATAGAATCGGTCACTAAACTCACGTTTAATTTATTTGTCTTATTGCTGAACACGATACCTAGAATCTTCAAGTGTTGTAAGTTTTGGCCAAATGCTGCAAGCACCATAACATTATTCAAAAGTTAGTCAGAGGTTAACAAAAGCTAATTTTCAAAATAAAAAATAAGAATATAGAGGGGTGAAAGTTATCATCTTATGAGATAATCAAAAACATAGGTACCCAACTTAAATTATGAGATGCAAACTTATCATTTTAGTCAAAATTATGAGTTTAATGAGGTGAAAAATATGAGATACTGACCACCTCAATACAAGCAAGTCACTACGCGTCATCTAATATTTGTTTTCTAATCTGGTGTATGTTTTTTTTTTCAGTTAAAGTTAAAATTCCTTTTAAATAATGTAAAAAAACACACACAGTAGTGGTATTTAAGCATCTAACACTTTAAAATTCCTTTTATATAATGAGGAAAAAATAGCTGGACCAATTTAACATTTACTAGTAATCAACTTAGAAACATTTGTTTACAGTTGTGGTAACAGTACATAATAATTCCTTCTAAATAATGTGGAAAGAACTTGTTTTTATAATGAATCAACTTAAAAATGTGTTCATAAATATGATAAAAACTTAAAAAAAAAAAAAAAAAAAAGTTTTTAGTTGATAACCTATACAAGTTAATGCATTTTCTACATTATCTGAAAGAAATTCTAAAGTGTCATTTAATTACCCTATTTATGAACATGTTTTAAGTTAATTACTATAATTATCACTTTAATAATAAAGTTGTTCCAACAATTTTTTTTTTTTTTAAAGAATCTTAAAAACATACTGGTTCCCAGATCACTCCCTACACGAGCAAGTATAAGATGTAAAATAAAAGCAAGGTGTCCAACAATATGAAATACGTATTTGAGTGTTTGTGTTGAGACTTGACAACATGACTCTGTTTGTAGATTGTATTTTAGTACATTTCCAGACATTGCTACCCGTGAAGGAGCAGTGCATCTCTTCAGCAACACAAAGCTGTTACACTGAGCACAGTGTGAGCACAGAAAAACACACCATCACAGTCTGTGGACATGAAATGACTGATCTACAAAGAGGTGAGATCTCTTACACACACTACACTGAACAGACATATACAACAAGTAAAGATATTTCCTGAAACATGCTGGGATGTTGAAGTTAAGAGCACTTGAGTATTAATAGCATTAGTGGTGACGACACGCAGGTGATGTGTTTGTTAGTTCATACATATGCACCATATACAGTATAACAGGGCTGCACAGTATATCGTTTTTTCGTGATCTCAACTTACACGAGAAACACTGTAACACTTTTTTTTTTTTTTACAGAGAACATCAGTATAAAGCTTATTTTTGTGTGTTTAATGTTAAATTTGTTCAATAAAAGAATGCCAAAAATAGCTTCCTTTCATTTTTCTCATTTAAGGAGCATTTTGTTGGATTTTTGCAGTATACCGAAAACAGCAAGTAGGAAGGAACTTTAATATTTGTTTATGAATTGCAAGTAATATTGTTATCGCAATATTTGGTGTTATCGAATATAGCATATTTTCCTCATATTGTGCAGCCCTAATATATATACAAATTTAAATAAGAGTGGGATCCAAAAAAATATGTAGGAGACAAGTGGGACAGAAATTTAAGTGAGGTCAAAGGCTAACCAGAAAAACATTTTTTTTTTAAACTGGTCCTGTATTGAGCGAGAAATCGCTACAACCAGGTGCAACATAATCCCTGCCCGGATTACATATAATAGTAATAATAATAAATAATAATAATTTGATAGGACTTTAGAAGCTCAAAGATGCTTTAAATGAAAAGTAAAAAAAAACAAATACAAATACAAAATAAGATATACAAATGCTTAAAAGACATTTACATGACGCAGGAGAATAAAATACAATTACAAATATAGAGGATCTGATGGTTCACATTTGGGGAGGCAGTGGGATTGGAGAGATGAACTGAACCGGTTTTGCTACTGACAGGCTCAAATCGTCTGACAACATTATGGAAAGGATCCCTACAGAGATAGATCTTCAATTCTTTTGTTTAACCAGAAACAACCCCAAATAACCCCAAAATCACCATCGTCACACCCATCAGATTACATTTACTTAAACAGTCATTTTATCACCCTAAAACATGCATCACTCTGACTCAACAGAAGCAAAATAAAAATCACAAAAGCCGGTTCAGTTCATCTCTCCACTGTGTCAACAATCACCAACTCTGATTGGTTGAAATAAACCCTTAAGTTAGGGGTCAATATATGCTGGCGCTATACAAGCTAAAATTATTGTTTATTCAAATGGAGTCTGGCGGGATTGGTGATTGGTTTCTGGTTAGAGGGTCTTACTCTTTAACAAAATTGACAGACACTTAACAATAATCGGAGCCTGTCAATGGCAAAAACAAGCATTTAAGTGGACGTAAACTGTCAGTGCTTATTTGCCCACCGGGATTGTTCAGACACCTTTAAGTATTTAAACCTTTCCAATTTTGTTGTTATTCATTTGGGGCTTGTTGTTTAGCTTAGGTTTTGATAATTTTTAAGTATTTTTGGGGGGGTTACCTTTCACTAAATTTCTTGCTAATTTTGAGTAATTTCTTTTGATGCTCACTCCTTTCTTCCCATGTTTCTGAAAAAAAATCAAACACATTTTCCCAAGTTTCAAAGGGTTAATACTAGACAAATTAAAAAGAAATGTTGGTCCCTATAGTCACTTACACACAAAAACATGCTAAATAGTTTTTGGGTTGGAAAATCGCGAAGTTGCCCTTCATAAGGTATGGTCAAAATCTAGTTTCAGAGGTATACTCCACAACTTCGTATTGCACTTTTATAAAGGTGTGGTGAGGGTGAGACTGATTTTTAAGCAAAGGGTCAGAGCAGCAGAGGCTGAGAAATAGTCATTTTTAGTCATGGGGCAAGCTTCAAAAATCACTGCAGCCTACATTTCCCAAAATGCAACTCAAATGCATTTTAAATTAGTTGGGAAAAATCCATTTTTTTCCATGCCCCCTCTTTGCAATTCCTGTTAAACATCTGAAGTCGAAAAACCAAAGTTAACATCAGATTATTTTCTGACTTTTAAAATCTTCTCTGGAGAAACAGAAAATATGATACAACTGCACAAGATGAGTACAACTCGCAACAAAAACTCCACTAAACATAACACATTCCCCTTTAGGATCTTCATATTCTCATTTTGCTTACATGGTGCACATTTATACAGCTCTTTGTGTTTCAGATTACCACAGAGCAAACCTGGAGCCATGTAATATAGAAGAAAATAATATTAGAATTATAGTGATATACTATAGAGTGGGCGGGGCTGGGGGTGTTTGAGAGGTTCTGCACCTTATTTTACACCTGGGCAGAAATTAGTTTACACACAAATTAGCTGTGTTTGAAACTGTTCCCCATCACTGAAATAATGCACTACATAGTGTGTTTGCCAGGTTGTAGTGTTTGAATTCTCAGCTGTTCATTTTATCCCCTTTATATTTATATTTTATATTGCACATCAAATCGGGTTAGGGGAAATCGTGGATTATCACCTCCCACAAATCCCTCATACGTTGTCGCTCCCACATGTAAGGGGCTTGCCTTTCCATTATGGCTCCATACCTTGGATTGGAAATAATGACGGCTAGTGTGGTGGCTGCAACAGAAATAAAGCTGTTTATGTTCTGAACATCCATCACCATGCTTCTTGGAATGTTATCACCAGAGGAGAAGTCACAGAACATCTCTCAGTGGAAACACAGTCATCTCACAATTGTGTTTTATCAACATTTGAAAATATCACTTAACTTTTGTGAAAATCTATAATGGAAACCTGCCTTGTGTCACAGATTGAAGAACAAAAAGTTGAGGTTGCATGAGTGACACAACAACAACAACCAGCAGTGATAGCAAAAAGTAATAACAATCAACAGATTATGTTTTAGTTACCTTAGGCAAACTTTGGACAGGTGTTACTTTGGTTGACAACACAGAGGAGTCGTATTGTTTAAAAAAACGAGATTTCCAGAGAAAGGCACAGATCAATTGAGAAACTATAAAAAGGCAAAGAACAGTCGTCTTCCACCAGTGAGTGGCGGAGTCCACACAGCTCTAAATATATATATTAGAAAAAAATAAAATTCAGAAGAACAAAATAAAACAGGCTCAGACGCCAGTGACAACAACAACAAAAAAACATTGTTAAAATAATTCTTTTCTGACATGTACATCACAAAGTACTGTGGTTAATTCAGGAAAGTGGCTCAGCTCTTTGACAACCTGCTAAAAGCTACAACAGGACGTGGCCAGCTAACAGCAGCTTTATAATCATGCATAAATACAGAGATGCGGTCAGTGAAGGAGCAGCGCAGTGCGGCCGGTCCTAGCTGCGATAGAGGCGAACGCGCTGGGAAATGGTGCTGCGACACAGAGGGCAGTTCTGCAGAGCCTCGCTGCACACCTGACAGCAGCACACGTGACCACAGGGCAGGAAGATGATCTGAGACTAGAGACAGAGAGACGGACACAGTCAGACGTCTGGAAAAGTGTGTGCGCCATGCTAAGGGTTAATATCATCTCTCTGAAGAGTGTTTCTCTACATTTTAAAGGATTGGATGGTGGTATTTCTTTTTTTTGGCCTCCCAAAAACACAAGAGCAAAAGGAGACACATGTGCACTGATGTATGTAACCATGAAGGACAATGGGCCTCATGCAGCAACTGTCTCCCAAATTTTTCTTATATTTTCTCTTAATTTTCTGATCAGAGAAAATATGAGAGAAGTCAACTCCAGATGCACCAAACATTCTTAACCACCCTAATCTGCAGGTTTTTTGCTGTGTGCAAAGACTCTGGCACGTGTTTTTTTTTTGCATGAAAAATTACTTACGTATTATTTCCAATTAATTTTCTCATTAAGCTGCATTTGTATATCTTCATATTTTTGGTTTGTACATAAAAACCGTCAATTATAAAGTAGTTATCTAATAACAGCGGTGGAATAAAAAGTACAATATTTCTCTCTGGAGTGTAGTGGAGTAGAAGTGGAAAGTGGCATGAGATTAAAACAGTAAAGTAATGTAGAAGTTCCTCAGATTAGTACTTAAGTACAGTACTTGAGTAAATGTACTTAGTTACATTCCAGCTCTGGTCAGCAGAGGGACGCACAGTAACTGAAATTACAGTATTTGGGATCAATTTACCAGGTACAGTAGTATCCCTTTAACCTTGAAATGTAATAATCCAGTCATTATGATCGCTCTGAAACATTATCTAAATTTGATTAAAAGATATTCATGCATTTTTTAAATATTCCTTAAATATAAAACTTATTTTTCCTTGTGCTGGACAACAATTTGTGGACTGGACCACTTTCTCTTCCCTCAGAGAAAAGCAAAATTAAGAATCCCAAAAATCAATGGGTACTAACAAAATAAGAACAAATACTGGATACAAACAAAAATAAGAGAACATTTGTTTATATATTGTTTCTTGCATGAGGCCCATCGTAGCCACAGATTCAGTGTCTGTGTCTGGAATCACTTCCATGTTCACTCAGTCTGTACTTTCTGTATAACACACACTCATGGCCACCGCTTTGCACAGCACTCATATGGCAGTTGCTTCTGAAATCAGGATGGCATCGCCATGGAAACATAGCACCCACACTCTTGTCCCCCCCCCGGTTAACACGCTGGTTAGTTAGCTCAATCATTATTTCAAACATTACACATACAATAAGGGTCCTGGTTTTGCTGAGGGTGCTTCTTACCCCGGTCTCCATGCAGACCACACACTCTGAGCTCCCTGGTCCCTCCACGGGGCTGGGGGCCGAGGGGGTGACGGGTGTCCCTGGGGTGAGCGGTGGGCTTGGCATCTGGATGGAGGTGCTAGGAAACGCAGGAGGGGAGCAAGGAGGTGGAGCCGAGGGGGCGCGCTCTTGTTCCTCGTCTTCGTCCTGCTGGACAGCCTTACAGGCTCCTGAGCGAGGACGAGATCATGAGTGAGCAGCTCACAGGGGGGCTTTGCACTGACCTTCCGAAATTTTCCACATGCTACACATCATCTTCTGTCACCGAAGCAGGTTGGAAAATACATTTCTCATTCTGTTCATTAACCCTTTAATACCTGGGCAAAGTGGTGTGAGTTCTTTCAAAAACACGGGAAGAAGGAAAAGAGCAACTTAAGAAGAAATAAAATTTAGTAAGAAATTAGTAAAAAAGTACAAGTAGATTAACTGAAAATTAGTTAAAAATGAAATAAAAAAATACAATAAAATAAATAAAATAAAATAACAAAAGCATAGGAAATTACCTCAAAACCAATTTAAAATTTTTAACAATTTTGAAAATAACTTTAAATATCTGTATGAGAATGTAACTCTATGGATATTTTTATGAGCTAATTTTTAAAGTAAAAACTCAAATTTCTTTCCATTTTGGGCACAAGTCTTGAAAGGATATCAGAAAAGGAAATACGCAAAACAAAGAAACAAAAACAAACAAACAGGAATGTTAAAAAAAATGGTAAATTTCTTTAAAAGACAAAATGATTCTGTTAAATAATTTAAAATATATTTTGAGATAATTAGTATACTACACTAATTTTCCCTAGCTTTTTTTTTTTTTTTTTTTACAAATCTTAAACTACTCATATCTTGCATTTTGCAGGACAAGTCTTGCCAAGATGTTCATTTTTTGTATGTATTTTTTTGTGACCGGTATGTGTGCAGATGATTCTGTTTTTTTGAAATCTCACACATCGTGATCAGTATGATATTCAGGATTTGTGTAACGTACCTTCTGGGTTTTGCTCCCGAGCCCAGTTCAGAAGAGCTTTCTGGATTCCTATTTCATTGATGCCGAGCTGAAAACAGAGAAATGAATAAAGCTGATTATTCTGCACATTCATAAAAATGTAAACTTGCGTTCAGGTTTGGTTTTTTGTTTGTTTGTTTGTTTGTTTTGTTCTGTCTCAGCACAACAAGCTGCAAACACAACACTGACATGCTATCACCTTAAAGGGGCTGTTCACCCCAATCTAAAAATCACATATTTTCCCTCTTAGCTGTTGAGCTATTTCTCAGTCTAAACCATTTTGGTGTGAGTTGCAGAGTGTTTGAGATATCGGCCATAGAGATGTCTGTCTTCTCTCCAATATAATGGAACTAGATAACACTTGACTTGGGGCGCTCAATGCACCAAAAAAATACATCTGAAAAACTCAACAGCAATGTCTCCAGAAATCATGACCTGGTTACTCAAGATATTTTATTAATTAATCTATTTTAGTTTGTCTTTAAATTTATATTTTAATTTATTCTGTCTTGATCGTGTTTAATTCTATCATGAGCGCTATTACTTCTGTGTTTACTGCTAATAATATGTGAATTGTATTCACTCTTATTGGTTTGGGTTGTTATAGTTATTGTTGTTCTGTAATTGTGTATCTTTTCTTTAAATGTATTTAAATTTTCTCTGGCATTAGTTCAGCATTATTGTTTGCTTATGGTTATGTTGCCTCTGCAAGAAACCCTACTTACTTTTGCTTTGCTTTTTGTGTCAAAGCAGTTTGTAAACTTTTAAAGGAGCTATATAAACAGAGTTATTATTATTATCATTATTAATATTAACCTTGTTGTGGGCAGTTCCATGTAGGAACTTCTTTCTTTCTACCAAACTCCACTTACCAACCGAATCGCTGCACAGAGGGTAGCGTGCATCTACTGTTAGCTCACCTAGCACCACTGAGCTAGCTAACAATACAGCAAGGAGGCGCCATTAATGTTTACACCTCACACCGTCACGAGCACGAGCCTCTTGCTCATAACATAACATGCACGCTTCTTTCTGCGCAGTGATACGGTCTCATGTCTGATTATCAGGGTAGGTTTCTACATTTACGACAGTTTCATGATGGACATGAGAAACCCTGACTCCAGATTTTGATCATTAATGAGTGCTGATGCATATGAGTTTATGCTATTTTGACCAAAGTGGAGAATGTCAATGGGACAAATGCACTTATTTTCAGTGGTGACTTTGTGTTGGCTAATAAAACACATGATGATTAAATGAGTTGTTAAGACCTTTGCACACTGAGTCCGTTTTTTACGGATGCTTTTTAAAAATCTGTAATCCTCAAAACATTATTGTTCAATTGGCTGTGAAAATATGAGACAAAATATAAAGACGAAAAAATCAGACTCAGTGTGCGAAGGTCTTTACAGTATGTGGTGAACATCTCTAACATCAAAGTGGTAACTGACAGTAAGCAAGTTTCCATTAACCCTCAAATTGCGAATATATAAAATATGCATAATAGAAACACGTCAGTTTTGAAAAAACTCCCATTTAGCACAAAAAAAGTTTCTATGTTCGCATGAGGTGGTATTTCAGGCTATTTGAAAAAGCTATATTTGGCAAAACTGGAATGCAAACACTTTTTTGTCTTTTCAGTCACATGATGCTATGGCTATGTGCCTGTCAGTAGGAACTGACTCTTCAAAAGTTGAGTGATTCATATGGAAGTTTTGAATCTGGCAGCTGCAATAGAAATAAAGCTGCTAATGTATTGAAGTTTTGCACAGTTTTGTAAAGGGAACCCGCCTTGTGATGTGTAAGTCGTGATGTTAAAAACAGACCTTCTTGAGGTCAGACGAGGTCATGTGTCGCAGGGCCTCAGTTGTCACTCGATGATGAGCCAGGACGGGCAGGTAATGCTGAGCTGACAGTTTGCATAACAGGTTGACCAGCTCTTTCTCCACGCCGGCTTCCTGCAAAATAAGATTACAGTTTAACAGCTGCACAGTTTGGGTTTCAGATGTTTCTGGGTGTTATTCCTGCTCTGTACAGCACCTGCATGCGCAGTGACAGGGGCTTAGCATCCAGCAGCCTCTGGTACTGGATCATCCAGTAGTTCTGCTGGTTGGACTCAGACTTCTGCTCCATCTCCACCTGAAAAGCACAAAGTGATGCTGATCTCATTTAATCTGTTGATCTCAAGGTGAGAAAAGACAACATTATGTCTGTAAATAACTAAAGCCTCCTGCAGACTGTGCGATTTTTCCAATCTTGTATGTGTAGTGCAAGGTACACTCTGCGACATGGATCTTAATAAACTACATCACAATCATGTCACGATCAGTGTTGCTAAAAATCATTGACATATCCCAGGCTGTGATAATCCAAGAAGAAAATCTACTTTGCATTTAGTATATTGAAAATATTTCATTTTTGTGTGTTTTTTTTTCATCTAAAAAGATAGTGGCATCATGACAAAAATATGGCATTTAAAGGGTTCAAATTCTGAAAATTATTATTATTATATTTGATATGAATGATTATGACTGATGCTGGTTAAAAAATGAATTCAATGAAAGTAGAAAGTCCTATTAATGTATAATATTTTTATAGCCTGATTTTGAAAAGTACATTTTGTGTACAGAGCACTATGAGTGTGAGTATATGACACTGCACAAAAAATAATAATGTATAAAAAGCAATGTTGTTTCTAATCATTGATATATCCCAGGCTGTCATAATAAAAATATCTTCTTAGTAGAGCAGCTGTTTCCTCACCAGAAACTGCCGCAGCTCCTGCTCTATATATATATATATATATATATATATATATATATATATATATATATATATATATATCCATATAGTGGCATCATGATAATATAATATTAGATAATATATAGATATATAGATAATATAGATAATATTAATGCATTATATTTTTAAATCCTGATTTTGAAAAGTGGATGTTGTGCGCAGTGATTTGTGTGCGTTTAATATCAAAGCGGGCCCTTCAGGGTTAAAACTTTCCAGTGTTTGTACAGTGGCTTTTTGAGCAATTTGCCTGCACAACAATAATATTGTGATGACGTGACAGAAAAAAAGCTCAACACACTGAAGAAAAATTGAAAGCGGTGCCCACTAAGGCCCCGTCAAAGCAGCTGTTTCCTCACCAGAAACTGCCGCAGCTCCTGCTCTCTCTGGTCTCTTTGCTTCAGCAGCTGCTGCAACAAATCACTGAGAGCTGTGCGCTGCTCCACCAGAACCTCCTGCAGACAGACAGACAGACACACACACACACATATACAGTATATACACATATCAGTGCGTGAGGTAGAATGCCACAACACACTCAACAATAAATACTCTAAGAACTGAACTACTAGCCTGCTTCTGATATGAGTAAAATAATAATCATCATCTCTCAGTTGAAAGCATGTATTTAATATGACTTTACTTCTGAGTATTTTTTGCACCTCAGTGTGTGCAATGACAAACTGTTGCCATGGAGCAATGACATGAAAACAGCAAAAAGAAATGAAATAGTAATCAACAGGAAGAGGGAAAAAATCAGGTGACAGTGGGAAGGTGGTGGAAGAAGGCGGTGACACCCACCTGCAGGTTTTCAGCATCCAGATTGCGTCTTTTAATCTCCAATCTAGTCAGCTGCAATAATTCACCCTCTATGAGCTTGATCTGGGGACAGTGGAGAAGCAAACATGAAGCTAGCAGGGAGGAGGGACATGCTGCTCAACAAAAAAGTCTGGATGAAATGATTTCCTCTCTGTAGATCATAGTAAACAGGGTTTTGAGGGTACCTGACCTGTGACCAAAACATTTTTTTGAATTTCTTGAGGAGTATGAGTAAAAATGAGTTAGCTATGGGCAGCCTGCGGGTGAAGTAAGATAAAGTAAAAAAAATAAAAGATAAAAAAAGGGAAAAATAAATAACAGCAATGTCCAGCGTCACGATCTTTATTTTCAGTAACTTACTAGCGGAATTTCCTTCTCTTTACGTTAAAGCCAGTGAAAAAGGTGTGTGTGAGCACTCAAATATCCAAAAAAAGGTTTGGTGTTTTTCCTAAATCTACATTAACAAATGTTTGGGCCACCTGTCCACAGCAAAACAAGCTGCGAATGCAACACATACTTTTTTAACCCTGCAGCAAAAGTCAATGAACAACTTTATAGGAAATGCTCCACAAATTGAAAGGAATTAGTAGATCTAGAAAATTATATTTTAAAAACCTTAGGGCAAAAAATGTAAAAATCTAAATATCAAAATTACGTATTTCAAATGTTACAGATTTATAATCATATGTTCAAGCACTTCCTAGGTCTCGTTTGCCTTTTTTTTTAAAAAGTTTTTATTTCTTTTTCATTTCTTTTGTTTTTTGTTTGTTTGTTTCTTTTTATTAATTTCTTGCCCCTATTATTTTTAAAAGAAATCACAGAATTACAGTTACATAATTATTAGAATTTTAGGCATTTTTTTAACTTTCTTTTGCTATTTGTTCTGTTGTCTTTTTGTCCTAATTTTCAGATAATTTTCTATTTTTTTCAATTGCTAAGATAATTGATCACAGGCACTTTAAAGAAAACATCTGGACTGCTGCTCTTCAAATAACCCCACTGTGTAAACTGAAACAGTTTACCAGTCTGTAGAAAAGCACAGATCAGTTACTGTTTACTTTTAATCATTTCTTAGACCTAGTGTAAAAAAAAATGCTATAAAATGAGATTTTGAAGAAAAGCTAAACTGTGAATTCTTGCAAACTCTGGGAGCTTGTTGAAGTTGTTTACCTAAACTTCTCATGTTAAACTGAGCTACCTTCTAACCCAAAGACTAGCGACAGGTTTGACCCCCACCCCCTGGCTCCACCCGTCCACACAGACCTGGTTACGGATGTGGCCGTGTACGGCGTCTTTCTGCAGCTGCAGGGCCTGGAACGCTGCCTTCTGCATCTCCTCCTGCAGAGAACAATCAGAGGACGTGACAGGTCACGTAGATGCTCATTAGGTGTGATTCTGATTAACACTGAATTGGATTTCTCCATCAGGCTCTCATGACAGCCACATACCTCCTGTAAAATGTGGGCAATGGCTTTCGATTTGTCCAAAACTTGGAGGGACAGCATCTTATCAAACTTCCTGTCCAAATTCTCCATACTGTTACAAGACAATGAGGGGAAAACCACATGCTGAGTTTTAAACATGTTTCCCTGAGCTCTGATTGGTCTACACAAGCTTGCAATGTTAACATCCGTCTTCTCAGATCTACTGTGTGTTTGTGTGTCTGTCTTTTACCTTCTGCAAGCCTCAGACACCAGGCTCTTTCTGCGAAAGTCACTGGCCTCCTGGAGCAGGCTCATAGCACAGCTGTCTGACAGCATCTTCTGCATGGCCACTAAAACACACAGAGAGGGAAGAGACAGGAAGAGTTCAGAGGAAAAGCAAATGTGTTGTGAAGAAATGAATGCACACCAATAATAAAGTACTGACTGAAACAAAGAGCACGCCATACTACAGCTGTAGTAGAGATCAAAACATGAATCTTTCTTATGGATTAGAGTGGGATGCAAGGTCATGAGGACATTAAAACCTTCAAGGTTTATCCTCTCAGGAGCATGAACGTGCCAGGCATTTTCATGGCAGTCAGCTTAGGAGATATCTCATGTGCAAGGTTAACATTATATCCTGATAAGAGATATAGGAAAATGGAAACCAGAGAAAAGTTCTCTAAAACTGAAAGCATTCAACCTGTGGGGAGCATGAATGTACAAGGTAAACCAGAGTTTGGTTGATTTCTGCTTTTGCAAAAATCGGTGTGGGAGCTTAAACCCAGCTGAACCAGCATTTATCATTATGACATTTATGACATTTATTATAGAAAATAAAAGGTAGCCTATATCAGCAATCTCTGCTGACAATTTCACAGCACGTATTGCATTAGTGATATTCAATATGACAACATGATTAAAATATTTACAGACCAAGCAGCCTGCTCTCACTCCAAACTCGTCAAACAGCACCCCACTATCAGTGCTTTTGACGTACGAGTGTGACAACCCGAACGCAGCTGGAAGGCATCAGATGACAGCGCCCTCGGACGCCAGTGGTGTTGTTATGAAATGCTGTCGGCTGGCCAGAGAGCACCAGATACGTTCACGAACAGAACCGGTCGCGTGGAACCTCATGGTAAAATGAAGGTACCTGTCCAGTCTGATGTTTCACTTAACAAACGGGTTTGCAGATTTTTACACGACGAAACCTTCGGGAAACTTTTCTTGAGTGACTCTTAACCTGATAGTAGAGCCAGATTGATGGTGAGGGTTTCGATTAGGGAATTGTCTCGGAGACCATAAATTTTTACATAATATTTTGTGGCATTTAGAAAAATATTTGTCAAGATCTCTTGCTCTAGACCAGCGTGTTGGATGGTAAAACAGACCTTCCTATTTCCCCTGCGAGAAATGGTATATTTCTAAAGGATATACAAGAGTTTGCTTTAAGATTAAAGGTGGCAGTTAATAAAGTGATGGTGTGCTCCATTTATTTCAGTGTAAATACATCAAACAATAGAAATACTTTGGGATTTTTGCATGCATTATGCCAACTGTATTAAGTTACAATGATTCTCTGGCAAAATAACGTACATTATGGGGTACGTACATTATAGCTAAAGTACATCAGCCAAGCTGCTTACCTGCCACCTCCCTCCTCCTCAGTGAATTGGCTTCTTCCTGTGTGATGGTAGTCAGATGCTCCATACGGATCCTGAGGGAGAACATTTTTATAGTAATGCTCTGCTGATGTTTTACAGTAACTATAAAATTTTTAAATCATAATATAAGTTCAGTTGTTACAAATTACAATTACTTTATTTTAATTCATCTACAAGATGTGTGGATGAGACTGAAGTACTGACGACAGATCCATTTAATTCATTTAAAGTTGATTTTACAGAATGGATTTTCTTAATACCTTATTTATTTTTCCATTACTGTATGCTGTGTCTAATTTTTGCTTCTTTATGATGACGTTTTTTAAACCTTTGGGAACCCAAATCTGCAAAAACTCATCTTAATATGTAATTTAGGGTCTTAAATGCATAATAAAAAGCATCAAAAATGATCATGACATTAGCCTCAATCCAAATTTGAAATGTTGTCATTTTAGTTTTTTCACAGTTTCCTGAAGCTCGGTTGATTTGGGCATGTTATCTCCAATCCATATCACATAATATAGATAAAGACAATCAAAAGTCAAAATCAGCTGTCAGTTGATACTAATTAAACATGACAAACTGAAATCCCTAAACGCTCCTTTCAATAGGATGCGTTCATAAACACCCTGAGTGTCAGAGCGCACTCTGAGTTACCATTAAATTCAGAGTGCTGTTGAAATGTACCATTTAGTTATCCAGAGCAGTGCACTCTGGGAGTGTCAGAGCGACTCTGGGCACTCTGTCTGAGGAGAAGGAGCAGCAGAGCACCAAACGGAGTGAAGGTGTAATGAACATAATCGCTGGTAAAATTATGGAGAAACAGAATGTCCGTGGCTTTAAACAACAGCTCTCTCAAGTTAGTGCAGAGCATCAGATTGAATTTAGGAACACAGCCAGAGTCAGAGGGCTGGAACAGATAGAGCTGTACCACACTAACTCTGCTTTGCTCCATGGCTGTTGTCGTGGAAACGTGAAACAGTGGACAAAGGTGGGATCCAATGAGGTGTCAATCAAAACGTGATCTGCCACACCCACACAGTCCGGAGAAATGTTGTTATCCACAAAATGAGCTTTCAACTCGTTTTCAACTCACTTTTTTAATAGTATAGATATTTCTTTTCTCTCAGATTTTTGTAATTATTTAATGAGACACTCAACTTTGATATGTGTATTCTTAATATTTCAAGCCATATTTCCAGTGGCTTTAAGGCCTCCTGTGTTTTGTCATTGCTTTTTTATTTTCCTTCCCCTGGAAAGCAATTTGTGCACTTTACTTGGAACACTAAAGTGCTCTATAAATAGGCTCAGTCTGGTAAATGGAAGCAATTGGATGAGTGCTGCTGTATGTCGGAGTGCCTTATGTCATTTTGCTGTAATAGATGAGTAGATTATGGATCAGTGGTCTGTCCACTTACCGTTCCTCCTCCAGGGCTTGAAGAAACTCTGCACTTTTTTTCTGCCTGTAAAGATCAATATACATATAAAGCAGTTAGCAGATACTCATCTGTGTGCATGAAGCAGCTGCTATGTGACACAGATCCACACAGCAACTTCACAAAACAAAACAAACAGTACACTACATAGTTGCTCCCTTCAGGTCCTACCTGTTTTTGTCCATCAACATGTTACTGATGCGACTACTGATGCCATCCTCAGCTTGTCGGACCTTCTCCAGCACCAGCAGCCTCTCGGCCTCCTGAGCTCTCTGCTGCTGGCTAACCCCCAGCTCCAGTCGCTCTTGCTCCTAAACAGCACAGAGATTATACAAACTAATGAGGTTGAAACCAACACAGGAACACATAGAAACAGCTTTCAAAACACAGAGAAGAAAAACTCCCTAAATAGGAGTAACTTCAATGGGATGCTGTAGATTAGCTGTTTTTGTTACTGTTGCTGCTTCATTGTCGATAGTTAGTGCAGTGTCAGTGTATCCAGTGTGCTAATTGTGGTGAATTTCATCATGTCATATGGTATGCAATTTTTTTCTGAGCATCAGCTTTTTTTTTAAACAGAATGCCACTCAAACAGTTGCTAGCAGAAATTGGCCATTTAGATAGTTGGAATTGAAATGGACTGAACGAATACAGGTGCAGACAGTATGAGGAAAATGTAGTGCATGTAAACATGTTATAGTAAATCCCAAAATACATGAACATGAAAATAAGCAGGCCATCTTTCATGGAAACTGTCCACTGAAATCTACAGTGACACAGTGTCCCTTCAGCTCACTGTCAACATCTTGTCAAACTTGGAGATATCTTGAGCCGGGAGGAATATTTCGGACTGGTATACATCAACAAAGCAACAAACAACCCCCCCACACGCAAAAAAACATGAAAATGCACATTTTTCAAGCGCTGCTACATGTGAGCATGCAATGTACCTGTCGCACTGAGTTGAGGATGTTTTCCTTGCGGGAGGTGTTCATAAGTATCAGCTGGGTGTGTTCATTTTTCTTCTCCTCCAGGTGCCGCTCGAAGTCCAGCTTCGCCTGCTGCTTCTGCTCCTGCAGGGCAGAAGGACAAGTCAGAGTGTCTTCCTACTGTGCACAGTGTCAACTTATAAGCTTTGCTACAAGTCTGCAGCTGCAGCAACAAAAGTTTCTGATAATAAAATAAACAATAAAAGTCAAATGTATTAATTTAAACCAACCTATAAGAAGCTAAATAACACATCTGTGAATAAAGTATCTTCACAGGATCACACCTTATAGGCAGATTCACACACTACATCATCCCTCTTTGTATAGTTCATATGAACCTGTCTGTGCATCTTGACTTGTGCAATAACTGTATTCATTTTCTTATGTAGAATAATACGGCCAAAAACAGTCATGCAAGGAAATCTTTTAAATGTTTTAAGGGCATAAATGGGCTAAACATCATATGCTATGGTAATTATTGATACGACAAACTGTCAAAAACACTTTTTAGTAATCTGACATGAAAAGCCATCTTTGTGGGAATTTGAATCCAAGACTATTGCTGCCTTCACGTGCTCCTTGGAAATATCCTATTTACCGTATTTACCAGTTACGAGCACATGAACGGCCCTCCAAAGTGTTAATTATGGGTGTGAAATTGGGAAATTTAAATGACACCCGAGTTAACGAGTTGTGATGTTTACATGGTGTGTCAGGGCGGCAGAAATTGCGCTAAGCATGGAAACAGTGTCAAAAGCTGATTTTTGTTTCAGTTACCTCTGCAGCACCTTAAGCCATTATTCACTGAGACAACAGGAACATAAAGCTAAAGCTAATTATAATGTTATTGAAGCTTATAAACAAACGTCAACTACATACCAGATTCATATTCTTACTACATACTTGCTTACTTTTTACTTGCTCAGTAACAAAAAAAAACAAACCTTTTCATTTCTAACATCCATGTTTGTTGCTTTTTTTCTGACCAGAGCACTTGAATGTGAGTATGACGTAATTATGACTTGACAACTGGGAAGTACAATATTTCCAATAAGCACATGAAGGCAGCATAAACTCAACATCAATCCCTATTGTGTACTTGGACTGTAAATGATGCAACATGGTAATGAATTTGTAGACTCGTCAAATTCAAATTCAAGCATATTGCATGACCAGTAACATCACTGCAGGTGTCCTCGATCAGCTGTTAAAAAACAAAACACCTGCTCTGACACCACTGACTGGGTCTGGGCAGTGATGCAACATCCTTAAAAGATTCAGAAAGCAGAGCAGCAAAAGTTGCATGTTTTCTGTGATTTACTACAGAAAAAAATATCTGTCTCTTTAGCTGCTGAATGCTCCACTATATTCACTAGCTAAACTGTGTGCTGTTTGGTGCTGAGCAGGTAGTGTACAGGGAGTTCATAGAGCTGCTGCTGGAAACGTCACTGATGAGAGTGAACCAAAACAGAAAAGAAAAATGCTAAAAATACAAAAATTTAAAAAAAAAAAATTACAGAAAATTTTCTGTAGGTTTGTTGCTGTGATTCACCTCTTCCACATTACATCGAGCAACAGAGAGCCACTAGAGACCGGCTGCATCTAACAGTGATTGTGACATTAGTCCCATACCTTTCTCTTCTCGTAGTCACTGAATCTGTTCTGCAGCAGAAAGTGAAGAAAGACTGAGTGAGACTTCCTGTGAACAGTTTATACAGTTTAAGCAGCAATAAAAAGGTCTAATGGAACAGCACTACATTATCATCAAACTGATGTATTTACCCTGTATATGGTCATGTGTGTTAGTGTGTCACATACTGTACCTGCCAGGCCTCCTCCAGGCCATCCAGACAGTCAGAGTTCTGTTTGCCGCAGTCGTTCTCCAGCACGGGCAGGAGATACTGGGAGGGCGGGCAGTACTCCTCTCCCAGCTCTGAAAGCCAAGTCAACCAAGAAATGCAGCATTATTTTCTCATATTTTCTTCCCTGTTTCATGCTAACATACTTTCCTATATAATAAAGCCAAAATGCCCCCCCCAAAAAAAAGAAATTGAAGTATAACTGTTCTGTCAGACCAGCCTAAGACTGACACTGAAAAACACTGATAAACTGGTGTGTAGATGCATCTTCAGATTAATAGAGCTCAACATGTTTTGCGATTTGTTTTCTCACAGTATTTAACCGAGTTAATACTTGTGTTGCTGGATGGCCTCAATAATACGACATTATTTAAAGCCCTAATGGATAAACTCAGTCCAACAAAGCTGGTCCTGCTCTGATGACATTTTTGAGAAATATGTTTTCACCTAGCAGCATAAATATCATACATAGGAAGTTATGAGTGCAGGAGTGTGCTTCCGTGCATGCACGTGTATGTGCATTGAGTACCATAAAGTAAACCCTCACCATCACACAGGAAGCGCTGGATGCTCTCTGTGCCCTCTGCGCACACAGACGCAGGTGGGTAGGTCATCGTGGCGGCATCCAGTGAAAAGCTCTGTCACAGAACACATACACACACACACACATAGGGTTTGTTTTTAAACAATATCTATGTTTTAAGCCACACCCATATTTCTGTCAGTTTGAATCCCAGGACACATACCTCTAGAGTGCGGATGTAGACCAGAGCTTTGGGGAGCTCGACGATTTTGTTGTCACTCAGGTCCAGGGTCCGCAGGCTGCTCAAAGAACCAATCGAGGACGGCAGCTCACTGAGACAGTTACCTGCACAGATACACAGGGATGTAGGAAAACACAACCAAATCCATTTGACTTGTGCGTAAAGATGGACAACACTTTATACAATACTATATCCATACTGTGATATCAGTCTAAATATTGTCTTAGATTTTGTATCTCGTAATATTGCACGTGTTGCCTTCTCCTGGTTTAAAGGCTGCATTACAGTGAAGTTGAGGTAGGCAATGTATACTCAGTGAACTGCTGCTGGTTCCACAGGGGATGTAATCAATGTGTGTACATTGCACACATTAAGTATCAATTGTCCCAATATTCCATTTAAACAATGTAACTTTATTATAACAGTGCTTTATGTAATCTTTTTATAACAGTACTTTAATGTTATCATAACACTATTTTTTAAAAATTTTATTATAACAGTACTTTATTTAACATTATAAGAGTGCTTTATTTAAACTTATTATAATCATACTTTATTTAACTTTTTATGATAGCACTTTTTTGTCTTCATCATAATAGTTCTTTAACTTTTTTATAACATTACTTGACTTAACCTTATTATAATAGTACTTTATTTACCTTTAATATAACATTACTTTATTAACCATCTTATAATAGTACTTCATTTAACCTTACTATAACAGTACTTTAATTAACGTTATTATAAGAGTGCATTATTTAACTTTATTATAAAGGACTTTATTATAATTAATATAACTGTGCTTTACTTACCTTTATTATAACAATACTTTATTTAACTTTACTGTATTAGTAGTGCATTTTGTTCAGTACTAAATTTAAGAAAGTTTAGAAAAAGTTTCAGATTATTGATATAAATATCGTGTATCATGATGTGGCCTAAAAATATTGTGGTGTTACTTTTAGGCCACATTGCCCAGCCCTACTTGCACTTGTGTCCTCTGTCTCACATGAGAAAGCGGGAAGCAGTCGTACCCTTCACATTGAGCGTCTGCAGTAGCCGCAGATCCCCGATGGACTGCGGCAGGGCCCTTAAACGGTTCTTCTCCACATTCAAAATCTGACAGGACGCAAAATAGACACATGTGGATGATGAATGGTATAGATTCACACTCATCTCCCCTGTATCAGTCGAGGTCAGAATGGCCTTACCTGCAGAGTTGCCAGCCTCCCAATGTCCTCTGGGAGTGATGTGAGCTTGTTCTCATGTAGGTCCAAAACCTTTAGAAGCAAACATATTCAGTCATGTTTTTGGAGGGGGTTATGTGATGACGCAGGGGTCAGAGATAAGGCGCCTGTTCCAAATTTGTAATTTGAAAAACTCTGTTTTTTTGAGATGAGGTGCATGCTCACATGTGACCTGAAAACCTAGCTGTGTCTAATCTTCAGCTTATGCAATCACAGAAAAGCTGTAACCACACTGCTTTAAGTTAAAAAGAGAACCATTCCCAGACAAAAACAACCATCTTTACAAATGTCCAAACTGGCCAACTGGTTTTAAAATGTTTTTAAAAAGTTTTTAACAGGCACTTAAATTTCCCATCATGCTTGTGTGTGGTTTACATTACCTTTAAAGTGGCAAGAGTGCTGATGTCACACCCTTTGGGCAGTAATGACCTCAGTTCATTGTTGTGGAGAATAAGGACCTGAAACAGACCAATAGAGGACATTTCTAACTGTTCAGCCAGGGACGCACACAAATACTGATACTAATATTAATGAAAAATAAAATAAATCTACATCTGCATGTTACAATCTTACCTTCTTCTGTAGAACCTTGCTAATGGAAAAGGCACTCGAGGGAACCTGGAGCAGAACATAGCACTGATGTCATTATCTGCTGTGCTAACCGCACACTACTTTTTATATAATTTCTAACATTTTTCAACAGTTATCCTGCAGGTGCAACAGTAAAAGATAAAATGGAAGGGAAGCAATGGTTAAAACATGGAAGTCATAATCCACACGCACACAGGAGAATGACCCAAGTCTCTAAAAGTCCTGTAATGCCTAAAGAAGCAGCTTTCAACAAGGACAACAGCAGCATCTTCTCCTACTTCAATAAAAAGAAATCTTTGACATAAAAACATTTTAGATATATTTTTATGTCAAAAGTTACATTACGGGTTGTGTCAAAAGCTTGTATGATTGGATTTGCTATAAGACAAATTAAACATTGGCATCAGCCCAGAATTACATCCCTACTAATGATCCTCTCACTTTGCTCTCAATATATAAAATAAAAAATGTTGAACTATTCCTTTGAGATAACTTGTTGATACCTATAGCTGTACTTTCCAAAAGTTTAACAAAAAAACATGTATTGTACTATTAATACAGTAGCTTTCTGCATATCTGTTGACGGTGAGAGACTCACCTCTGAGAGCTCACAGGCTGAGATGTCCAGGATGTCATCAGCACCGGCCTCCTTAGACTGAACAAGAAATAAACAACAGTTACTGAGCTGGTTTTGAATAAATATTCATTCTTTAGGGCAGCAAAGATACATGGTATAGTCTTCATTATGTTATTTAAGAAAACACTTTCACACTCAGGGTGAGGCATTTTAATGGCTGGATAGACAAAAATACATTCTTCTAACCAGGCACAGCTGATATTCCAGTCTCTTCTTAGAGTCCTCACTGGGTTTCCTCTTTCTGAAGAATAGAGGCATCCTGAGTCCTGTCTGTCCTGCTGTCTCTCAGCCTGTTGGGTCTCCCTCCTGTCCCTCCACCACAAAAAGAGCCACTCCAGAGGACTGATGGACAGGTTGGAAAGCACTGACTGTGCCTGCACATTGAGAAGCAACAACATTTGACCAGTCAGATAAAACAATGTGGATTTAACATATATTGCAATGACCGTTTAGAAGTTCCACAACACGCCACAGCATGAGTGAAAACGACAATTTAAGTCAACATGTTTTAGCCTCTCGGGGGCAACAGAACATAACACACAACACTGACATACTGTATTATAACCTTAAAAAGGTAGTGATGGTGAACATGTTAGCCCTCCACTACTTATATTCACATTTAGCAAATGCAGAGCAACATTATTAATCATTTGGAGTCATGTTCCTAAATAGTCAAATTTAAAAAGCTAATTTTTCCCACCAGCTCCAAAAATGTTGATTTCATACATTAAAAATAATTATATTTATTTGCACTTCTTACATTTCCAGAGTTATTTTGCTACTGTGTTTTCAGGTTTCCTAAACTGTTTTATGGTGAAGATGGGGCAGTTCACCTGAAATAAAGACAACTTCTGCTGTAAAAACAAATACACACTTTGATAACATAAAACATTAACAGGCAAGCAAAACAGTAGAGGGGCTATTTCACATAGCAAATACCACATACTTTGTTTAATATGTGTTTATGGCACAACAGTTACTAAACTGATCATGAGACAAAATGCCAGGATCTGCATGTCTTTTTCTTCCTGCTACAGTTTCCTGAGGGCACGCCTGTCTCTTTGTTTATCCTCTCATTAACCACAAAGCTCTTCTTTCTCATCAGCTCTCTTTCATAAATATTTAACCCTTAGGGCTCTCTTTAATATTTCACACACTCATAACGATCTGTGGACAAAATGCGCTTTTCACATTCAAGCTTTGAAAAATCTTAATATATTAATATGATTTTCTCCTTTCATTGAGTTAATTTTTTAAAGCAACATTAGTCCTAATCATAAATATCAAATAATTATAAAATTTTTGAATTTAAATTGCAGGTTTTTGTCATGATGCCACACCTCTGGGATATCTAATGGATTAGCAGTAACATTTTTTATGCATTATTTTTTGTGCAGTGTCAAATACTCACATCATACTGTTCTGCACACAAAATGCACTTTTCAAAATTATGCTATGTAAAATATACATTAATATGATTTTCATGATACCACTATGTTTTTAGAAGAGTAAAAAAAAATTATTTTTACTATACTACATGCAAAGCCGATTTTTTTTATTATTGTCATCACAGCCCTGGATATGTCAGTGATTAGCAGCAACACTGATTGTGACAGTGCACCTAATGGAAACAGCATGTATTTTCTCCATATGCGAAATACGGTAAAAAATTGTTATCACGTGGAAAATAGTAAAAAAAAATCCAAATTCCAAGGCCAAAGCCCTGAATAACACCCAGAAATAATACAATGCATGTTTTTATGCTTTGATGGCTGTGGGATCAAAAACTGCAGTTTGAATGAGTTTCAATGGAGCATTTTTTGCACTTAACAGTCTGAATGTAACAATTTAGTTTTCACGGTGCATTTTAGACTTTTTGTAGGAGCTGAGCTGGAAATTCCAAGATGAAGTGTGTTTCAACCTGTTCTACTGAAGAAAAAAAAACTAAAAATACGGTGTTGGGTTATATGCCTACGTAAACCAGTCAAGTTGAGCTACATTTAAATCCATGTCTGTCCAGAATCGCATGACAGAAGACAGGGGTTCATATATGGTTATTTCTGCAAAGAAGCTACACATTCTAAAACATGGACGCTTCATACACATCTCCCCCCAGCAGCACAGAAGATTTCTACAATCAGCAGAGTTTCAAGGTGAACACCCAAGATTAGTGTCACAAATTCACTATCTGACCAAAAGTCTCCCTTTCTGTTCCTGATTAATGACACTGAATAATGGTATGAAAAGTGTTTTTGCAGAACATTATTATGTCACAGTGAAGTTGACCGTTTGGAAATAAAAATGTCATCACTTCATCAGTTTATTCTTAGACATTTGTGTAAAATTTTGTAATTGCATATGATTTCTTGGCCAAAACCATGTTTTTAGAGGTCACACTGACCATGACTTCTGTTAACCCTGGAGTCCAAGTGGACATTTGTGCCAAATTTGGGGAAATATTCTCTTCTCTCTTGAGATATCGTGTTGAAGAACGAGACAGAGGCAAGGTCATAGTGACCTTCACCCTTTGACCTTAGGCCACCCAACTTCAATCAGCTCATCTCTGAGTCCAAGTGGACATTTGTGCCAAATTTGAAGAAATTCCGTCAAAGCATTCTTGAGATTCACAAGATTTGCATTCACAAGAATAGAAACGAAGGAGGCACAGACAGACAACATAATGCCTCCAGCCATGACTACTACTGGCATGATAAGACCTGTAATGATAAACATGAAAGCCTAGTAACAGGCCAGTTTTTATGAAGCACAGAGTTAATTCTTTGTCACCAAGCTTAGTAGGTGCTTTAAGTCAACTTCCTGCAGCTTCATAATAAAAGCCAAACATGTTTCCATTTAATTTGGATGTTCAGGGAAAGTATTCGCAAAACAGAAAAACACACCAGAAAAGCAACCACCCCAAACAGGGTCTGTGATACAACTCACAACTCTGTCACACCTCTCCACTCATAAAAAAACACAATAAAATAAGCAGACATAGCAAAAGAGATTGTCAAAACACAAATTGTGTGGTGAGATAATCTACTTGCAAAACGGTTTAACAACTGACACAGCTATTACAACCAGAACTGACAGGCAGCTGAGTGAATCAGACTGCTGGTGGTGGACTTCAGTAACGGCACAGTTAACTTGTTTCTATAGCAAACAACAGAGATGAAAAAAAACACCTCAAGTTGGATGGCCTCCAGATCAGGCCTTATGAGACTTCTTTGAAAGAAAGAACTCAATACAGAGGGCTTTCATTGAAAAGATGCTGCTAAACCCTTTGAAACCTGAGAAATTTGGCCTGTTTTCTTTCAAAAACATGACAAGAAGGCAGTGGTGGTAGAGCTGAGCATCTTCACTGGTCTCACATTTCGATTAGATTATGATCATCATGTCAAGGATTCAATTTGATTCAGTTCCATTCAAATCATGCATTCAAATCATGCATTGCATCCTCAATTTTCAATATGAACACACATGGCTACTTTTTCATCAATAAATACAAGCAGTCAGATAAATATGATGTCCCCTCTATATTATTTAAAGATTTCTTTGCAAATCAAATTGAAATGTTCCAATTCCAAAAACAAAAAAAA
The DNA here is from genome assembly GCF_008729295.1 of Plectropomus leopardus. Taxonomy (NCBI): domain Eukaryota; kingdom Metazoa; phylum Chordata; class Actinopteri; order Perciformes; family Serranidae; genus Plectropomus; species Plectropomus leopardus. The sequence goes on along the minus strand of NC_056482.1, from coordinate 1,481,501 downwards.
CATTTCAGTTACTCCTGAATTTCAGTGGCATTTATTGCGATTGGGACAACGTAACAAACTCTCTTGGCAGACTTAATTGAACCATCTATTTAGATTACACACAGGCTGTGTATTTGTTTTTACAGCGACTGTGTCAGTGACGTGAGGCCGGAGGGTGGGTGTGGACGTGGGCAGGGGGAGGGAGGGTTACCGTAACTGACGTAGCTGACGTTAAACTTAGGGACGTAAATGGCACCTAAGGTTAAAAACTTAGCCTAGCTACACCTTGTACAAGATACAGCCGCTGTAAAACACTCATGCTAATCGTAACAGCATCCATATACACATTAGCTCGCTGTATGTAGGTTAATTAGCTCACTTCACAGCAATGAAGGCTTCATATACAAGACAGACAGTGTTAGCTTTCGTGGTCACTCCGGCTACAGTTAGCAAACACGAGCTAAAAAAGCTAGCATGTAAACAGCAACCCACAAACTAGAACAACACGACGATGTTAAACTAATGACAAAAATAAAACTCACAGGCTGTGTTTTAATGCCGATTTACTGCTCCTCACTCCACTGGACAGCAGGATACATTTAAGGGGGAGTTGCTAACGATGGACCTTATCATTTAAGGTCAGGTGGTGAAGTCAGCAGGACGGAAACAGCAAGTTGTATTCCATGGATCTATTATTAATGTTGTACTCTCCGTTATTTCCCTGGTTCCTAAAGATACAGTGAATACAGCATTAATATTCCCGATGAGAGCCCAGAGTCCAGCGTCGGCTGCGTAATGAAATCACAACAAATAACTGCGGCTCAGCTTCTTCCTTTGGTTATTAGTGGATTGCAGCTAGCGATAGCTGTAATACAAACAGCGCCCTCTACAGGCTGGGCTGGAGGTGATACAGCATTTAGTCTTCACTTGGACCCAAACGAACTCCTCATTCGACGTCTTTATTCGTTCAAAAACATGGGGAAAAGTTAATTAGAAACTACAGAAAAATACCAAAATATATTTTATAATTGTCTGATTTTTTTATTTTATTTTTTAGCACTTTTTCACGTCATTTCCTATTTTGGTTCTTTTACTTTTATTTATTGTTGGTTTTTTCCCCCCTCTAATTTTGGGTAATTTTTTTGTAACTTTTGACTTATATTTTACAAATTGTTTGGACATTTTTAAAGTTGCTCATTGCCTGCTTTCCATGTTTTGGGAAAAAAATCAAGCCAATTTCAGATTTAAGGTTTGAACCCAAATAAGTGTCAGGCTTTATTCTTTTTCCAAAACAAGAAAGAGAAGAAAAAGGTAATAAGCAACTTTGTATGAAATGTCTAGAAAATTGCAAACACACACACACACACACACACACACACACACACACACACACACACACACACACATATATACTAATGTTGTTGTTTGTTTTTATTTTTAACTGTCTTTTGGTTTGTTTTTTCTTATTTTCTGGGAATTTTCTTGTATCTTTTTTAACTTTTTTTTTTTTTTTGCATTTTTTTTTGGGCCAACTCTTGTTAAGTTGCCTTCTCCCCTTGTTTTTGTGTTAAAACCAGTGTACGCTGGTTTCAAAGGGTTAATAAATCAATGTCTAAACTGACAAATGGATTTGACCATTTAAAAAACAAACAAACATGACAATCATTTTACTGGATGGACAACCTGAAAAAAATTGCCTCAGGTCAAAGCAGTTGCCAGCATTAAAACCTGTCATACATTTTGTATTTTATATGACAGATTCTATGATATTCAAGCTTGCCTGTGAGCAGTGTGTCCACCAGAGGTCACACTTTATACATTTTTGCTGGAGTCACAGTACAGAGTAGGAACCATTTGGTTGCATGTGGTTATGATTACAATCTGAGGTTTTTGTCCTCAAAGACTGAGCTACAACGTTGCAACTCATTATTCCTTTGAAACCTGAGAAAACAGGCAATGATCAGCTTCACAAGAAATCACCCCAAAATGAGCAAGAAATTCATTAAAATTTACAAGAAAATTACAGAAAAATAGCATAAATTTAAAAAAAATTAAAATGCACATGGAAATGACCTCAAAAACAAACAAACAAACAAACAAACAATCAAATAAATAAATGAATAAAATAAATATAATAAAATATTTTTTTTTCATATTTTCTTTCCATAATTTTAAATGTATATATATATATATATATATATATATATATATATATATATATATATGTATATTTCATTCTAATAATTCTCTTTCTTCATTTTTCACCTTTTATAAATTTCTTGCATTTTGCGGGACATTTCTTGCCAAGTTGCTTGTTGCCTTTTTCTCTGTGTTTTTGAAATAAATTTAAACAAATTTGCTGACGTTTCAGAGATTTAGATGCTTATGAAAATCATCTGACTGCAGGACAAGAACACTATTGTTGATCCAGGTTTCAAAGGGTTAATTTAACAGATTGGTTCCCTAACATCTTCACAAGTAGGCCTATTCTGGTTAATCAGACTGTTACCATAACTGGATGACCTGTGGGACTGTGGGTCTCTTAGCAGCACGATCACAGTAAAACTCAGTTGTGCTTATTACAGAGCTCTGCAGGTGTGATGTAGGACTGTGGTCCAGGCCATAGGCTTAACCAGAGCACAAGAGGCACAGGAAACACACTATAAATAACCACATAATTAAAGGCGCTGACAGGGAACTGACATTGTGGTTAGAACAGTTTCCCCCTGAGCCCCCCTTGGGTTAAATATGTCTCACTACACTGCAACCCTAAAAACACCAGTATGTGCTTAGAAGATGTGTATTTGCACATTTATCAAAGTTGAATCTGATATCATCACAATATTGCAGAAGCAACAAAGCATAAAAAGTCTGCAGTATACCTCTTGTGCATGAACACATTCATTTGAGCTTATTTTATCAAACCAGAATTAATTCATTACGCTTTAGGGCCCGCTTCAATACGGAAAAAAAAGTATATCTTTTCATATTCAAGCTTTAAAAAATATATAATACCTTAATATGATTTTCTACTTTCACTGAGTTAATTTTTTTGATCAGCATCAGTCCTAATCATAAATATCAGATGTTTATGTTTATGTTTACATTTATTTTCTGAATTTTAACCCTTAAATGCTAGGTTTTTGTAAAGGTGCCACTTTGTGTTTAGATGAAAAACATTCACACAAAAAATAATTATTTTCAATATACTACATGCTAAGTAGTTTTTTTTTATTATTACAAACTAGATTATTTCAATGTTTATCAGCAACATTGGTTTTTATACATTTTTATTTTTTGTGCAGTGTGAAACTAGTGTGACACTCATACTGCTGTCCTCACAAATGCCTTTTCAAAATCAGGCTATAAAAAAATATTATACATTAATATTATTTTCTACTTTTATTAAGTTATTTTTTAACCAACATCAGTTCTAAACATAAATATTGAATAGTCATTAATTTTCATAATTTTAACCCATTAAATAATTTTTTTTTATTTTTTTGAAAAAAAAAATTTTTTTTTTTTTGTTTTTGATCACACTCTGGGATATGTCAATGATTACCAGCAAAATTGATTGTGATAGTGCAGCTAGTGGAAATAACATGTACTTTCTCCATATGCCAAAAATGGTTACATTTTTTTTTTTTTAAAAAAAAAGACGTCATCAGGTGGGAAATAGTTTGCAGATAGTAGCAGGTTTCCATTAACCCCTAAATTGCGCAAATTGAAATTGTGAAAATAATAATTCGCCTCACAGACACACATACAGTACGTTTTGTTAAATTTAAAAAAGAAAATCCTGCTTTACTGTTATGTCTGAGTCACATTATAAATGCATGTGTTTTAAATAAGGGGGAGGACAAGAAATCTATACCTATGGTTTCAAGCAGTGATAGTGAATAGCCAGGTCAGTCAGATGATAATTCTCTATGGATTTGTCAGTATTAGTGAATTATTCAATACATCAGCTGTTTATGTAAAAATAGTGATTATCTTTAGCCTTAAGTCATATGTTTCTGTTCAAGGAAGGTGTTATGATGACCTCCATCCACTTCTACTACAAGCATTTGAGTGCTTCTTCTGGGGAAAAAAAAAAAAAAAAAAAACTTTAATGATAAGAGTGATTCATAAGATAGTGAGAGAAAATCACTGCAGCTCCTGCAGCTGCAATGATGATTATGTGACTTATTATGAGGATCCTTAAGTAGGCAAAAGTCCCCGAGCAGTCATCCATTATCCTGACAGGAGGCAAGAGCCCCGCCTCCTCCACAGCGTCAGAGGAGGAGTTAGAAAGCCGTTCAAAGGAGGCAGGAGAACTTAGCTGTGTGTGTGCTGGCCTCTTCTGCTTTTCTGCTCAGGAACAAAGACAGAGGCAGTGCGGGGACTCGACCTGTCAGAGAGCTGCTGCTGTCCACAGACACAGACACAGTGAAGCTCTGTAAATGGGAACAGAGAGGAGGATCTGTCCACAGCACTATCTGCTGCTCTGCTCGGCTTTTTCACACACACACACACACACACACACACACACACACACACACACACACACACACACACACCCGGCGCGTGGACATTACAGCTGCTGAGAAGTTCTCTGGTCTCTCTGTAACATCTGGCTCTTTGCTGCGCTCCAGCTGAAGGCGAGAGAGGCTGCCTTCACTTTCTCAGACTGACAGACATCGACTGTTCAACCCGACGAGCTTCAGCTCCTCAGCAGTAAGGTGAGTGAATCCAGCGCGCCTTCACCTCAGAGTTAGAAACCAACAGACGTCCTGAAGTCTTTTCAACTTCTTACATCTTTGGAAAATCACTCATCTGCACATCACACCTAGAACTAATGTCACACAATAGGAACAGACACTAATATTTGTATCATAATATTATACCATCTTACTAGAAAGAAAATTGGGAAATTAATAACAGCTATAACAATGTAATAATGCTTTCCCCTTCTCTTCCTGTGATAACTTTTGTTGTTGGTATTGTTGTTGTTGTTGTTGTTGGTGGTGGTGGTGGTGGTGGTGTTGTTGTTGTTTTTTTTTTTTCTGGCTTGTTTGAGTCCACATGGTCCGCTGCTAATTTAACGTGACATTGACATATTTTCCTTATCAAAATAATAACACCTGTAGAAATGATATTAATAATAAAAATACCTATGATAATAACAAAACAATAATAATAATAATAACAAGAATATAAAAAAATAATAATAATTCTTTATTAGTATATTATCATTATTATTACTACTACTAATACTAGTAGTAGCAGTAATAATAGTATAATAGTAATTGTAATGGCAGTTTTATTATTATTATTATTATTATTAATAATAATAATAATAATAATAATAATAATATTAATAATATTAGTAGTATTCATCTTAATAGTGTAATTGTTGTTGTTGTTACTATTATTATTTTATTATTATTATTATTATTCATGTTATTGTTCACTTTTATCAACAGTGGTGGTGGTGGTAGATGGGGGAAAATTAAATGTAAATCTGCAGCGGCATGTTTGTTAAGATGAGGAAAGAAACGTCAAAAGCGAGGAGCAACTTATTGACAATTTCTCTAAGTTTGTTCATTAAAAAAAAAAAACATGGACCATTTTCACTGTGTATGCAGCCTGCTTTGCTTACATGAGTCTGCAGCATTGTGAGGACCTTTCTAATGAGACTGCAACTTCAGGCTCCCGTGAGAGAGCACCTCTGCTACAGGAACTGGTTTCCTTGGTGTTCATTAAGAAGAGAGCCATTTTAATGCAACAGAGAGAAAGACAGTGAATGTGTCTCAGTGCCGTACCAGTCTGACCAGCACTCTCTGTGGTACAGGAGACTGTGGTGTCTCTGCTGCCTTCAGTCAGCTGCACTTTTCCCCAGACTTGTTTTAGCGGAGGTTATTTGTTAATTATACCGCAGATGATGAGTGCGTGTGTGTGTGTTGTGTGGTGATTTAATTAGTGAATGTGTAAGAAGGAAGTGGAAAATAATAACCCAATGAAGTGGTGTCATTCTACAGAGTTCCACACATCAGCATCTAGTTGGCTGTTAATGAGGTTGGAAATTGCCACAAAATTGTGCCTTAACTCCAACCTATATGTCACTAAGACAGAGTGGACCAGTGATGACCCAAAGGACTGATCTGTCGAGCCTGTGTACAAGTTTTAAAGCATATGTTATGTATATATCTCTGTGTCCATCTGACACCAATCACCAAGCAAAATAATAGTAAGCAGAGTAATAAAAATTAATGCTCACTGCAGTTTCCCAGAACCCAAGAGAACATCTTCATATTTCTGCAAATGCAGTTTAATAGATATTCAGTGTAGACGGACATAAAAGTAGCAAATCCTCAAATCTGAGTATCATTTCAAGGAATTTTGGCACTTTAGGTTAAAGAAGAACTTAAATCTAATATTGAAACATTATTGCAGAGTAACATTTCTGATGACTGATCAATGATTGGCCCTATTTACCGTGCTAATCTTAAACTGTTTGCTGCTGGACACAGATCCGTCATCATCCTGCAAACACAAACCCTTGCATTTTTAACCCTTTAACACCAGGATCGGCATGAGATTCCTTGTGCTGCATTCAGATACTTTTCACAAGCATTTCAACCACTGAAACCTGAGAAAATTGGTTGGATGTAATTGGAAAACATGTTAGGAATCATTGTGGGCACCAAGAAAAGTCATGCAAATTGAAAACAATAAAAAGAATTAAATTGTAAAAGGAGACAAGGAAGTGATCTGAAAATTAGCTGGGGGAAATTATAAGATTATATATTTAAATTAGGGGAAAGTCTCCAGAAAGCTATGTTTATCATTCCTATAATTGAAATGTAAAATTATGTTACAGAAAAAATAAATTGAAAATATATATATTTATAGTAACATTTTCTCAAGTCTTTTTTTCTTGTTTGTTTTTAATTTAGTTTTCTTGTAACTTTTTACTCATTTCTAGTTGTTTTTTTAGGGCAGTATTCATTGTTAAGCAGCTTATCACCTTCCTCTCATGTTTATGAAAGAAATCACGCCAGTTTGCTCAGGTTTTTAATGGGCTGACTACTACCAGGGTTACTTTTTAAAATGTGAAAACATGGCTAAATATTCCCTTTAAAAAGTCAGAGATACTATGATCCATTACACCACAGGATCACTCAAATTCAAAAAGTGGGGAGTTTCTCACGATGCCTCATAAAACCTCTAATCCAACAAACCTCTGTCTAGAATCAGGCTTGACAGTGGAAACATATCAAATACTTTACCCTTAAATCCATGCCATTAAATACTGTTCCCATTTCAATACAACAGTTCTTCCCGTGTGTGAGGCATCAGTCAGTTGCATTCAGTTTGGGGTAAAATGAGCCATTATTGGCTCTGTCAACGTGAAACCGCATTCAATTCATCAGTGTGTCCAGACTGCAGTGGAATGTGTTTCTCTTCATTATTAGCTCCTGTTTCCACTGACTGCTTCATCAGTCAGTTTATTAGCAGGGCACAACACAAGGACTTCCTTATTCACTAGTCTTTGTTTTGGATGTGAAGGGTTCAAATATCTAAGACAGACAATGGTAATTGGAATAAATTTATCTGTCACTTGAAATCATGTAAGATTTATTATTTATAAGGTTTATTCCAGTGACGTGTAATCCCGTCACTTTCTTCAGATTGAGCATAAACCCTCTGAAATCTGGATCCACATCACTTTTCTTGTGCTGCAATCAGACGCCTTTCACAAGTATTCAAATCTCCGAACGAAGAGAAAATTGGTTTCTTTCAAAAACAAGAGAAAAAAAGGCCATGAGCAACTTTGTGGGAAATGTCCTGAAAATCGCAAGAGAATAGTAAATTAAGATGTTTTTTTGGTTTGTTTTTGTGAAGCTTGGAAAACATTTCCAGAACTATATTTCCAATTACTATGATTATATATTTAAAATCATTCAACAGAATATGTATCATTCTTAATCTTTTTTTTTTTTAATTTTTCCCAGTTTTACTTTGTGTGTTTTTACATTCCCCTTTTTTTCTTTCTGGTAATTTTCTTGTGATTTTCCTGGGTCATTTCTTCTTAAGTTGCTCATTGCCTTTCTCCCATGTTTTTAGAAGAAATTAAACTAACTTGCTCAGCTTTCTAAGGGTTAATAACCGGTCAACTTGCTGGATATGTGTATCTCAGGGGAGGGCGGTCAAATCAGACAGTTTTCATCAGCATCACCAGGAAGTCACATTAACATTTATGATTTTTTAACTGAATAAATTTGTATGTATTAAGTTAACTGCTCTTACTTAGTCACTAATAACTGTTGCTTAAATCCCAACACTGAATATTTTTTGATCTTCAAAAACTGGTGTTTTAATGCAGCCGACTTGCATGTCATCAGACCACATTTTGTCACATGCAGTTCCACCAATAATTCCACGGCAGCTGAGGTGGCTTCTGCTGCTCCGACTTGCACTTGTTTTGTCTCATGCAAAGAAAATTTATAAATAGATAAAATAAAGACAGCAGTCAGTATTACCAGCAGAGTGTACTCAAAGTGTAAAAAGTAAAAGCACTCATCATACAGAAGTCCATATTCTTCTCTGTACTAATATTGTTTTATAATTGCTGCTGCCTTAGTGTGTACGTAGCATTTTAAAGTTGTAGGTTGTAATAAAAAGAGCAATATTCCTTTACAAGTGTAAGTTTCCCGTATGAGTGCTGAACTGTCTGTGGTGTTGCTCTGCCTTATATAGCCCACGCTCTGATAAGCTCCTGCAGCACATCAGTCCTAAAAGAAAATTAATTTTTGAAGAAGAATTACTTTATTTATCCCGGGGAGGAAATCAATTTTTACAGCATTTAAACAGTCACGAAAGATGTTAATTGGAGTTTAAATGTAATCAAGTCACAAGTAAAATGAGTAATGTGTTGCTTAAAAAAAAAGCTCCTTAAGAGAAGGATCTGGAAAAGGAATTCATCTCTGCCTTTTAAACCATGATCCATATATGGTGTGAGGAGGAGAATTTAACCCTTCGACCCTTGAACAAACTGGTAGGAAATGTACCACAAAATGCAAGAAAGTAAAAGCCTTTTTTCTTTTTTTAAAAAGCTAGGGAAAGGTGTCTAGAAAACTGTCATTTATAATGATCATGATTTTATATTCAGAATATGTTGCAGAATTGTTATAGCCTATTTTTAAGCAATTTTCTTTGGATCACCCCCCCCCCCCCCTCCTTTTTTTTAACTTTTTTGTGCTACTTTTTTGTTTATTTTTTTGTCCTTTTTACTAATTTCTTACAGATTTTTGGGTTGTTTTTTCTTCAGTTGCACACTACCTTCTTCCCGTGTTTTTGGAAGAAATCAAGCCAATTTACTCAAGTTTTAAAGTAACCTTGGTCCCCACCAGAACTATATATTTATTCTTTTCTCCTAATATTTTTTCAGTTAGTTCTTTTTTTAAATTTCATTTTACAGGTGATGTCTCCCACTTTCAGCCCCCCTCCCTGTGTTCCAAGGTCAACGCACATAGCTATATTGAGTTGAATTGAATGAATCTCTTTTTCAAACATGTTAAAAAAAGAAGACAAAAGTAAAAGTTCAATGAACAAAAACAAAAAGATTAAAAAAGAATACAAAAAACAACATATACATCAATCTCAATAGCAAATACTCAAGCAACTTAAACATGTTAGAAAATAAGGGAAGAAGTACACACGTATTGTGTGCATACATGTACATTAGCAAAAACAAAGAGCAGACCAAACACTGTCTTAAATAATCTGTAAAAAAAAAAAAAAACATGCAGGATGTGAGTTTATATTGTCAGATTGTAAATTCTTTTCTTTAATGACATATTGCTATGATTATGGTAGTTAAGGGTTACTAGGTTATTTGCTATTGCCAGAGAATAAATAAATTTTCAGTAGAATGATTCAGAGAGCCAAAAGAGATGCAATGTTAGCATTTTTCTGATGGGCTGATAAGTGCACCTCTGATTTTGTCACGCCAAAAATGTCACTAGGCTGGTTTCCATTACACGTTTGCACAAAACTCACACAAAACTTGTGAGATGACTGTGTTTCCACTGAGTGATGTTCTGTGACTTCTCTGGTGATAACATTCCAAGAAGCATGGTGATGGATGTTCAAAACATTAGCAGCTTTATTTCTATTGCAGCCGTCGCACTAGCCGTCATTCCAATCCAAGGCCACACAGGCGTGTTATGGAGCCATAATGGAAAGGCGAGCCTCCCCCATGTATGAGAGATATCTGGGAGGTGATAGTCCACGATTTCACTGAGGAATTCTGGATTCAAAACTTCCAGATGATCCGCTCAACTTTTGAAGAGTTATGTGATGCAATAACACCTCTTGTAGCTCCTGCTGCATCATGGGGGAGCCAGTTCCTACTGACAAGCACATAGCCATAGCACCATGTGACCTAGAAAAGACAAAAAAGTGTTTCCATTGCAGTTTTGTGAAGTATGACTTTTTCAAAGCCCCTGAATACCACCTCAGGCAAGCGTGAATTTTTTTTGTGATAAATGGGACTTTTTTGGAAATTGACGTGTTTCCATTAGGTGTATTTTGTATTCACAATATTAATTTTTGCAGTTTGACAGTAATGGAAACCCGCCTATAGTGATAGGATTGGGGTCGAGTGTTTGCCACACAGTTGTGAGAAAGAGTCTTTAAAAAAAAAAAAAAAAAAAAAAAGACTGTTTTAACTGGCATGGATTCAGCATGGTAAAGGTCACTTCATGGAGGAATTAGAGATTTAAATTAAGTATTTTCTACATATACACAATGCAGCTGTGTATTGTATTGCATTCTTCAAGGATTCAACAGAAAAAAAAAGCTATGGGCTACTTCTTTTAACTTTCCAACCTCTAGATATAGAAAGTGTGGATCCCAGTTTGCGTTCACACTGAAATCTCACCATCACTGCCTCCTCTCTGTGAGGCTGATGTCACATCAAGGCTTTGCTTTGCAGACGATGATTAAATGCAGGATTTGCATTTTAATTGGATAAGAATTGTATCATAGAGCCATTCGGCAGATGTCTTGGAACGTCTTGAATGAACACAGGTGTTTGCATGATGATTACATCGGCTGCCGCTTTGCAATTAGTTTCACTCGTGGCCGAGAATATTGAACTTGTAGTAAGATTAAGGAAATGTTTGGGGTTTTACTGTTAATGGACATGCTGTGTTTGCTGTTGAAGGTTTTCAGGATTCATTAACCGATGCCTCTTAATCCTTTTGGTTGTTTTGTCCTGCTGTACACTTCATGATATGTCTAAACATGGGGCATCAGACTGCTTCTACCAGCAACCAGCTGCACCATCCATATTAAAGCTATTCAGTGACAACAGGAGATAAAAAACTGCAAGTTTTCATGTTAGTAGAGGAGTCCTTTTCTTTCATCCAAAATAGCCCTGGCTTACTTTCACAGGGGTGGAAGCAGTTGTATTACACAGACTCGGCCCGATAATTGATTTCATGGCTGGTGATGTGCCGCCCAGAGGAATCTGGCACTGAAGACAGGAAATAGATGAGGGGAAAAAACAGCAGGTCCACTGAGGGACAGGGTGACATCAGACATCCTGTGCTCTCTGTATGAATCTTGTTTGGTGAGGTGTTTTGCTCCTGATTGTAACAGTGCTCTCAATCTGCTGCTGTCACAGCTCTGGCTGGAGTATGAAGCCATGATGCTGCATGCCAGCTTGCTCCTATAACTCAACGCCAACCTTCATTTAGCATTTTCTTTTTCTTTTTTTCATATCTTTATTATGCACAAACACTCTTAAAGCGATTTCTTAATTCAAACTCTTTTTTTAGCAGTATTTTCTCCTGTTTGTCAACTTCTACACCGTTTAGTCCTGAATGTGTCTAAACTAATGCTGCGTTCAGGGGATGTCGGAAGGTCGGAGATTACGAGTTGGGAAGTCATTCTTCTGATTTCATTGTGTTCATGAGCTTTGAGGTTGTAACGTGGGAAAAACATGGAAGCTACAAAGAAGAAGAAGAAGTTGAAAGCTATTTCCAGTTTATTTATATTTGTATATTTTATTTTTTATATATTATAGATAGTATATTTTTAATATATTTTTATACTTAATATAGGTCATGGGCAACATTGACTTTTGCCCACCATGTTTATGCTTTTATGACCTCAAGTCGGCAACTTGTGTTATACAAAAAAAATGTTGATATCAACGTTAATATACTGGCCTGGCATGCTTTATAGTTCAAAGTTTGCCTGCTTCAGGTAATAGCCGCAGATACTAAAATGTGCAACTACTAAAAGTAAATGATAGCTACAAGGAACAATATAACCAAATATATAATTTTTACTGCCAGTTGTTGACACTGTTTCCATGCTTTGCGCCATTTCTGCTGCTCTGAAACGTCACGCAAATGCCACGAAAAACGTCACAACTCTGCACTCGGGTAACATTGAAATTTCCCAATTTCCCACTCGTAAACATGACTGTCTGGCCACTGATGTGCTCATAACTCGCAAATACAATATTTTAGAGGAGCATGTGAAGGCAACATAAAGGTGGCCTTACTCATGCACTTGTCTCTTCTTTTAAACTGTGACTTTCAGCTCGCAAATGTCAAGGGCTCATGGGAAATGCAGTTTATGTAATGCTGCTAAAGACAGAAATATTTATGGAGTAATCCACATGATCTACTGTTGAAGAAGGCTATGTTCAGAGGGGCAGAGGGATTTTGAATGAAGTTTTCCTACTACTGGCGCAGAACCTGGAAGCTCTGCTTTCACTTTGGCTCTCTAGTCACCAAAGCAACAACCAATGAGGCTCATGAGAAGTGTAGTGTGAAGCATAGCTTCACACACACACACACACACACACACACACACACACTTATTTTTCAGAAAAGATGCATTTAGAATATTTATACCATGTGTTTTATAATAATATAAACCCATGGTTTTGTGTTGATTAACATTTATGTTAATATTAACATAATAGCAAAATATTTGAAATAGGACATCACTGGGGGAAACAGGCTTTTTTAACCAGCAGCTCTGCAGACTTTGCTGTTGTCTATGTAAGTTAGGTTGACTCTTTATAGGTACATCTGTCAGCCAAGTCTGACTTTGTTTTACCAGTCATGAATTTGGATATTTATGATTGATTAATGCAAAGTTGATACTATTTGGGAAAACTACATTACATTTGCAGTAATGATAACATGTTGCTACTCATTATTATTAGATTACATTATTGTTTGTTTATTTATTTATTTTAAGGAAGAAAGATTTGACCAAGAGTTTCTCAGTATGTTTACGTAATGTTAGAAAAAAAATATTGTGTTAGTCTGACTAAAATGGACTTCTAAAATACATGTAAACATGTTATTCTGACTGAAATCGGACTAAATTAAATTTCTCGTAATCACAAACACACACAGATTATTCTGTTGGAAATCAACTTATTCTGTCATGTAAACACATAAGTCGGACTTTAACTGGACTAGGTGTTCTGCACATGCTCCTAGTCGCCATGCCGACCTCCCTAAGTGTTTACAGATAGGGACTGTTCATCACTTATGAGGAGGAAAAGGGAGCTGCAAAACGGTTCAGGCATTTAAAAAAAAAAAGTTTTTTTAATTAAGCAGTGAGGAGGGACTTTTCATTTTGGCTTAGGCGAGGGACATGCAACTTGCAAAGGTAGTATTTTATATACTTTATTTATTCTAAATAAAAACGTGACACCCCAGCCACCCCCCTCCTCCAATAAAGTACAGTCCCACAACACCGGCACGGAAGCTAAGCGATGTCCTGCTGTGGATGGGGCCGCCACAAAACATATTTTAGCCTACTAAAAAAATCAGTATCAGTGTAAGTGTTCACTATAACAGCTGATGGAGGCAGCAACAGAGCAGCAGCTCAGTGGAGTAAAATGACTGTTGTCTAAAAAGTTGGAAAAGAGCTTATTGAATTTAATGCTAATATCAGGAAGATCAAGATTCAAGTGGTTCAATTTAAAAGTGAGACCTGTGAATAAGGTAGATGGACTTACTTTTTCATGTCATTGAACAGATCAGCTCATTCATGAATAAGCCTTCACTAATCGGGAGGTTTGGTCCCGGAGCATGCGGCTGTTTGTGGTTTGAATGCAGCCTTGGGCTTCTTAACATGGTGTTCCTGTGGCTGATTAGAGCCAGGTGTCTCCTCTACAAAATGAGGGTATTGAGGGCAGCCTGCTTCACTGCGGAGGACCAGCTGCTGCAATCTCAAATAATCTTGTGGGAAGGCTCGTCGTAAAGCTAAACATGCCCTTGCTGAAATTAGACGCTCTAGAGGACAAATTGTGCTGCTGTTGCTCATTTGGAAAATGAAATCTAGCCCCGCAATTATTTTATGTTGTTGTTGGCGCTAATTATAAATCATGGAAGCGGCTGAAGAGGCAGTGCTGCTGACTCATTGCTGAGTAGCACACACTGCTACGGCTGTGCTCGGTGTGATTCAAAAGCAATATTATTCCCAGCTGTGCATGAAATCAGTTGAGTTTTGTCATGGAAAAATGAAGAAAGGAGAAATACAGAAAATGTTGCCTGATGGCACATATGTAACACTGTTTCCACCGGCAGCTATAGCTACTTTACTGTTATAACCTTTTCTAAATCTTTTTTTTTTTAGTTTGGGTTTTGTTTCCTCAACATTTAAAAGAAATGATGAAGAAATGAGTGGCTGAATCAAATGAGGTACATTTCCAGAGTGTGTATGCCTCGATATCCTATCACAGAGCTGCTCAGCTTCAGAGCGCCTCCTCTGGGGACGTATTATCAAGTTAGAATAAGAGTTATTTGCACACCCAAAAAGGCATGTGTGTGGTTTTGTTTCAGTTGGACACAACTTTGGACTTGTTTGGTGTAAAATAGCAACTCTCTGATGTGTGTGTGTGTGTGTGTGTGTGTGTGTGTGTGTGTGTGTGTGTGTGTGTGTGTGTTTGCTTTCCTGTCAGGCTTTCACATTCCCATGCCCCCACAAGTAAATAGCCCCAAGCTTTTTTTACCAGGAAGTTCCAAAAGCAATCGATTGGATCTGGTGCCAAGAGCCACATTTGGGAAGACATGTTTCTGTTTGTTGTAATTTTCTCTAAATTCTCCACACAGTGAATGTACTGAGGATAAGATGTGATAACTTGAATCAACTGTTTTTCTGAAGTGTGGAAAAAAAACAACCTAGATTAATCTGACATAATTTATCTAGATGTTTAAAATAGGACTTCTGTAAATGTTGACTACTCATTTAAATGATAATTAAGCAAATATGCCAAAAATTTACATTTCAGATTCTCCAATGTGATAATTTGCTCACTTTAAAATCTGAAAAGTTGTTAAAAATAATTTTGGAAAACGATTGCCTTCAAAAAAGGAAAGTAAATATAACTAATAATCTTAATTTATGTGAAGTTTACTCAAAATTAAGCTGTATTTACTTAATTTTGCGACGTTTTTGCAATTTTCTAAGTGTTTGCAACTTCATAAATCAAGTTAATCTGACATTTGACATCTGACATTTGAAGAGTTAAAATTTGGAAAATTAATAAATATTTAATTTTATGATTAGGACTGATCTTGTTTTTTTTTTTTTTTAATAAATTCAGTTGCCCTAGAAAGTTATATTAATGTATGTTACATTATTTTAAAGCCTGATTTTGAAAAATGTATTTTGTATGAGTATGGTATGAGTATTTGACACTACACAAAATAATAATGTATAATATATAATGTAATAATAATGTATGAAAATCAATGTTGCTGCAAATCATTGACATATCCTAGGCTGTGGTTATTTAAAAATAACCTACTTTGCATGTAGTATTTTGAAAATAATTCATTTTGTGTGGGTGTGTGTAGTTGGGGGGAGGGTTCATCTAAAAACATGGTGGCATCATGACAAAAGCCTGGCATTTAAAGGGTTAAAATTCTGAAAAATTAATTAATATTTGATATTTATGATTAGGACTCATGCTGGTTAAATATTAACTAAAACTAAAAAATAATATCAATGCATAATATTTTTTTAAATCTTGATTTTGTGCATTGTGCATTTTGTGCGCAGAGCGATACAGGTGTGTGTCTCATATTAAAGCGGGCTCTAAGGGTTAAATTAAGCAGTTTGTACCTCTTCATTTAAGGATGCCATATATTAAACTGTTTAAACTGAATATTTCCACTGTCCTGTTTTGATTGTTTAATCCTTTTTTGTGCCTCTTGTCCCATCTCCAGGTTGCTATGGTGAACAGCAGGGTGGAGGCGCCCACGGTGGCAGTGATGGGCGGTGGCGGGGGGACAGCGGGCAGGTTGTGCGCAGGATGTGGAGGTCGAATCGCAGACCGCTTCCTACTCTTTTCCATGGAGCGGTACTGGCACACGCGATGCCTCAAGTGCTCATGCTGCCACGCTCAGCTGGGCGAGTACAGCAGCACCTGCTACAGCAAAGGAGGCATGATCCTCTGCAAGAATGACTACATCAGGTGAGTCTTGATCAGCTTTGTAGACAGTCAGTGGAGACAGTTAGAAAAAGTTGAATTATTGCATCAGTTTGACTAAAACCGGACTTTTAAAATTCAAGTAAACATGTTAGTCCCACTGAAATCAGACTAAAATTAATTTCTCGAAATCGGACTAACACACCCAGATAATTTAACTGGAAGTCGAGCTACTATGTCATGAAAATGCCTTCGTCGGACTTTAACTCGACTTAGGGTTGTGCTTGTGCTCCACGTTGCTGCGCTGGCCTCCATTGGTGGTTAAGGATAGGAAAAAATGGATCAGGCATTTTTAAACAATGGAAGCACTGAAGAGGGACTTGTGTTTTTAATTTTGGATCAGGTGAGGGACAAACAACTTTCTAGTGCTGTATACAAGGACAAGGACAGTAGTCCAATTAAATGACCTAATTAAGCTATCCCTAACCACCATATAAGGCCGGCGCCATGACTAGGAGCACGCACAGAATGCCTAGTCCAGTTAAAGTCACACTGAGGTGTTTACATGACAGAACAGCTCGACTTCCAGTCACATTATCTGGGTGTGTCAGTCTGTTTTCAAGAAATTCTATTTACCCTAATTTCAGTTGGACTAACGTGTTTACATGTATTTCAAAAGTCCAGTTTGAGTCGGACTGACACAATAATTCGACTTTTCTAACATCATGTAATTGTACTGGCTGTATGTGACCCCATATCAGGCACAGAGCTCTGGTCCCACAGCAGCAGTCTCATGATAAACAGAGAGAGGGAAGGCTGATTGAATCAATATGGTGCGTGCAGCTCTATAATGAAATGAGATTTTGCCCATTTTAAGAAGTCAAATATGAGGTTAAGTTGCGGTGACTGGACAAAATTGCAAGGTTGTGCAGAGTTCACAAGAACTGGATGAATTCACGCTAACTGTGTGTGATCGTATTATTTCAAAATACTGGAAGGACTGGAACACCAACATATAATTACATACACAGCATTTTTACTCTTAGCATGGTTAGTCGCTTTTTTTGCATGCAATTCAGTTTGCTTACATCTGTCAGGGTCAATCAAATGATATCCTGCAAGTTCACCAAGCCTGCAGAGGCAAGGTAGCAAGAGAAGGCAGCTCGAAGAGAAGAGAGTGCTAGACTGTGAGGACAGTGGACAGCAAACTGCAGGAAATAAATGCAGCCAATCAGAATTCTAGAAAAATGTTTACATGATGTTCCTGAAAAACTAAGAGCCCTGTTTGGCGTATCCTCATTTATAATCTCATCACATCAAAAAATATCTGCAGACAGTAATGATCCTGTTTTTTGGTCATACTCAGACTCTACCTTGCTATTCCTAGTCTAAATCTAGTATGTAAACATTTGTCATTATGAGTTCATTTTGCCTCATTAGTGAATGTGAGTAACATTGTTTATGTCTGATGACAGAAATAAACAGGGGGGGGGGTCAGCATGGTCATGTTAAAGGTCATGTTAAAATGGTATAGCAAACATTGCAATGGTGAACATATGTGTGTGTGTGCGCACAGTCAGTGTCTATGACTAGTGCAACACAGACAGAGATTTTGTGGGTGCCCACATGTCCGGGGTGAATGCTGGGCTGGATGTTGAAAGCTACAGCTGAAGGCCTGCTGAGGAGGAGCTGACACACAGCAGACTTTGTATATCAGGCCAGGAATAATACGGTGGCTTTCAGGACCTCGCTTGTGAAATAAATAAAGTTCTCAGTGTACACTCAGATTACACCACAATCTGCAGTGATATCCACTATGTAGTCCTGAGAGGCCTGCTGTGTATTGAAGAAATTCCACATTTAGTCCATAAGTAAAATGAGTCAGCAGATGTTTATTCAGGTGCATATATATCAAAATGCCCCTGATTAATATTTATATGGTATTACAGTGGCGTTATTCCAAATTAGAAGTTGGATGTAGATAAGTTCCTGATGTTTTTGTGACTAACTCCATGTTGAGTTTTTTCATACTCATCCAAATCAAAGTGGTTCTTATGTAGGGCTGGGCGATATGGTTTTAAAATAATGTCCCAATATGTTTTGGCTATATCATGAAATTAAACTACAGTTACAAATAAAGTAGCTACTACCATAAAATAGTTACATAAACTACAGTTATAAAAAAGTTTAATAAAATACTGTTATAATGTTCAATAAAATAAAGTTAAATCAAGTACTGTTATAGTAAAGTTGAATGAAGTTGAATAAAGTATTGTTATAATTTAATAAATCAAAAGGGAACCCATGGTGCTTTTATTTTGCGTCATCTAGGGCAGGAAGTGTCGATGTTTTTGCTGTCGAATTGAGGCTTTCGGTCAATGGTTGGATGTCAGTGTTTGCAGACGGTTAAACAGATACCACGGCTTCAAAGGGTTAGTATGGTTGGCCGTTCATTTATTCATTTCTGTGGCAGTGGTGCAAATAAAGAGCTCATAAATGTGTATTAAAAGGTTTCTAAAGTGGGTACATGGTGTACATTTGCATTTTTTATTTTGTTTGGTGAACTATTGCTGCAGCACATGTTGCTCATGTTATCAGACTGCTCTCTGGCCCTGTGGATCTGTCTCGTCCAATCACGTCTTTGCTTGAGACCCACAGCAAAGTTAGTGGGAGCTGAGGTGGACCACAATGTCCTGACCCAAGGCCTGGTTCATGTCAGGTCCTCAGATTCCTGCCCTTCATGCCAGTAAAGCAGGATGAGATGTAACCGAGCCTTAAGAGGAGAGAGTGTGTGTGTGTGTGTGTGTGTGTGTGTGTGTGTGTGTGTGTGTGTGTGTGTGCGTGCGTGCGTGCGTGCGTGCGTGCGTGCGTGCGTGCGTGTGTGTGTAGGGGAGGGGGGTTAATTAAGGAGAACAGGAATCCTCTGAGGCGCACTCATTAAATGACTGTTTGGATTAAGATAAAAAATTCATTACTCTGTGCAGTCATTGAAAGCGAGAGACAGAGAGCACCCAAACCAGTCAAGTCAGTGTCACACGGCATCAGTTTCACAAGAGCTTGTAATGATGACAGAGGCTTCCTATTAAAAGTTGAACCTGCTGCAGTTCAGGTGCTGACATGCTTCCAGCCTGTGGAAGATAAGGACTGACTGCTGCTGTGTGCCGCCGCATTCTTCTTCTGTGCAGCTTTTATGTGCCTCAACATTAATGTGCTCTTGCGCTCATGTGCTGTTGTTCCCAGCTGTTGTTTAAAGCAGCAGGAATTGCTGTGCACGTATTGTATATACTGTGAAAAAGTTAACCCTGAGCACATTGGTTTGATTTCTTTAAGAAAAAAAAAACATGTCAAAGGCAATGAGCAACCTGGTAAAAAAAAAAAGTTCCACAAATTGCAAGTTATCAGTAGATTTAGACATTTTTTAAAAGATAGGAAGAAATAGGTAAAAAAAAATTCTAAAGAAAATATCTGGCGAAAAAAGAAAAAAATGATGACAAAACTATATTTCTGATTAGTATAATTACATTTAAAATTATGTCACACATTTATATAGTTTTAAGCACTTTTTGCCAAGATCTTTTTGCTATGTTTTTTTAAACTTTCTTATTTGTTTTTCTTTTCTTTTTTTAAACAAATATTCAGGTAAATTTCTACTTACTTACATTTTTTATCATAAAATCATAAAAAAATAAATGTTTTTTTTCTTCAAAATTATTATAATTATTATAATTTGAGGTCATGTTGTTTGTGTATTTTATTTTGTTTTATTTCATTTTTAACTAATTTTCAGGTAATTACTTTTTTAAAATAATTTCTCTTCTTTGTGTCACTTCTTCTCAAGTTACTCATTGCCGCTTCTCTTAAGGTTTCAAAGGGTTAAACATGACCAAAGTTTCTTTTGTTTCTTTTAGGCTTGGGGAGTTTGTAAAATTTTATACTTTTCAATGGGATATAAGGTATATGATGGTATAGGTGTGCAGCACTAACATTCCCACCCTCACTTGATAGCGCTACTCACTTTAAGCTTAACTAATAAAAACACAACAGAAACGCACAAAATTTAAAAAAGAGAAATATTCTCACAACTATTTTCCTTATTAAATAGAAAAATACTACACTTTTTGAATTCAACTTTGAACTCTGGCGGTGCGTGCTGTGCACTATACACAATGAGTTCAATAAAAAGAGGAGTGCCTATATTTATGACGGTAGTGAAAAACATACCATTGGGATTTCTAAACAACCGTGTATCCGTGATACCACCCAGGCCTAGTTTCCTTTCGTTAGGTGCACTGAAATCTAGATGGCCTTGTAAATAATGACCTCAAAGTGCCACATAGGGATATCAGGATTAACCGGTTTTGCCATAATCACAGTAACATAATATCAGAGTTCATAACTGTGAATCCTAGAAGCTACGTTATCTGCGGTGCCCTGATTCTTGCATTGTTGCCCTGTGAAAACAAATCTTGCAAGTCATGTGGTATGCATGCGTGCAGTGACATATTCTCTAGATACATATCGTGTGTGTTGTGCTGGTTTGTTGTGTGTGAGAGTGTCATACCGCTCACCTAAAGCATTGAGAAGAACTGTGGTTAAAGGATCAGAGGAAGTTACATTTCAGCCTCATACATGCCAAAAAACTTAAATGAGCAGTGTGGGAGCTATAAATAGATATTTGCAAAATGACAAGGGAGTCTTTGTAGAAGCTGGCATGCCAGTTTGCAATGCATGCCATTAAAAAAGTGACCTCAAAGGGGTCCAACACTTCCAATATGTTCCTACATCTTTAAGATAATTTTCTTGCCCTTAATGCCAAAGTCAAGTAAGAAAAAAAAGTAATATTCTTTATAGCTTATTCTCATTAAACCATTATAAATTATCTTTAAGTAGCCAAATGTTACACTATAAAAACTAACTGGATATAGTTGATCATAATAATTAATATAATAATTAGTGAATGAGTGTATGTATGGCTAGCCTGTTCTCATTCCGAAGTCCTTAAATGTTGCTGTATGTTGTTATGATATGCCGCCAGACGGCACCTGTCAGGGCAGTCAGTTAAGAACACAGCTGGATGAAACCTGTGGTGCCCACATGCTACACCGCTGGATGGCATCAGGTTGAAACGTTGCCGGTAACAATGTGATGTAAGGAGCACAAGGGTGCCTTATGGGCAGGCAGGAGGAGCAGTGGATGGGTCTGACAAATCCTGGACTTTCACCAAGCGTTTCCTGTCTAAATGTGATGTTTGTTGCCTAAACCTAACCATTCGTGCTTTTGTAGCGACATCTGGAATGTCAGTGGAAGATGCAGAAGGATACCTGCAGTGTAATATGAAGTCCACTGACAAAGCGTCAATATGTGATGACTTGGGATGGGAATGTGCTGGTGCGGCAATAGCAGATGACTTTCTTTTAAATGCGCCCTTCGTATCATTCAGAGTCCCCTTTGTCCCCTGGTTAGCTGCTTCACAAGGTTTTTGCAGGTCCATGAGTGCAACGAAGGCAGATATCTCTAACTAACTTCTTTTTTTCCACACCAGCAATTTGTGACTCACTGGATGGATAATTGTTCTGCTGATCTATTCAAGACTGATAATATCCATTCAATGGATGATAGGAGCGGCTATATGTGAGTGAATGCAAACTTTTAGACCAAGCACAATGAATGCTTAATTTCATTTTCAATGCACCCGTTCTGCAAGTTCTTCTGCTCCGTCTTTGCTCGGAGTGCACTCTTCACTCTGAGAGTGTGGTGCAGTCAGTCACCAACAGCACTCCAAAAATCTGTTTGTGGTGATTTTTTTAAAGGTGGTGGGCCACCACAGATAAATGAATGTGTGGGAAACTCTATATAACATAATAACTGTTATTGTTATTGTTAACTGTGAAAACCATTAAATAATGTGACAATAATCTTGATATCAAAATATTGTGAAAAATCCACATGGCGTTGGTTGCTGGCATCACATGAACCACGGCATGTGAAGGTAACACAAATCCCACAGCCATTAACTGTGATGAGCTTTTACAGCAGAGCAGCTTCGCCACATTCAGCCTGACAGAAACCAATGAAAAAGTAGTTTCTGCCGGAGGCTGAGTTTCAATAGACCTTAAAAATGAGAGCGGCTGTGTGTTACCAGCTGTGTATTTCACTTGTGTGTATCTCAGCACAGAGAATGTGTGCTGTGATTTGTTGTCGGTCATTTGGACTGAAAACAGCATTGTGTTAAAACAACACAAAGGTCTGTGTGAGTGTTGGCGTGTTGTTTCGGGTACCAGTGAGAAGATGAAATACCCAGGGAAACTGGTTTGAGTAATGGATCCACTGGTTTTAAAGCTAATCAGGTGCCAAACACACACTTTGGTTAGGAAAGGTTTGATGGTGGCAGTCACACAGCTGCAGGAGGAGCACATCTACTCCTACAAAGACTTCTACACAACATTTGAGTCCAAACCTACAATATATTAACCCTTTGAAACTTAAGCAGATTGGCTGGGTTTCTTTCAAAAACATGGGAAGACAGCAATGAGCGATGAACTAAGACATTTCCAAAAGAATTACCAAAAATATAGTAAAAAAAGTACTGCAAAATTCCTTTAATAAAATTTAAAAAAAAAAACAAAAAACATACAAAAAAACCAAACAAACAATGATCGTCTCATGCTTGTGGAGGGGAATACTTAAAAAAGGGGGGAAGTGAATTTGTATGGCTAAAAACATAAAAAAATACACTAACGCCTATCAGTTTGGGCCTTCTTCAGGGTGTAGTGACACAGCAGGTGGGTTTCCATCACAGATTTGCACAAAACTTAAGCAGTATTTTGGAAATTTCAATAAAACACATCTGCGTTTCAGTTCAGTAATATTATTTTCCTCTCGCGATAACATTATGAAGCACGGTGATGGATGTTCAAAACATTGGCAGGTTTATTTCTATTGCAGCCACTCGATAAAGCCAATCTAATATTGCCTTATTTCTTTGTCTTGTATAAGAGTTAAGAAGATCTACGCCATGTTTTGTAGAATGTCATGTGACTTTGTTGTACTTCTTATTTGGGTTTAATGTCAGTTGGCATCCATAAAGTCGCATTACAGACACCAATTGTTGCAAATCAAATGATCTATAAAAGGGAAAAAGTGTTTACATTGCAATTTTCGTGAAATATGGCTTTTTCAAATACCACCTCTTGTGAGTGTAAAATCTTTTTTTCAAAATTGACACGTTTTTCCATTAGGCAAATTTTTTATTAGCAATTTCAGTTTGCGCAATTTGAGGGTTAATGTAAAACCTGCCTACTGAGACAAGGAGAGTGATTATAGTTGCAGTCACCACATATGTGCAGTGGTGAAAGCTTACATTTTTTTTCTGTCTTCGAGAGGCAAAACACAAGAAACACAACAGATACAAAACTGAGAAAACAAAAAAACAGGGCCTCTCATAGACTATGAAAATCCTCACTAAGACACCAACTTTAAAATGTTGTATTCAAAGCAATCACATTATCATCACATCATAATAATCAAGTGGTTAAAAAAAACACGCAACCATTATTTTTTTTTAACCTTATTTAATACAGAGAACATAAAAAATAGCTATTGATTGGTATTGATCCTTGTGTTTTGTGTTTCAAGTCCTGTGATTGGGTGAGGCCAGACCCAGCCTGGCTGCGCTGTTAGGTGCTGTTTGAAATTAAAAACCTATTGTTATGAAATATCTCTATGAATTTTAAGCGATACGTCTGCCATTATTATCATTGCAAACTACATCCAGTATTTGACATATGAAAACAGAAAGTCTGACAGGCATAGCAAAGCTAATCTGAGGGGGTGGGGCTTAGAGAGCAGTTAAATCAGTTTGGTCTCAGTTACCTGCTATGGAATCTCTATGGTATTTTAGACTTTTTGTTGGATCTTAGCTGGAAATTCCAAGATTAAACAAAAATACACAATCTTCACACAAGATTGAAGAATGAAACGTGTGTAAAATGTGCCAAACAGTCCCAAGGGGTTATAATGAATTCGTAGATGGAAAATTAAATGAAAAGTTTAAAGTTTAAAAGTTTTAAAGTGATACTAAGGCATTCTCTCTGGGCTTGAAAGATGGCTGTAAGAAAGAATTGTAGTTTGTAACTTGTAACAGCAAATTATCAGTTTGATTTCCTGTCACTGATACCCTTTTTCTTTGCGGTGGTTCTTTCTCTTTATTTATCTCTAACTTATTCAGTCTCTCTTTCAAACTCAATGCAGATTAATTTAGATCAATGTTTTAGTGCTTCTTGGGAGGAGATTGATGACGGCTTGTGATTGCATCTCGCTGGAGCTAAAATTAATGCATTCACATGGGTGTTGTTTCTTTCTAATGGCCATCAGAGCTGGAGGCAATAAATACCTGTGTCTACTGCAGAGTCATTTGGCCCGGGTTTGAATGCCAATCAAATGCATTCCCATTGTATTAAAAGCCAGATATTTGTGAGCATTAACAACTTTTTTGTGCAGTGGGAAAGAGACTTCAAATCAGATAGTCATGAAATGATCAGTTACTTGTCAGAAACATCATTCAAATTACCAACATGTTGTGAGTTCCATTGGACAGCAAAGCTGTTGTTGCAATAGTGTTAAAATAGATGAAGTGACAGACCTGTGATGTGTTTTGATTCACAGGCTGTTTGGACACAGTGGGGCCTGCAGTGCTTGTGGACAGTCTATACCTGCTAGTGAGATGGTGATGCGAGCACAAGGCAACGTGTACCACCTGAAGGTGAGTTGGATTATGTAATCGTATCACTCAACGTTAATCTTCATAACTTGACAATTTAATGCTGTCTTTTTTTCCCCAGTGTTTTACGTGTGCGACCTGTAGGAACCGCCTGGTGCCTGGCGATCGCTTTCACTACATCAACGGGACGATCTTCTGTGAACATGACCGGCCGGGAGGAGGTCTGCTCAGTGGTCATCCAACTCCACTGCAGGCCAACAGCATGATGCCCGACCAGAAGGTAAGGAAGTGATGTACTTTTTATAATGAGCGTAAAGAAGTAATGTAGGGCAACAAGACGTACATCTCAGTATAGCAGGCTGTCTTCTGTTGGAAGTTCCGTTGGACATTTTGGCTTGGTATGAATTAAGTTTCATCCAAATGTAACACAAAATTCAACTAAATTTATTGCAAATTTACAATGAAAATGCAAATAAATGTGCATTCTATCATCTGCTGTTCTGGGAATATTATGAAGGGGACCTATTGAAATATGCAGCTGGTGGAGTAATCCTCCAGCTGTGAGATGGCACAACATGATGATGTAATTAAAGAAGCTACAAGCAAATCTCAGTTTTTTTGTGCACAAACTAAGAATAGGCATAATAACAGGTGAATGGAAATACACTTAAGGCTGAGTCGTAGTTGTATGTAGGTTCTACACAGAGCCTACGCAAGTGGCCTACTCATTTGTGAGCATTTACACGTGTGCACTGATGTGTCTGTAAATACTGCATTTCAATATGGTGTGAAAAGCACAGATGTTAACCCATGACATTTACAACCTTTTCTCTCCATTGTTTACAGGTGTGTTGAAGAAGAGGATGGAAAACCAAATGTGTGCCTTCTCCCCCACCTTTCTCCTCTGTCCCTCCTTCACCCTCCCCCTTGACCTGTAAATCCTGCCATTGGTTAACCCCCCTGCAGTCTGATGGACTGTCCCTCCACAGTCTGGATAAAGCCATTACTGCTCCTCCTTTAGATTCCAACATCCCAACACAAACTGGCCTCTCTGAGTGGTCCGTGAGGAGAGAAATCTGGACAAGTGCAGTGCTCTGATGGAGGGCTGAGGATGCTGAGGATGGCTGGAACTGATTTATACAATAGACTTTTGTCTATTGTGAACTGTGGCAATATTACAGCAAGAAGTGGCTATTGGGGGAAAAATAGACTGTGGGGGAATTCTCCAATTCGTGTGATTCCAACAGAATCATTCATCGTCTTTACCCGGCTATCGAGTAACAGTGGACATTGAACACTAAAGATAGACTGACCACAATGTGATTCCTGCAGGAGCTGAAACATACTTCCAAAATTACAAAGACACATACATACTGTAGTTCAACCTTTTCTTTGGTTTATAGAAAAAATGTATGGATCTCCTGAGTAAGTCTCTTGTATTCAATAAACATGTTAGTGTCTTGATTGTCCCATTGCAGTAATAAAGGGCCATATCAGAGTTTTCTTCCTGTTCTAGCCCAATAACTGCAAATTGTGTGCACCATAAATTCTCAAATAGTGGCCCGGGCCTTTATTCATGAGAAAGAACCAAGTCTTTGTTAGACACAGGCTTTTATTTTTAAATTTGCCCTCTTCCCCAGTTAATGCAAATGCAGCATCTCTGCCATGTTAACCCTTTAGCATGTTAAATTAAATGTCCATATCCACTGGACACAGTGCATTAGTACAGCATGAGTCATGTCAGGCCCTCAAGTATGTACCATGAATGAAATTCTACAGAATTTTAACATTAAAAGTCTTGTGGCTTTCCCCTAATAGACAGCCTTTTAACACTTCCCCAGCCAGAGTATTATTATTATTATTAAGTTGGTCTTTCAAGAACCCAGAATATTTAATGTCTTGAATATATGAACACTGACTACATCAAAATAAAGAACAAATCTTCTGTTTTCATACACACACAAAGAAATATTCTATCTTCTTCCATTCCTTAATCAACACCTGAATTCGTGCATTTTCAACAAAACGTACTTTCTGACAAAAAGTGGGGAAAATCGGATTTTCGTTTAAAAAAAAAGTCATTTTAAAGAGCACGTTCCCTATCTGAATAAGTTGCCAAATGTGTCTCTTGTTGCTTTTTTAAATATAATGTCACTGAGGAGGTCTGTAAAAGCCACTAAATAGTGATAAAGTCGACAAGTTAATAGTCCACTCTTCCTGTTACCCTGGGATCGTCTTGTTTGTTTGGTTTTGGACATGGAAATGTTGTTCCGTTGCACAGCGTCAGCAGTACAGTACTGTACAGTAACAGCACCTGTACAGTGAAAACACCAATTTATGAAAAATATCGTCAATGGCAAGGAAACGTGTTGTAAATGACAGAAAAGTGTTAATGTAAAAAAGTCGCTAACACAGCTACATTGCCAAAATAAGTCCAATAGACAACAGTCAGATAGGTTGAAAACAAAACCTCAGCTTCGTCAAACCTGGATGAAACAATGAAAGCAAGCAGTTAAATTTTTTACTTAAACTGTTGTAAAGGTCCATCACAGTTTACAGCGCAGTTGTTCTTTTGTACTTGTGGTTTTTCTCTGCAGTTTGTGGTTATTTGAGATGTTACAGGAGTGCTGACTTTCAGTTTGACCTCCAAATAAAGTGGTTGAGATCATTTGGAAAAAGCTCGTTTCTGATTGCCTAACTACACATATCTCTCCATTCTGAGATCCTTACCACCATGTGGTTGACATTATATGCTGTTTTTAAAGCCAATAGTGATGACCCAAGATATCATAAAATAAGTCACAAATTAAGATAAACTGTATATTTGCTTATACATTATCATTGTGAGCATACTCAACTTTCTACCAATGCAATTAGATTTCGATATTGTGATGTAACGATAACAAAATTGTTATGTTAAGACAATGTTTCATGCAAAGTTAATCTGATAAAGAATACTAATTATAAGTTGTTTGTTTATTTTAAGTTGCGTTTTAAGTAGCCAAATCAACACGAGCATTTAGACGTAAAGTATGGAGAATAAAATCCAAAATATATATTATTATGTGTATAATATTTGCAAAATATCTTTATGTTAACATCCACACAACCTGAAATTCTACATGGTTAGACATTTAAAATACTGCCAACCTGATTTTCATTCAAAAAAAAATTTAAAGTCAGTCCAACCTGAGCCCAACGTCTCTGGCTGGGTGTTAGCACAGCCACATCCACTTTTACATTGAAGTCACCACAAACAAACTTGAAATCTCAAGTTTAATTCACCTTAAAGTCTGCTCACTGTCTAATGTCTTTGAGGAGCTGCTTGCATGGCGGTAGGTAGACTCTTGGTAGTTAATGGGCTATTACAGGCAAAACCACCAATGGCAGTGCCACTTACAACTGATTTAAGCCAGCCTTTATTGCGTCTAAAGATCTGAATGAAGAAATGGAACAAACTTTTTAAAGCAAGCTTTCGAACAGTGGGGGTTCTTCCTTGCATTACATTGTTTTATATATCCTCCAAAGGCCTGTGATGCCAATAACTAAGCATTTTATATACAATTAGTGGAGAAACACAGTGAGTCTTGACTGTGGTAGGATCACAGCACTTCAGGGCCCAGAGGATCAATGCTCTCCTTACATATACATTTCTTTTCTTTATATTTTATCATAATGTACCTTCTCCCCTTCAGCTGTTGATGGTTGTTCTTTTGGGGTTCATCAGTGTTTCTAAGTGTTTGGAAAGATTCTTCTTCTTATTATTATTATTGTTCTATAAAAGATTTACCAACAGTGATGTATACTGTACCTTCTAAATGTTTATTGCAGCAGCGATCAAGTTTTTACAGTTTAAACTGATCTGTTTATAGTTATGAATGGGTGAAGGAAGGTTGGGATGATATTCAAAGTGCACTAATTGTGTTGTGTGCTACAGTGTATGAATCATGTTTTCTGTGTTGCAGTTTGTGTTTTTTGATTTTTGATCAAGACAGGGATTTCCAGACGTAGATTCCTTTGTAGCTGGATGCCACAATTAAAATATTTGCAGCCACAAATATATTTTCTAGCATTATTGAAATATATATATTGTGTGGTTATTCATTGCGTCATACTGTCAGAGCGCAGAGCGTACTGTTGTCACAGACGGAGCAGTAGAATGACAAGCGCAATTAAAAATGAAAGTAGAAGGGGTCAGTGATTAGCTTTCACTCACTTTGCACTCTGCTTCTCCTCTCATCTATCTTTCTGATCAGCTCTGACCGCATCAATTGATGATTTATGGAGTAAGATCAGGATGCCAAAAGCCACCTCTCATGTACACCTGATACGCACGTGGACAGCATCAGAACCAGTCGTGTGTCACTTGAGAACGTGGACGGATGGAAGCTGCCGGTAACAATGTAATATACAGTAAGGAGTGGAAATGATATAATAAAAGGAGCGCAAGAGCGCCTATATTGGGGTGGTGGATGAATCCAAAATACTGTAGTCCTTTGGTTTCACTTGACTCTATTTAATATGGCAACAGGGTCATAAACATTCTCATTGTACAGCTCAACACTCGTTCTCATTCCAAACTTGTGAAATATTGTCCCTTTTACAGAGCTTTTGGTGTTAGGTTGCAACTGCAAAAGGCACTAGTGGCATGTGCATGAAGTGCCGCTGGACAGCATCAGTTGAGAACGCAGCCCGATAGAACAGGTCAAGGTGTTATTATACGCCAGCGGATGGCCGTGTGTCGTCCACCTGATATGGAGCAGGACGGTGTCAGGTTGACATGCTGCTGGTAACAATGTAATATAAGGAGCGGAAGGGAGGTTGGGAGAGGCGGTTGATGGGTCTTCAAACTCTGGACTTTAATGTGGGAGTCCAGTGTTCACTTCCCATCTGAATGTGATGTCTGCCTCCTTCCCCTAATCCTAAACATATTTGTATTTGTTGACATATTGGCATTGGTTGCCATGTGTTTTTGTTGCCTAAACATAACCACGTGTGCATCATCCCACCAAGCGCTTGTGTAATTATCACAATAGCAGCATCTCGGAACATCAACTGCAGACACAGAAGGATACCTAGAGCGTAACATGTAGACACGGAAGTCCACTGCAAGTGGCAGCATGTGACGACTTGGGATCAGAACATGTTCAAATAAGTTATAAGTTTTTCCTAGATATGGATATGGCTTGTGTTCATGTCCATGGATATGGACTCACTCATCATGTCAGCTGAGTGAGGTTGATCTTGTTAAAGCTACAATAAGAGTGTAGAAATGGTCTACAGGTAGCAGATGCAGACTGAGGGGTGGGTAAGAAATGCTTGCGGTTCTCAGACAAACATGGCTGATTACCCACAGGAATGGGATTTCAAAGGCCTGAGCCGAAGCCATTACAGAAGCAATTAAAGTGGGATGCGCTGGAGGCCTGCATGGGCTTTAGCTGCACTCCAGTGTTGCAGCCTAATGAGGCCTAATCTGGTGAGCTGGTCTAATTAAAAGGGAGGGAGCTTTTTTCCTGTGGGCACCAGGCAGCCAGCAGTTTATGCGCTACGGAGCTGTCTGAGAGGAAAAAGCAAGTCAGTAAATGCATTGTTTTCAACCATGAGAAGTCTCATATTCCTCCATTCTCTGTCAAATTAAAACATCCAACTTGACATTTTTAACATGTCTTCTGGTCTCTGATCTTGCCAAGGTCTCCGCTCTGGTTTGTCATGATTGCTTTTTGGCACGGAATGTGCCTTTAAATTAGCCCTTTTTTTTATATGGACATTTGGCATGGAAACTCGAGATCATCGCTTCCATGCTAATTTTAGGATTGCTCCTTTTCCATATTGTTTGCATGGCTTTGTACAGAGCTGAATTAAAGGCTGATGTGGAGCAGGCAGGACGGGCAGAGGCACACATGAGTAGCCAGCTGTGACTCCTCAAATTAACAGGCCGCAGAACTCAGCAGCTCCCCTCACATGGTTAGTCCAATTAGCTTCACATTCACAGTAACAATGAGGCTTTTAATGGTAGTGTTTCAAAGTGCTCTTTCATAATGATGGAGGGCGAACACATTCCTCTGGGTTTTCAGTCATGACTCCAAACCTGAGTCACACCAAGTTTCCTCGCAATCCACTCTGAGGCTTTTGTTAAGTCTCGGGTTGTTGGTCAGGCCGCTGCTTCAGATCAACATGAAGATTGTGGAGTAAATGATGAATATAAAGGCACAGAATGTGACAAAATACAGCCTCTACAGACACAGTTAGCTTTGTGTTCAACTAAATTAACCCAATAAAACCTGAGAAAATTACAAGAAAATTACCTGAAAATAACTAAACAAAAAATTAATAACTTTACTATAACATAACAATAACGTTACTATAACATTACATGCAAATTACATGCAAATATTTTTTTAAATGTTTAAAAACAAACAAGGAAAAGACCATAGAATATGCAAAAAAATAATCCGATATATCTAATTATTGCAATTATAAATATAGTTTTCTGGACATTTTTCCGTAGTTTTTTTTTTAAATAATATCTAGTAATATATCAGGTCTTTTTTGGGTCATCTTTCATTATATTTTAGCATTTTGCAGGATAGTTGGCACCAATTAGCCAATTACATTTTTTTCATTTTCAGAGGAAATCAAGCAAATTCTTTCAGGTTTAAGAGGTTTAAATGCTCATGAAAGGAAAATGATGTCACTCCAAGTGTTAAAGGGTTGAATCACCCAAAACTGCGGTTTCTCTAATGGCCACTTGAGGCTGGCTCCAAAAGAGAGTCACTCCCCATGGACCCCATATTAAAATGCCCAACTTGACAGCAATAAACATTACATAAACATGCAAAGCATCATGTGACCTAGAAAAGCCAAAAAAGTGTTTCCATTGCAGTTTTGCCAAAATGGCTTTTTCAAATCGCCCGAAATACCACCTTATGCGAGCATAAAAACAATTTGGAGTTCTTTCAAAACTGTTTCCATTAGGGGTATTTTATATTTGCAACTTCAACTAACTTGAGTGTTTATGGAAACCCACTAAGTGACACAGTGGCACACAACACACACAGGTCATACAGCACTTCTTGGAGGCAAGCAAACAAAAAGCATGTTAGAGATGATCTAAGACTTAAACTAAAATGTAACTGTATGTAACACAGTCAAACTGAGGGAGAGTTAGCAAATAAAAAAAGATATAAAATTGCATCAAATTACCATTGCCATTTCTTCATCTGTCAAGGTGAAGAGCAGAGCAAGCATCATGGCCTCACAAATTCTAGCAACAGACTAATACCATAATATCAGGAAACACAAACTGTATGTGCAAGTGTGTGAGGGAATGGGGAGCTTGCCAGCACATTACCAGCGTTGCTTTAGCAGCTGTGACACCAACTAGAAACACTCCGTATAGAGTGTTTCTAGTTGGTGTTACTGTATTTCTCTGTAAAAAGAAATAGTCATTGAAAATTTTTAATTCTGGATGATTTGATATTCTGATTTTGAGAAAATTACTCAAAACCGCAAACGCACTTCTTCAAAATCTGTGATCCCTGTGGCTGCTTGAGGATATAAGCTGTAATGATGCAACTTCCACTGCATGCTACCTTCAAGAGATGAGGTAAGTCATATGGACACATGTTTAATATGTTCACTGATGGACTGTTTTTAGACATGTTGGCATGCAGCCTCAGCTGTACTCTGTTAGCATATGTCGGCACATTATCACACTAAACTGAAATTGAGAGCATGGTAAACAAGTGCCAAATATTAGCACATCAACATTTTTATAGTAAGCATCTTAGCACACAGTTAGCATTTAGCTAATTTAGCAAAGAGCCTCCGTCCAGCTGAGGGAAGAGTACCATCGGCTGTACATGAGAGTTGCATGGCTGTCAGAGCTGCTCTTAACTTGCATGAGGGAATCTTTAACGTCAAGTCTTTAAACTGAACTGACTTTACTGAATCAGGAGCGTTTAGTAGCA
The DNA here is from genome assembly GCF_008729295.1 of Plectropomus leopardus. Classification (NCBI taxonomy): domain Eukaryota; kingdom Metazoa; phylum Chordata; class Actinopteri; order Perciformes; family Serranidae; genus Plectropomus; species Plectropomus leopardus. The sequence continues at coordinate 1,448,371 of NC_056482.1, read as the reverse complement.
AAGCTCCTCACCAATGACTGATTGTCAGATCAGCTGTGATTCATAATACATTACTTCCTCATCATCAGCAGAATAAAGCTGTAGTTGGTCATGCAGTTTTATAAAAACAACTTTTTGGAACATTTGCCGAAACTATGCGGGTTTCAGTTAAACCCCAAATTATGAAAAGTGAAACTGCGAATATAAAATATGCCTAAGGGAAACACATCCCATTTATCACATTTTTTTTATGCTTGCATGAGATGGTAATTAAGGTGTTTCAAAATTTTGAAATTTTGAAATTTTGAAAATATCGCTTAAATTTTGCATAAATCTATAATGGGAACCAACCCACTGTCACTATATCCTGAATAGTACTACATGAGAAAGATAGTTTGTTAAAATAAATATTTAAAAAGAAAAGGCAACAAAGTCATGGATCTTTTTAGGTTAGGTGTAGAAAAAGCACACACATAAATCCACACAGGAAGTGAACTCCGGACTTCCGCACAAAAGTCAGTAGTAGACTCATCCACCTCCCCATCTGCAGAGAGCAGCAGTATTTTAGGAGTCCAGAGTGAAAAACGGGCTGGGAATCCAGTGTTCACTTCCCATATGAAGACACAAACAATGATGTTTATTCTTATACTGAACCACTTGCTTCTATTTCTAAAACCTAAACAAGTCAAGTCAAGTCAAATCAATTTTATTTATAAAGCCCATTATCACAAAACATGGTTTGCCTCAGAGGGCTTTACAGGGTAAGACATCCCTCTGCCCTTGGACCCTCACGTCACCCAAGGAAAAACTCTCGAAAAAGAGGGGGAAAAAAAGGATGGAACCTCAGGAAGAGCGGCAGATGATGAGGGATCCCTCTTCCAGGACAGACAGACGTGCAATAGATGTCATAAATAACAAAGGAAATACAATTGTGGCAAAAAGGAAAGAGAAAGGGGGGGGGGCACAGCAATAGTGGAAACAGACGCATGTGATATTGCAATTATGATAGTTGTGAAATTATCAAATGCACTCTATGATGATATTGTGGGTGTTGATAAAGGTCACAGTGCCAGCACAGTTATCACAATGATCAGGCACAGCCAGGGTTACAGTCAGGATCTGGGAAAGCTAGGAAACAAGGGAGCAGGAATGCTCCGGAGAGGCAACGGGATTAGCATAGTGCAGTTCAACAGACCCAAGGTGGTGATCAGTAAAAAGGATAAGCACTCAATGAGGATCCTAGAGTCACTGATCAGCAATTACGACTTAAATATGAATGCCAGAGAGCAGTAATAGAAAAGAAAGAAAGAGAGAAACAAACTGAGTCTTTGTAGCCTAACCCTAAACATGTGCTTCTGTTGAATTTCCAGCTCTGGTTGTGACATCCTGTTATATCAGCAGCAGACGCACAAAGATACCGAGAGAGTAATATGTAGACAACTTGAAATGACAACATGTTTACTTAATGATATACGTACTTATTCTTATTTCTGCTTTCTTACAATTCTCTATGCTTTATATCAGAGTGAAAGTAACATATCACAGTTTTACTCTGGGGATCAATGTTCTCACCACCGGCAGGGAAAGGGATCGTGGTCGGGTGCCTTGTGTGCTGGGTGGCAGGCCGGGTCCTGGGCGTGCCAATCCCCAGTGTCGCAAACTGGTTCTAGGGGCGTGGAATGTCACCTCTCTGGTGAGGAAGGAGCCTTAGCTAGGAAGACCCAGCCTTAGCTAGATACCCCTGAAGAGGGTCTGGTTGTCTGAGAGGTGACGGGCGGGTGTGGGGATACTGACATCCCCTGGCTGAACGCTGCTGTGTTGGAATTTACCCCAGGAAACAAGAGGGTCACCTCAATGTGACTGCAAGTCGCAGAGAGAAAGTCTTTGACTGTCGTGTGTGCGTATGCACCCGTCAGTTCAGAGTACTGGCCTTCATGGAGTCTCTGGGACTTCAACACTCACATGGGCAATGACGGAGAAACCTGGAGGGGCGTAACTGGGAGGAATGGTCTGCCCGATCTAAACCCAAGTGGTGTTTTGTTACTGGACTGTGCCAACCATGGACTGTCCATAACAAACACCATGTTTGAACATAGGGTTGTGTATCTGGTACCAGAGCTCCCTAGGCCAAAGATCGATGATTGATTTTGTGATCATATCACCTGATTTGTGGCCAACTCAACTGATCACCACCTGGTGGTGAGTTGGATCAGGTGGTGGGGAAGGCTGCTGGACAGACCTGGTAAACCTAAGCGTGTAGTGAGTGTGAGATCTTCAACTCATGCCTCTGGAGGAACTTTTCGTGCATCCTGGGGTAGGTCGGGGACATGGAATCTGAGTGGTCCTTGTTCAAAACCTCCATTGTGGAGGTGGCTGCTAGAAGCTGTGGTCAGAAGGTCGTTGGTACCTGTCGTGGCGGCAGCCTAAGGCTGAAGAAGGAGGCCACCCGGGCTTTGTTGGCTCGGGGGTCTCCGGAAACAGCGGACAGGTACCGGTTGGCCAGAAGGACTGTAGTGGAGGAGGTCGCCAAAGCAAAAACTTGGACTTCAGTCGCCCTCAAGAAAGTTCTGGCAAACCGCGAGACACCTCCGAAAGGGGAAGCAAGGCTTTTCTCAGGCTGTCCTCAGCAGGATTAGAGAACTGTTGACCCGGCCTGGGGATATTGTCAAAAGGTGGAAGGAACACTTTGAGGAACTCCTGAATCCTGCCTTCACGTCCTCCGTGGAGGAGGCAGAGCCTGAACACTTGTGTGAACCATTTTTCATATCCCTGGAAAAGGTCACTGAGATGGTCAAAAAGCTCCTCAGTGGCAAGGCGCCTGGTGTAGATAAGATTCGCCCTGAGATGCTCAAGGCTCTGGACATTGTAGGGCTGTTCAGTGTCACGTGGAGGTCGTGTATGGTGCCTGTGGAGTGGCAGACCGGGTTTGGGGTTCCCATTTTCAAAAAGGGGGACCGGAGGGTGTGCTCCAATTATCGGGGTATCACACTACTCAGCCTCCTAGGGAAAGTCTACGCCAGGTGCTGGAAAGGAGGCTCCCTGCAATTGTCGAACCTCAGATTCAAGAGGAACAATGCAGGTTCCGTCTAGGCCATCGAACAGTGGATCAGCTCTTCACCCTAGCAAGGCTGCTGTAGGGATGTTGGGAGTTTGCTCATCCAGTCCACATGTGCTTTGTGGACTTGGAGAAGGCTAACAACCACGTCCCTCAAGGAGTCTTGTGGGGAATACTGTGGGAGTACATGATGGGTCACTTCTACGAGCCATTCAGTCCCTGTATAACCAAAGTGAGAGTTGTATCCGCAACACGTTCCCACTTGGTGTTGGCCTCCACCAGGGTTGTCCCTTGTCTCCAATCCTGTTTGTGATTTTCCTGGACAGGATGTCAAGGCGCAGCCGCGGGGAGGATGGGGTCCTGTTTGGGGACATCAGAATTGCATCTCTGCTTTTTGCAGATGATGTTCTGTTGGCTCCATCACACCATGACCTCCAGCATGCACTGGGGCAGTGTGTAGCCGAGTGTGAAGCAGTCAGGATGAGAGTCAGCACCTCCAAATCTGAGGCCATGGTTCTCTGCCAGAAAACTGTGGACTGTTCCCTGTGGGTGGGGAGTGAGTGGCTGCCCCAAGCAAAGGAGTTTAAGTATCTCGGGGTCTTGTTCACGAGTCAGGGTAGAATGGAGCATGAGATGGACAGATGGTTTGATGCGGCATCCGCAGTGATGCAGGAGTTGCATCGGACTGTATTGGTGAGAAAGGAAGGCGAAGCTCTCGATTTACCTGTCCATCTATGTTCCAATCCTCACCTATAGTCGTGGGCTCTGGGTAGTGAATGAAAAATTGAGATCGCAGACACAAGCGGCCGAGATGAGCTTCCTCTGGAGGGTTGCTGGGCTCAGCCATAGAGATAGGGTGAAGAGCTGTGCCAGCCAGCTGTGTGGTGTACTCCAGCACCTCTTCAACCTGAGCCTGCACCTTCAGAGAGTCCCAGTGCTATGGAAAACATCCTGCCTGGTCCCAGTGCCCAAGAAGAGACATCCTGTAGCACTGAACGACTTTAGGCCAATAGCACTGACCTCTCATGTTATGAAGGTCATGGAGAGACTGGTTCTAGCACATCTCTCAGACCGCTGGTGTGCTCATCACAAGACCCCCTGCAGTTTGCATACCAGCCCCGAGTTGGTGTGGACGACGCAGTGCTGTATCTGCTGCAGAAGGCCTACTCCTCCCTGGACAGACCCAACACCTCAGTCCGCGTCCTGTTCTTCGACTTCTCCAGTGCCTTTAATACCATCCAGCCCAGACTGTTGAAGGCCAAACTGGAGGACATGCAGGTGGACGCTCCCCTGGTCACATGGATCGGTGACTACCTGACAGGCAGACCGCAGTTTGTGAAACTGCAGAGCTGCGTGTCTGAGCGACTGACCAGCAACGTCGGGGCCCCACAGGGAACGGTGCTGTCCCCCTTCCTCTTCACCACCTACACTGCTGACTTCAAGTACTGTACAGAGTCGTGTCATCTCCAGAAGTTTTCAGATGATACGGCCATCGTGAGCAGTGTAGAGAATGGGCGGGAGGACGAGTACAGGGACCTGGTGGACCGCTTTGTCAGGTGGTGTGGGGAGAATCACCTGCAGCTGAATGTGACAAAGACTAAAGAGATGGTGGTGGACTTCAGGAGGAACAGGCCCCCACCCTCTCCTGTCTGCATCAGTGGGACTGATGTGGAAATTGTCACATCATACAAGTACCTGGGCGTCCTTCTGGACAACAAACTGGAGTGGTCCACCAACACTGAGGCAGCCTACAAGAAGGGCCTGAGTCGGCTTTACTTCCTGAGGAGACTCAGGTCCTTCAATGTCTGCAACAGGATGCTCCTGATGTTTTATCAGTCTGTTGTTGGGAGCACCATCTTCTTTGCTGTGGTGTGCTGGGGGGCAGGCATCAAGGCAAAGGATGCAAACAGACTGAACAAACTGATCAGGAAGGCAGAGTCTGTTGTTGGCTCTAAGCTTGTCTCCCTGGAGGAGGTGGCTGAGGACAGAATGCTGCAAAACTGCTGGCAATAACGGACAATGTCACCCATCCCCTCCATAAGACACTGGACAAGCTGAAGAGTAGCTTCAACAACAGACTCCTCCAACCCCGCTGTCCTAGGGAGCGATACAGGAAATCATTCCTGGACTAAACTCTGTCACTCCACATCCAAACAGTACAGACTGCAGTATGTGTGTATGCATATCATGTATATATATGTACAAATATATAACATCGGATCGTCGCCTGTATTGTATTATAAATATTATATTATACATCACTACTATATATATATATATATATATATATATATATATATATATATACCATTATAATTATTCTATCATTATTATTATATTATATTATACATAACATTGGTCATCAGACATAAAAATGTCAAGTGCTAATGTCATGTTGCTGATACTATTATTAATATTAGTATTATGGATATTATTACTACTATTATTATTATTATTACTACTATTATTAATACTATCACTACTATTATGTGTGCGATGCCTTCAAACTGATGTTATTACCATTATTAGTATTATATGTACACCTCTAAATATTCCCCGGGGCAGACCCAGAACACGCTGGAGGAATTACATATCTTGTCTGGCCTGGGAACACCCTGGGGTCCCCCCAGGAGGAACTAGAAAGTATTGCCGGGGAGAGGGACGTCTGGAGCGCTCTGCTTAGCCTGTTGTCCCCACGACCCAGCCTCGGATAAGTGGACGAAAATTGATCGATGGATGGATATTTTACTATTTTCTTGCCAAGCTTCTCTATGTTTGAATGCTTATGAAAGGTGTCTGAATGCAGCACAAGAAAACTGATGTCTATTTATGTGTGAAAGGGTTATTAGCCAGACACACAGAACAGAACACTTTCGTTCAACCAAAGCCTTCAGTTTGTATCATAAAATGATAAAAAGCAAATCTAGAACACTGAATCTGTATCTTAGTGTAGCTGAGATAAAGTGAGACAAAAATAATAACCATAATCCCAAAATTAAATTTGAATGAATTGCTCCCAGATGTTGACACACAGCTGAAGCATCCTCCATGCGTGGTGTCATACATGTATGTACATATGAGGCCGAGCGTGAGTCATACCCTCTGAAAACTTTTGTTCCCCTCACCTTGTATCTTTGCAGTCTTGCTAATTGGCTCTCGAATTCGTCAGGCTAATTAATGATATGCAGATGAGGCTTGATTGGTTTGAGGGTGGCGTGGAACTCGCACCATGGAGGGAGATTGGGAGACCCCCCTCCTCGCTTATCAAGATATGGAGATAATTGCAATTAAAGTCATTTGCATGCGTTAATGAATTTGTCTTATGCTTTTCATGATCACAGACATGGAGTAAATAATTGATTTCCTATCAGCACCGAGCATGTCAAACTGCCTTTGTCACGACTGTGTGAAATCAACAAACTAAAACTGCCTGCAGTATTCCATTACTAAAGAGGGACATCTGCTACAGGACATGCAAAGCAGTATATAAAGGTAAAGATGTTTTTTTCCGTCTGTAAACCAAACACCATCACACAGACCGGGCACAGGCCCAGGGGCCAAAAGTGTCGGGGGCCCCCAGGCCTTCACCTGCAAAATGTCACTCTAATTAACACATACTGATTAGAAAGAGACTGAAGATGACCACAAAAAGGTTCAAACAAATTGACTGAAAGACAAAAGCACTACAGAGTGATGCACAACAACCAAAAAAAAAATGACCTCAAAAAGACTCAAAGCACTATAAAAAGCAACAAAACAACTACAAGGAGATACAAAAATACTAAAAAGGACACAAAGAGACCACAAAAAGACATACCACAATGGCTGTGTGTCTTACTCCTGTGTAGGACATGTGGTGGGGCTGAGCAGACTGGCTTGATTTCTTTCAAAAACATGGGAAGAAGGAAATATGCAACTTAATGACATATAATCCATAAATTAATGACAAATTAGTAAAAATTTACAAGGAAATTACTTGAAAAGTAGCCCATAAAAGGAGAGTAATTTAAAAAAAGCAAATTAACCTTAAAAGTGCTAAATATTATAAAATAATATATATTAATATGTTATTCCCTATCATCCCAAATACATTTATTGAACATTGGACATTTTCCCCCCTTTTTGATTTTTTTCTTTCTTTTTCTCTCTCTTTCTTTTATTTTTACATTAATTTCAGGTTGTTTTCTTGTCGCCTTCTACCAATTTCTTGCAATTAGCTCATGTGCTTTTTTTTTTTGCCCATGTGAGTGTTGAAGTCCCATTTTGAAGAAAATTAAACCCAATTTGCTCGGGTTTTAAAGGATGGAATACTTGTGAAATGCGTCTGAATGCAGCACAAGAAAAACTGATGTCCGTACAGGTTTCGAAGGGTTGAAGGAAAACTGCACTTCATTACGAAGTAAAATAGGTCCAACAGGACATGATCAGACATGTCCACCAACAAAAACTTTTAATTTGTGACTTTGGATCTACCTCTTCGCCATTCAGTGCTTTTAAATGTCTGCATGTGTTAAATCCAGAAAAGGTTGTGACAGATGTTACCTCCTGCACACTCCAGATGTTTAAAATCCCTGCATTTTACTGACAGCTAACAGCATGATGTGGCACAGCTTTTCTGCTAATGATGCACAGCCTCTTTACTCAGCTGTATGCTTTTAACATCCACTTCCCAAAAATCACAACAACACGTTTCAGGTGATTCAGACAGACCTTGTGGAATTTTCCATTAATTAGTTTCAGCGAGGCAGTTTTCCAAAGCCCACAACTTGGTAATGAATTTCTGAAGTTATCACGTGTTCTGTAGTATTACATTCAGCAGCCCCAGATTCAACAAGTGGAAACAAAGAGTTAAAGTGACAAATCAAGACAATAGGCAGGTTTCAAAATTGTGAAAACTGAAATTGCGAATATAAATACGTGTAAAAAAAACATGCAAAAAGCATGTAAATTAAAATAAAATCCCATTTATTTTATTTATTCATTGCAAAAAAGTTTTTCACTCACATGAGGTGGTATTTCAGGTGATCTGAAAAAGCCATATTTCACAAAACTGCAATGGAAACACTTTTTTGTCTTTTCTAGGTCTCACGATGCTATGGCTATGTGCTTGACAGTAGAAACTGTCTCCCTCAAGAGGTGTTATTGCACCACATAAAGCTTCAAAAGTTCAGTGGATCATCTGGAAGTTTTGAATCCACAATTCCTCTGTGAAATTGTGGACTATCACCTCCCAGAAATCCCTCATATGTGGCCGCTCCCACGTATTAGGGACTCTCCTTTCCATTATGGCTCCATAACATGTCTACGTGGCCTTGGATTGGAAATAATGACGGCTAGTGTGGTGGCTGCAATAGAAATAAAGCTGCTAATGTTTTGAACATCCATCGCCATGGCTACTGAATCTTATCACCAGAGGAGAAGTCACAGAACATTACTCAGTGGAAACACAGTCATCTCGCAATTGTTCTTTATTTTCTAAAATATCGCTTAAGGTTTGTTCAAATTTGTAATGGAAACATGCCTATTGCTGTGCTTGTAGCAATACACACTGACAGGGTAAAATATTATATAAATATAAATATATAAAAATATACAGAAGACTACATGACACAGAAACCTGTTCATCAACACGCTTGTGTGCTCAGTCGACAGACTGAGGATTCAGAGGGGAGGACAGTGAGGATGATGGGAGTGTTGGTGCCAGATGTGGTGCTTCCTGCATCAATGAAACCTGCCGCCCTCCTGAGGTTTTTACACACACATCGTGTGTACAGTACAGGCTTTAGAGAGGTTTAATGAATACAACAAACAAGCAGTCAGCAGCAGCTCTGTTGAGATGTCACATCCAGCCAAGCTAAGGTGTATTTTTAGCCAAACAAGCAGCATGGCTCTTGCAATGATGGTCTGTCAGGTGATCAAGTAATGCGCCAAACTGGTGGAGTCTGGAATGTTTCAAAAACTTTTGGATGGATCGCCATGAAATATAGTCTTGAGTCAATTATCCTCTGACTTTTCTTTGAGCGCTGTCATCAGGTCTATGTTTTTCCTGCTGTCACAATGCCACAATAAAAAAGACCTGTTAGACTGCATTCATTGTAGCTAGGCCTATCTGGTTACTGCGTGTTTAAAATTCCTGTTTTTTGTTGCTATGGCTACTTATTTATGAACTCAACTGACTCATCAACTGACTTAGTGGTGCATGTACAGAATGTTTCGATATGTGTGTACCATTAACCCTTTGAAACCTGGACCAATTAGTTTGCTTTCATTCAAAAACATGGGGAGAAGGCAATGAGCAACTTAACAAGACATGGTCCAAAAATTTGCAAGAAATGAGTGAAAGGAAAAAGTTATAAGAAAATAACCTAGAAATAAGAAAAAAGAAAAAAATCCAAATAATTTTGAGTGCATTCTCTTATCACATTTATTCATCTCTTGAATTAGTTAGTTAGTGTCTTGAATTAAATTTGTGGGACAATTCTCGCCAAGTTCGCAATTGCCTTTTCACCCCATGGTTCATCAAAGAAATCAAATCAATTTGCTTAGGTTTTAAAATGATAAAATAGCTTGTGAAAGGCATCTGAACCAAGGTTGGAAATTATCAGCAGCCACCAGCCAAATGCTGGTAAAATATGTAAGTGACTGCTAGACTTGCTGAACACAGGCCAAAAAAAAAAAAATAACAAAGGCAATCAAATGAGTGGCTTCTAAATTTTATAATCTAACAGCCACACTGGCTGGTGGACAAAAAAGTTCATTTCCAGCCCTGATCTGAGCGCAGCACATGAAAACTGATGTCAGTCCAGGTTTCAAAGGGTTGATCATCCTTGGCGACCGTAGGTAGAAGGAAGAATTTACAGCAGCTGATACAGGTTTAAATGCTTTGGTGGTATTTTCCAGATGGCAGCAGTGAGCTGGCTGCTATCCTCGATGTAAATATTGCTAAGTAATGATGGTACCTTCAGTCCAGTTATTTCTGCTTCTCTCCTGCAGCAGTTTGCAGTGCTCTGCAGTCAGTTTATTATTGATGCAGGTGGTGTTCATGTGAGTCAGTTTGTGATGTGTAGCCCACACTGTAAAATGTATTCAATAACTGACGCATCAACAAATGATCACAGTACATCTGTTCACGCTACACATGTTTGGCAAGTTAGCTGAAAGCAGTAGGGGAGAGCGGGGCCGGTTGGATCAGGGGGAAGTGTGGAACAGTGCCTTTATAGCAAGCTAGAAACAGACTGAACCTATGTCACTCACCATAGAAAATGTTCCCACTGCAAGCCTTTGCGCTCAATTCAGATTTTTTCTTCATGCAATTTTTTATTGTTGCTGTTCACATTAGCATTTAAAATGTGGCCAGTATTAGACTCCAATGTGAACTGGTCATGGCCCTGATGTGGACCACATGCCTAGAAGAACAACAACACATTACACACAGCACGCTGTGTACACTGAAGTAAACAAGGAGAAGAAGTCCATAACAAACATGGAGGCCACTGATATGATCAATTTTTTAATTGTGAAGTGAAGGAAGCGATTTTTATGAAGTAGTAGTAACAGTGCTGTTGAGCGTCTCCAAACCCTCCACACACATACATCACATCTTTGGTCATACAAACATCTTTAAATCAACCCTTTGAAACCTGGATCAACATCATTTTTCTTGTGCTGGTTCAGATGCCTTTCACAAGCATTTAAACCATCAAAAAAATGAGACAATATGTTTGATTTCTTTAAAAATGAAATCATAATTTATTGCAAATTTTTGGGCAATTTCTTGTCAAGTTGTGGTTGTAGTTTTTTGAAAGAAATTAAGCTAATTTCTTCAGGTTTCAGAGGGTTATGTTGCCAAGGGGATCTGCAGTTGGGCCCTAAAATGAGACAGGAAACATCTTATAACTATTAATGCCGCCCTCCACCCCTCCTGAAGGTCAAAGGATAATGAAAGCTGTAAAGGAGACTCTTCCTTTTTTGTCGTTGTGTTTAAGGAGCACAAACATTGTTTGTGATTTGATAAAAGATTTGAGCTCCTCCAGCTATCACATATTATGATATGGAATTGATATGCTGTGTGAGTGTGAAGAATGGGAGTTTGAAGCTGGGATTTTTTTGGTTTGTTTTTTTTTTTTTTTTGTGGGTGAGAAGGGGGGGCGGGGTAGTAATTTCATCCAATCACAGTACTTTGAATAATTAAACTGATCAACTTAATTAGCTCAATTAAGTTGATTTGACCACGGAACATTGCCATATGGCGCAAGGAAACAAAAGAGGGGGGAACTAATTAAAAGTAAAATAATGAGGATTTTAATTAACTGGTTCCCCAGACGTCAGCAAGCGGGATGTGGAGTTGTAATTAAAAAGTCCTGTAGTGCTGGCAACATTCTCTCCCTCTCTGTTTTAATAACGGCAAGGGCTCCATCCATCTAATTAAATCTGTAAATGAATTAGCAACATTGAGGGTCCCTGCTTGAGTTTTACACCCCACCTCCCACCGCAAACCTTCCACATACTTCTCATCATTTTGTAATAATAGGGAGGAAAATAGGGAGAGGATGAATAGAGGAGCATCCTTCTTACACAAGCAGAACGGACGAGACAGTAAGCTGTTCGAGCATGGACTCATACATGGATGTGCTCACATATGCACAGCCTCTGACTCACTTAATTTTCATAAACTTGGTATTCATGTGTGGGAAAACAAGATGAATGAGTTAGAATGTGTAAGTAATTCATTTTTAGCTACATGTTCACACAGAGAATATGGACCACATTGCTCATATACTTTCATGCCTCTGTGTGTAAGCTACCCAGAGGTTTGGGATGGGTGAAAAAAATTCATATAAGAATCAGGATTTTGAATCAGTTTACATATTTAAAATCTATTTAAGATGTCAGTAACATTATTGTTTTCTCTTGCTATGGTAATCATTTGAAGCCTGCAAGTGCTTACAATGTTATTTTTGCTTCTTGTGATGCCATTTCCTGAAGTATCTTGAAATGCTTCATGTCCCTTAAATCTGCACAGCCTGTGCTTGGTACGTCAATAAAACAACAATTGATCATACTTCCAAACACCTTGTTATGACACTTTGTAACGAGTTAAGTTTTGTCTGTATACACTGCAGTCATTTAATATGAGTTTTTTACACTAATGCTCTGACATCAATGTGTTTGTGAATGAGAACTGTATAGCACTACATAAATGCAGTCCATTCACCATTTTATATCAACAACGTTATTGATACAACTTGGTTTTCACTTTATTAGTTACACCTGTACACTCTAATGCAGCCCAATACAACTGTATTGCCATAACCCTTTAAACCTGAGCAAATTGGCTTGATTTCTTTCAAAAACATAGAACAGGGCAATAATTGACTTGGGAAGATAAAACCAAAATTAGCAATAAATGAGTAAAATGTACTGGAAAATTGCCTGAAAACTAGAAAGAAAAAAAACAAAAAACATTTAGATACATAATTTCACATACTTTTTAATACATAATGATTATCAAAAAAAAATTTCCAAGATGCTCATTGTCATTTCTCTCTCTTTTTTTTTTTTTTTTTTTTTTTTATCAAATGAATTTGCTCAGGTTTCAGATATTTAAATACTTCTGAAAGGGCATCTGAACAAGTGCGAGAAACTACCATTTCTAATGTATAATAATAATATTTATCAAGATTTCTGGACTTATTTCCATATCTTATTCTTAATAATTTTCTAAATCTATTAATTTTCTGCAATATGCAGGACACTTCTTTCTAAGAATCTCATTGCCTTTTTTATTCCAATGTTTTTCTTTTCTTTTTAATAATCTAATGAATTTGCTCATGAATTTGTGAAAGGGCATCTCAACAAATGCAAGAAACCATAATTTTTAATATATAATAATAATATTTATAAAGAAATATTTCCATGTCTTATATTTGTACTAATTTTCTAAATCTACTTATTTCTTGCAATATGCAGAACGTGTCTTTCCAAGATGCTCTTTTTCTTTTTTGCCTTGTTAAAAAAAATGAAAAAAATAAAGAATAATAAAACAAATTCAAAAATTTAAAAAACTTGTGAAAGACATCTGAACAAGCACAAGAAGACACAATTTTGAATATATAATAATGATATCTACAAAGTTTTCTGGACATAATTCCAAATCTTATGTTTAATAATTTTCTAAATCTAATAACTTCTTCCACATTTCTTTCCAAAATGCTCTTTTTATTATTTCCCATGTTAAAAATAATCAAACAAATAAAAAATGTAAATACTTGTGAAAGGCATCTGAATGAGCACAAGAGAAATGATGTCGATCCAGGTTTCAAAGGGTTAAAGACTACATTTATGATGCAAGAGAGTTTCTTTCTGGTGCTACACAATAAAAGCCTTGCTAGTTTCTGGCAGAAAGGTTTTAATATAAAGAGAGTGTGTCTAACTATTTATAAAAAATATATAGACAGTAGAGACAGCTGGAAATACACACGGCTGTTGTCAACGACGCTCTGAAGACTAATCTATTTTGGAGTTGTAATGGGATGATGAAGACAAGCTGTGCAAGGACATCCAGAGGACTGCAGTTAGGAGAGGACAGCAGCTGTCCTTCCATGATCCCTGCGATCAGCTGATGCCCATCACCTCTCTGTCTTCATCAGTCTTCAGTATGTACTCTATCTGTTTCATGTTGCATGCTCATGACTCTGCGAGTGGCGTCACTCTCCTGCCTCCTCTGAGTGGCAGAGGCGAGGTGCCAGGCCGGTCCTCAGTAGGCCCACCAGGAGTACAGCCTTTCATTAGCACTCTGTAATTAGGAACAGATGCAATTTGCAGCACGGCACTCAGCTCGCGTGGCTCACACAAAGTGGCACACACACACACACACACACACACACACACACACACAGACCTACGCACACGGAGGCCCGCTGATACTGTACTTCAGTCACTGACACAGACCTGTGCCCTGTTTCACCTTAAGCAAACTTACAGGCAGACATATGGCAGTGTTTTGCTTATTTCCTGTCACTCTTTAGCATGACTTTCTTTTATTCCCAGGAGGAAATCAGGAAAATGAATTGAATATCGTCAATCTGCATTCATCGATTTTTTCTCATTACACTTGTGAATAGTGTCACTTGTAATGCTGAAATCTCAGAGTTTATTACCCAATTCTGCAATTCTATGGAGTTTTTTAGCCTATTTGGCTTATTATTTTTGGTTTATTAGCACATTTCACTCCACCCCCATAGACAGCTGATTTCAAGAAAAAATAAAAAAACAAAAAAAGAGATGATTTATAGACAAACTCCAATCAATAACACAAGCGAGGAAATGTTGAGAGTTTCAAGATTTCAAACCAAAAAGCTTATTTTATTATATATACATCAGTAGCAGGAGATATGATAGGGATTGTGAGTATCATTCATTCATTCTTTCATTTTCCGTAACCGCTTGTCCTAGCAAGGGTTACACCCTGGAAGGCGGGGTACAACCTGGACAGGTCGCCAGACTATTGCAGGGCCGACACATATAGACAGACAACCTTTCATACACACAGTGACACCTAAGGGCAATTTAGAGTCACCAGTCAACCTGACTGCATGTCTTTGGACTGTGGGAGGAAGCCGGAGACCCCGGAGAGAACCCACGCAGACACGGGGAGAACATGCAAACTCCACACAGGAGAAAATGAGAAAACAACACATGGAAAATGAATTTCACAATTCTCTTACTCGTTTCTTAGGCTTTTTAGTTGATGAAAAATTTAATTGAAAAAAAAAAAACAAATTTTTGTTTGTTTGTTTGTTTGTTGTTATTTATTAATAAATCTACTCTGTATACTCTGTACTTCTGTTTGTGAACTGTGAAGTCACTGCAGATTATGAGCAAACTACAAAGTTTTGTAAATGTTACTTGTTTATTGACTTTAGATTTTTCCATGATTTATCCCTATTTGATTTATGGTAATATTGTTATGGCAAATACATACCCCTTTAATAACGTGTAAAGAAAAACCACATATGTTGTGGCTACATACCGCACTGAAGACAGAGTTAGAAAAGAGGATAAAGATTTTAATGGAGCAATGCATAAATGCGTTGAGTGCGATATGTAGCTAAAACATATGTGGTTTTTCTTTACATGTTTGTACTTTTGCCATAGTACCAGCACCTTGACTAAAGCTGTGCATGGGCAGTTTTACTATTTTTGATATATTCCTTTAATCTTCATGAACTTTATTTGCTGCAAAAATAATGTATTAAATGTATTAGACTGACTTGAGGCTTCCAAAAAGTGTATGCAACAAGGAAGAACAACAAAGGGTATCCAAAAAGGGTATGCAACATGTTCTCTTCCCAACTGGTCACATGGTGCCATTCTGTCAGTGACCTTCCGTATCTACTCTGCGTTTTAGATATCCTTCTCTTTTATGCTTTGAGATGCCCCTACGGTGATGTCAACAAATAAACATGGTGGGAATGAAGCAGCGGGTCCTTATGTTAAGACAACAACGCAGACTAACAATGGTTGAGATTAGGCAAAAAAGTTACAGATGGTTAGGTTTAGGCAAAAGAGGCACATGGTAAGGTGAAGAAAAAAAAAATATGAAGCAGCTCCAAGAAAGTCAGTTGTTTGTGGGACCCACCCATCCTATGAGCACACTATAATAACTGGGATATTAAAATATATATATACATACATATATGAATATGATGTTAACAATACACAAATGATGATACTGTGTAAAAAATCCAACTTCTCTTGAAAAAATTCTGTCTGTTTTTGCTTTTTCTCCCTCCCGATTGTGCCACCTGGTTGCCTTTTCACTATCAAACATGTGTAATTGCTCTTTTTGTATGATTTTGTACAGTTATGGTTTTAGACTCTCTCTCATCTTCCCTTATTTCTATTTTTTTGTGTAATCCATTTGCCAAAACAAACACAAAATGTACATTAAACAAAGTGAAGGATGGATTTCATTAATAGCGTTAATTTCTACAGATATTGTGATAATATCAACACTATGAACGCTTTTCATCTTGAGATGATGAAATCTGATATTGTGCCAGAACTACTTTAAAACAGGGTCCACAAACCAGTTGGTGACATCACATTTGCTCCCTCCATGATTATGTCCAGCCTCTCCTTAGGCTAGCTGTTTCCCTGTTTCCACTCTTTATGCTAAGCTAAGATTAGCTTGGCAGTCATTTTCACATCATTATCCACTGAACGTAGACGGACTGATGTTTCCCCTTAAACATTTATAATGAACATTATTTATTTTTTACAGCTGGTCATGGAGTCCACCAAACATATGTGCAACCCGACACCCTTGCCCTCCCAGTGCCCCCTTGGCCTGCACCACACTTCCCAGTTCCCCCTCAAATCTCCTGATAGTCCAGATACAATATCACTAATATCCCTAATTGCCTCATTAAATTGACACACAAGCCAGGACTGAAGCTGAGGCAAGGACCCTAATTAGACACCTAAACATGAAGCCAAGGGCGTTTTATGGAGGGGCACTTTGGGGAATGTTTTAATGAGGACATGGTGCTGAGAATAGCTTTAGAGTCATTTGTTGACGCAGGAGCTGCACCCGGTGGCCAGCTCTCCCTAACCTTATTCAGGCAAGCACGCATGCACGCACACACACACACACACACACACACACACACACACACACACACACACACACACACACACACACACTAAAATAAAGGCAAAACCTAAAGCCATAAGACCTGTTAGTGTCCCCTGGAGGCTACACTGTCCCAAATGGAGAAATGTGAGACTGAAAAGTTTCCACTTATTGTTTTTGTTGTAGTCAAATTGTGTTGTTGTGTGAGTAGCACAAGAAGAAAACACTATAGGGTCATTAAATCAGAAAGGTTCATCTTCTAAGAGGCATTAAAGGCTTAATCAAGTGATTTAAGCCCCTTTTACACTACCGGTTTTCACTGCCTGCTTTGGAAACACTATGTGTATATATATATATATATATATATATATATATATATATATATATATATATATATATATATATATATAGATATAGTGACACTGTAGTATTACACACCTAAACTTAAACCAAGCATTTGAATACATCACAAAAAACTCCTCAGTTCAACTGTAAAAGGTGAATTTTAGTTTTCTGAAAACTGGTCCTGTGATGTCACTGTGTGTCTCTTCCTGTCCTGCACAAGTGTTCCACACATCTGTGATGGGACTAATGATGGAGTCAGAGAGTTAAAGGGCAAATGATAAGCTGATATCTCTGCCAAACAGAGGTCATTATTTCCATTCCCCTCTTCAACAATAAAAACCTGTGTGTTTATCTGTTTCACTGTCAGCAGTCTCTGCAAGAGAACCCAGATCAGCTCAGGATACTTGAGAGACACAGTGAGTCCAACTGCAGCAGAGTGCGGGGCACAAAGAGCCCATTCACAGGAGCAAAACAGGAAACAGCTATACAGCATGCTTCCTCATGGAATCGCTTCACATCCCAATTCTGCAACACACTCAAGACTTCAGCTCCCTGATGAATCATGAACCTTGTTTTTCTCACACGACAGATCACTTTTAGGAAGAATAATTTCATGCAGTTATTATCGCTGCTGCTGGAGTCAAGTTGACTTTTCAGCCAAAAATATGTTACTTAAAATAACATAGTGAAGATATATTTAAACCTTTGGAACCTGGATTGACATAATTTCTCTTTTGCTGCATTAAGACGCCCTTTACAAGAAACCTGAGCATATTGGTTTGAACTGGTAAGAAGGCAACAACAACTTAACAAGAGTTGATCCAAAAATTTGCACAAAAAAAACATTAATAAAAAAGATATAAGGAAATTTCCTAAAAAATAAGCATATCATTAAATAAAAACAAAAACAAGAAAATTACAAAAAAAAGTGCTGAAAAAATATTATTATTTTTAATAACAGAATTATAAAATTAAAGTTCTCAATATGTTAATATATTTTTAAACTAATTTTAATTTTCTTGTCATCTTCTAATAATTTCTTGCAATTTTTGGCACATCTCTTGCCAAGTTGAAGAAATTACCAACTTAAAAAGTTGAGGAAGAGGAAGAAAGGATTAATGAAAATCACCAGAAAACAATTATGATTACAAATTTTGTAGTCATAATTCTGTGTTATATATATACTGTGTGTATGTGTATATATGATTTATTTATTTGCTTATTTACAGGTAATTTTCTTGTATCTCTTTTACTTTTTTTTTTTTCAAAATTTTTAGGCCACTTGTTAAGTTGATGTTGTCTTCAACCCATGTTTTTAAAAGAAATCAAACCAATTTGCTCAGGTTTTGATGCTGCTGCAGTCCAACCCAGACAGAAAAAAACTTCTTATCACATAGCATCACAGATATTTTCCTCCCAATATCCCTCTGACATGCGGGAACCATATCATATATTTTTTAACCTTCAGGCTGGAATATGTGTTAGCCCAGAGCCATGTGACCTGACCTGACTCTGCAAAGCAATTAAAAATGAGCAAACCTGCAGGATCCAAAGAGACACGTTTCATATTTCCCCTGGATAAGGCCGCCATCTGTTGACTAAATAAACCTCTTCATTGGGTGTGAGGTAATGCAGTTTAATTTGATGTAATGTGATAGTCATCCAAAGGAAATTGCTTGTGAGCATCAAAAGCCACTGAAGCATTATGAGGAAAAGCAGCTGGGTGACCAGATGAGTCTGCAGCTCAGGAAGAGCGCTCAGGTTCTATCACGCTTCCTGTCAGAGGTCTTTACTGATCAGCAGCAGCGTGTAAAGCAATCATCAGGAGGTGGAACTTTACGTGTCCTTCTGTTGCTTAAAAGACAATTTAGGAGTCATTGCTTTTAGAATGTAATGACTTTATTGTACAGGATTGAGTCAGGCTTACGTCATCAACGCTTTATGTTGATGTGGGTATAAAATGATAAGCCCCATGATCATTAACCCTTAGGGACTATTTGCTGCATTGTTCACACTTTTTATTCTTAATTTTTTGGCTGAGTTCATGCATATGACATACATTTTGGCAAGATTGTGTATTTTTGTTTAATCCTATAATTTCCGTCTCAGCTCCCACAATAAGCCTGAAATACACTGTGTAAACAAAATTGTTACATTCAGACTGTTAAGTGTAAAAAATACTCCACTGAAACCCATTCAAACTGATTTTTGATCCCACAGGCATCAAAGCATAAAAATGTACATTGTATTATTTCCAGGTGTCATTCTGGGCTTTTGCCTTGGAATTTTTCATTTTTTCAATTTTCCACCTGATGATTTTTTTTTTTACCACATTTGGCATATGCTAATTCTACTATTTGCACTGTCACAATCAGTGTCGCTGCATATTATTAACATATCCCAGGCTGTCATGAAAAAAAATCTACTTTGCGGTATATTGTAAACAATTCTATTTTTGTGTTTTGTTTTTTTGTTTTCAAAACATAATGGCTGGGGCGCTGTTGACTCAGTGGATAGAGCAGCGCCCCGTGTGCAGACGCAGTGTCCTCGCCACAGCAGCCGCAGGTTCGAGTCCGGCCTCAGCCCTTTGCTGCATGTCTTCCCCTCTCTCTCTACCCCTTTCACACTCACACTGTCCTGTTGATTAAAGGCAATAAAAGCCCCCAAAAAATAAAAAACAAAACATAATCATGACAAAAAACTGGCGTTTAAAGGGTTACAATTCAGATAACTGATGAATATTTGATATTTATGATTAGGACTGATGTTGCTTAAAAAATGTACTCAGTGAATTATTATAATTATTATTATTTTGTTATTTTTAAATTATTATCACATAAATCAGGTGCACTATATCCCAGGCTGTGATAACCAAAAAAACGTCAAAGTAGCATGTGGTACATTGAAAATAATTCAATGTATAATAATAATTAATTCTGCTTCTGATCAACTTTTGTCTACGTTTTCAAAAACAACTGGCTTGGAGTTTTCATCACACTGTCCTGCTGCCAAAAATCCTCACTGGAGCACCAAATGACTGATTAACAAAGATCAGCTGTTTCAAGATCAGCTGTTTCCCCTCAATCACACAAAGGAAAGAATAAATATGATGCAGAAAATAAACATCTCAAAGTCACATCAACTGTTCCGTACAATGAGAATCTCAAACACATTGCAATCAGTGCTGTACACAGTGTTTCTTATTTGTGTTGTTATCCATGGCCTAAGTCCATGTTGTGGCTTTAAAATAATCCAGTAAGTTTATTCTTCTTATCTTCATTTATTTAAACATCATAAAAGCTACAGTTCAGATTTGACCTCAGTTTCTAAATGTAGTAAGTTTTACAACTCAGCTTTGTCCAAACTTCTCATATTTTATGTGAATATCTCAGCGTGCTGCTTTTTCAGGCTTAATTGACTCCAAGACTCACCAAATCCCCTGTTCACCACAGACATTACATCTAGAGTGTTTATTCTTAGGCTTAAATGGACCCCGTGTTGGCTCTGTGCTGCTTCTCTCCCCAAGGCCTGTAAGGGCTCACTCACACTAGGCCCAGTTGCCCTGTACCATGCCCATGCACGTTTGGCCCCCTTCCCCAGTCTCCTGCCAGCCTGCACTTACATTGCTCCAGATTCAACTGGCCCTGAGCACAGTTACCTCTTGTAAGATACATCATCACGTCGTAATACGATACACGCGTGGCTTTACATCATCATGAAGCATCCTCGTGGTCTCAGAGTCAGCACAATGGAGAACAACGGCACAATGGGAAACAACACCGAAAATTTCAAGTAAACACTCGACTTCAGCATCGGACCAACGTGAAGCCTTTGCCGGCATTGTTTAAAATGTTTGTCAAAAGGAAAAGTTCCATCGATTATACATCATGCGCATTTTGTGTATCTGTGTTTGTGCTTGTGCATGAGCAAGCATACCGTGCTGAATCTCATCTCCTCCTTGGTACACGTGTACAGCTCACACTAGTCAAACGAACTGGACTTTGGGGGTGAAACGTGCTTGGGCACGGTACAGATTGCCTCGTGTTAGTGCGCCCTAAGACTGCTGTAGCTCAGGTTTGTGAGAGGCAGACAGGTCGCTTTCTATATCTTGCAGCTTTTATAACCCTTACATTAGCAGCAGTAGCAGTATTTATTGTAGAGCAGTTGTTCCGAACTGGTTCAGTCACAGAGTCCAGATTTCTCCTTGGTCATTAGAGATGGAGATCATGGCAATGAGTGGGCACACACTGAAGCGACATACTGTCTGATCAAACTGACTCTTCTGAATCACACAGGCTCCAAAGTGTCTGTTAACAGACTTTTATTTCACTGTAAACACACAAATAAAATTTCATGATACTAAGCAGCCGGTCTGCGTTTAACATGTAGACCTAGCTATCACCAAATAGCAAGCTAGTGTGTAGGAAAATGTCAGTGTGTTGCTAGGCAACAGCTGTCAGTTACAGTTTGCAATTTGTGACGCTGGAGCCAAAAAATCATTTAATAAACAAACAAATAATTTTCTGTTGTCGCTTCTTATAATTTTACTCATAATGGCACTTGTAGGACAATATCACACTTGGGGTCATGCTGTTGTACTGTATATCATCAAGGCTGTGATTTGGTCATAGGCACAAGGCCAGAAGCAGGTTTTGAAAAATTAGACCAGTACAAGAGTCTGATCTCTCTGCATTATCCGCATTTAGGAAATCTATTGTAGTTATTTAGATTATACTATTTAACAAAACAATGCATGGTTCCAATTAAAAAGGACAATAAAAATGAAAAGAAACAAATTTTCTCTGTTGTTTGGCTGCTGAAGGGGGAAGTTTCTTTGTGCTCAATTAAAATTACAGTTTAATACACGACAGCAGGATTTTGTGACATCACAACATGTTTGGGTTCAGTGTGCAATGAGTTGTGCTGTGGAAACTTTAAATCTCCAGCACACATGCATCCATAGATTTCAATAACTGAATAAGGGGCAGATTTTTTACAAGGTGTATGTGCCTTTTGGCTTGACCTAAAAAGGATTTGTAGCGACCTTTAGGAGAGAAACACTGCCAAGATGTCAAAATACTCAAAACCCCCACCTTAAATCAGCCTGCAGTGTGCTGGGCAGGAGGACACAGACATGTTGTTTTTCATCAGAGACAAGTGGACCATCACAGAGGAGGCAATGAAAAATAAAAGTTGAGACAAAATGTGGTCTCAGTCAGTCAGCCCCCCCCCAAACCACAGGTCATCACTGCTATTTGTTGAAGCACTATTGGCTTTCTTCTACAGATTGAAATCCATTTAGGTTTCATTAGAAATAAAAGTGCTATTAATGAGGATTTTTTTCAGTATCATATTAAGATTCATAAAACTGAAATGTTGAGAGACAAATTCATGATAATATGGTTTGGTCCTCAGAAAGGAGTCCTTGGAGTCCTCAGAAAGATTTGGACAGATCCTAGGTGAAACAAAGTGCACTGAGATAAGAAGATATTAATGTGTGAACATGTACACTGAACGAAAACATAAAGCTGAATGTTCATTTTGCTGCCATAAGCCATGTCTTATGTTGTTTCTGAGTATTTCGCAGTATATCCAACCAGCCTCACAACAAATGAGCTGGCATACACTATGAACAAGGAACACAGGTGCATTTTACTAATGGTAGTTTAGATACACAGAGATATCTTGATAAGACCCATAGAGTGGTGAAGGGTTGACGTATTTTTGTAGCCAACCAGGAAGTAAGCATCGGACTGGTGCCCTCGTCAAAAATATGGGATGATTTGATTTGGATTTTCGGTTATTGCCAAAAATAAGCTCTGTGACGAACACAAGTTTATGAGACTTATACATTTTGCTGAAACATCCCGGTTTGTGCATGGCCTGCATACTCACCTGACATGTCACTCTTTGCACATGTTAAGGATGCTCTGGACGGTCATGTATGAAAGTAGCTGTGTTCACATGCAGACGAATACTCCGCTATTATTCTAAATATGAAAATATTCAGAATTTGACACAGTCATATTAATAGCATTTGGTTTACGTATTCCGAATTAGGCCATTTTCCAAAATTTAGCATTTTCCAATTAAGACATGTGTGGCTTTTAGGAGCATTATCTCGGCATGTATACAGCCAATTTGGAATATTCATCTCAAATGGGGTTTTACTGCAGTTTGCGACACACGGCCTCTAATATGTTTACGGCCAGCTATGTGCGTTGTCATGGATACATTACACACAAACCAACTTGCCAAGAGTTCACAGTGCTGTGGGGTAAAAATGCATTCAAAAACAAAATAAAATCTAACAATTCTGGTCAAAAGGAGAAACACATCTGCTTTTAAACTGTATAAAAGACTTGGATATCAACAGGTTTTGGATATGCACAAATATTGTAGCGCCGACCTTTTTAAGAGGGTAAAGGAAAGAAAGAGGGAGTCAAACATCAAGTCTGCCACCAGTGAAAAAACTCACCAATTGTGAAAAAAAATCATATTTTGATGCAAAGAAGCAAATGACGAGCGGCTCCAACTGTTCCACTTTTCCATATTTTGATGAAATGAATGACATGTAAGCATATTAATTATGGTATGCATGGCTGCATGAAAATAGAAGTGTTATTGGAATATTTGTTTTCATTAGACATGTAAGTTTAGTAGGAATATTGTCTTTTTCAGAATAAGGGGGGAAAAACTGACTATTTTATGCATGTAAACATACATGTTCCTATTCCTGCCATAACCAGCAACATCACATAGCCACTGAAGATGAGTGGGTCAACAATCAGCAACCTGATAAACTCCCTGTAAAGGCAATGTGTCACACTGCATGAGGCAAACCATGCCAACACCACGAGATGAAATGTGAACTGGCTGCCATGTTGGAAACAGTCGATCGAAGTACCAAACACTGCCCACCAGCGGGGCCAACATTTATGCCTGAACAGTACATTAAAATATGTTTCTGCTAACATTTGAGGTGAGACATATGAAATGTAGCAACACAATTGTGATTCATATTTGATTAGCGCTGCCTAGTTTGACAGTTTGACTGCAGATCATGAACAGTGACAGGAGTCTGCATTAGAGACTCCTCAGCTCTGATTGGATGTTTTCATTCACATGCTATAATGCCACTTAAAATGCAACAAGGAAAAAGAGTATACAGAGGAAAAATATTTTTTTTCACATATTATTTGTCATATACTGCTGTGATGTAAAGTTAAAAATAAAAGTTACAGACTACAGCTTTAGAGCACACGCACACATGGCTTAATGTGAACTCAAGGCTGTGTGACTAGAGAGCTGTGATAGCATCCTGATGAAAACTTTGGCCTGTTGCCATATGGCTAGGTGTCCTCTAAACAGTGCACACCACACACACATACGCACACACATGCACACACACACAAAGTCATCCTCAGCAAGGAGCATCTCATAAACTCAAATTTCCTTGAGCTTTTCCTCACCAAATCAAATTCACCTGTGAAAGGCAAGGCGAGGCAACTCATACTGCTTTACAGATAAGTCAAGTCAAATGCTGCTTTACGTGCTCTTTGGAAATATTGTATTTATTTTACCATAGTTACAAGTTACAAGCACATAAATGGCCCTCCAAAGTCATAATTTCAAATGGGAAAGTGGGAAATTTTGATGATACCCGAATTGTCAAGTTTAGATTTGCGTAACATTTCAGGGCAGCAGAAATGTTGGAAAGCGTGGAAACTGTGTCAGCAATTGACAGTAAAACTTTTCACAATTTTCACTTGCCTCAGCAAAATCATTGCAAAAAAACTACCAACAACAACAACAACAAAAACCATGCCTATAAATATTGCAACATGTATTGCAGTTTTTTGGCAAAACTATTGTGAAATCAAGCATCTCAGGCTGCAACAATCACAAAAACAGCCTGTGAAATTCTGGAAGGAGTGCTATACACCTAATGTCATGATGTATACTGTATCCACATACTGAGATATGATGTGAAGGCCCCTTTCTGCCAGGAACAGAAGAAAATGATGACTCAAGAGCTCATAATGATGACTTAGTGACACAAAATTGTAAAATTTGTCTCTTTATTGTTATGAACTTCTGCGATAAAGTATACTGAGTGGGGGAGCTTTCTCCCACAGTGTCAGCACCTCGTCCTGATGGCAGTGGGCTAAAATGTCATCACCATTATCTCAACTGGAATCTAGTTTTTCAAAAAAGTTGGTAGAAAAAAAGGAAGATGTGCAAGTCATTTTGAGCCAAAAATAGCTTCCCACACTGTTCTTTATATTTACCTACAATAAGGCCACAATGAGGACAACCAAATCCTGCTTAAGGCCCCCAAAAAGTCTACAGCCAGCCTCGTTTCAGTGTAACTTGCTTGTTTGTTTTCATTGTGGTTGAAGTGAACCTTTAGGCCCCATTTACACCTCAACATGTGATCCGTATCTGGACGCATTATCTGGATATTGACATCCAATCCATAGTTATAAATAAGCATTGTGGTCATCTTGAATGTGCTGACACTGTGATCAGATCTCAGTGTGGACTGTGTTGGTGGGGCCATGTTGTTTCAGGTACCGGGGGACATGAAATATCATCCAGGGAGTCCGGTTGGAGTAACAGATTAATGAGTTTGCAGCTTCTCACAGACAGGATTTTACAACTCAACAACTTTCATCTGTGATTATTTAATCTTTCATTGCGACCAACGGAAGATAAATTGTTAATTCTACCAGGAATGTGAGCTTGCCTATATTTGTTTGGCCATTGCAGCATCTCATTATTCTACGAGAAGTTCGCTCTGAGAATGCAGGGTTACTTCCTAAAGTCTCCAAAAGTAGAATAGGAGCCAGAGCCTTCAGCAATCAGGCTCCACTTCTGTGGAACTATCAATCTGGGCAGTTTGGGGGTTAATGGAAGCCTGCCTAATGTGGTCCGTGTGCATTTATGCCTGCTCAAACATGCATTGAGTCAGAGATACAGAACTTGGTTTTACATGACACAATGGCTGTCACTAAACATTTATTTGACATTTATGGTTGTCACTAAACATTTATGTTTGCCAGTGATTAACAGACTGATAAAATACCACTTATTATTAACTATTGTGCAATAAAATGTACAGTATTTGTGAAGAACTGCAAGCAATTTCTGGGTGCAGGAGGTAAAAGTTGAAGGAAAGTTCAGAGAATCAGTCCTCACCCTTAAGTGATAGACATAAGCCAATGATAAGAAGTTTACCTTTCCAACAAGTTCATGTTGTTGCAAAAACAAGAGTTTTTGTTTTAATGTCCCAGTCTGTTCCCTGAGGGGGAAACATGCGCATGTTGAATGTTAAAATCTATCTCCAAATCCTGGCTAAAAGCTCTAAAAATATGGGCAATAAAAGGGCAGTTGTCCTGTTGGCAGGCCCAGCTGGCCACCAAGAGGGCATACTTTATTGACTCGGCTGATAGAAATCTGCACTGACATTTCCCTCTCCTTTCTATCTGAAAGAGCCCAGGACTGACATTACAGCTAAGCATTTCAAAGGCCCAGTCAAATTGCTCTTTTTGATATGCAGTCAGGGCAGCCTTCTGGGGACCCAGGGCTTGGGGAATTATATAAAAGAAGAGATGACAAGGAGTATCTAAGACCCAGACACTTTTCAACAAAGCAGGGAAGAAGCCGCAATATAGACGGACAGAAGCCGAAATACATGACCTCAGTGAACTTTCTGAACTCAATAATCTTATGTGTCACACTGAAAAAGTCCAGAATGTCTACCTGTAAAGTCTCTAAAGGGTTTCAGGTTAAGAAATGAACTTTACAGAAAATGTGTCTGTTGGGTCTGAGTGTTCATGCAGAGGAGAAAAAGACAAGGGTTGTGTTGAGGGCTGGAGCCAGTCCCACCTGTCATTGGGCAGGTGGGGGTAAACTCTGGACAGGTTGCCAGACCATCGCAGGGCATTTTCCAGACATTTTCTTTCTTTTTTTTCAAAATAATTTTGAAATAATTGCACCCATTTTTTTTCTTCAAAATTTCAGGTCATTTTCTTCATCACCTTTGACAAATGTCTTGCAATTTGTGGGACATTTCTTGCCAAGTTGCTCATTGTATTTTTCCCATTGTTTCTTTATAAGAAATCAAACCAATATGCTCACATTTCAAAGATTTCAATGCAAATGAAAGGCCTCTGAACGCAGCACAAAAAAAAACTGATGTCGGTCCAGGTATAAATCATGTTTTACACTGGCAATGCGTTACCTCAGAGGTCAAAGAGAAAGTGATGGCAAGCATGGATAGTGCTGTAACAGTCAGCATTCACAAACATGACAACAAACAGCTGAGAACGGAGCAGCTGAACATTTCACTGTCTGCTGAACTGACCACAGACTTTTTCTGGCATTTATAGAGCAACAACCTCACAACAACTGCACTCCTCCACATAAAGGCAAGAGATGACAGTAAATAAGAGAAAAGATAGAGCTGCAATACTTCTCAACAAGTCCATGTCCCAAAACCTGGCCAGCTACAGTGGCACACTTTACCAACAAAAGTCCACACACACAATGGTGCTCAGCAGTGACCTGACTCCAAAATATTACCAAGCTTTGAAACAAGGGAACAGCAGCCCAATCGATACCCCAATTCCCCCTGAAAAGACACATTTACTCACCTGTTTGAATGCTTCTGTCTCGGACTGGTAAGGCCTGCAACGCAAAAATATGTAAATATAACAGTTATCTAATGCTAGGAACAGCTAGCATCTGCTAGGCTATTAGTTAGCTCCATGGGCTTGCTATGAACCTGGGAGAGACATTAATTTATTGGCAGCCTACAACTTAGCCTACATAAAACATGTATGCCTTGTATTTAAATGTATATCTAACAGAACATCCAAATGTCAGCATGGCCTGACTGCTCGCTGGGCTTGCCTCCATATCCTCGGCTGGTCGATGTTCACAGATTTTGTCCATTCACCTTGTCACGTGATCAAATAGAGACTTGTGATTGGACAAAAACTTCTATATATTACATCTGTTATATTAAATAAATAATTTTGATTAAATTGTTTTAATAGTTTGTCGATAGTTTTCACAGTATATGTAGAATAAGTCCATAATTTCGTTGCAGTTTGCTTTGGACCAACCTTTTTTTATTACCACAATAAAGATGAGTTGTATATTTAAAGGTATATATAACAAATATAAAACTAATTTAATAATGATCATATAAATAAATCTCACTATCTTGATCATGATTATATGCAAAATGTTGTCAGAGGTGTGGCTTGCTGACCCAATGTTCTCAGGTTTCAGAGTTTGCTTTTTAAGGGTGTCTCAATGCAGCACAAGAAAACTGATCCTGATCCAGTTGTTAAAGGATTAAAATATACCCATTTTTGTCATAACAAATATGACTGGAAATGTCCCGATCTGCCATTAAAAAATACCTGCTTTTGTCATTAAATGCACAGCTGGAAATGTCCTGGCTTGTCGTTAATAAATACTTGCTTTGGTTATGACAAATATGGCGGCAAATAAAGAACCTTGACATCTTGGGCCCATTCCTAAAAAAACTGTTTGCTCATCCACCCAGATGTTTGATCATATTTCATGTATTTCAGAGGCTCGAGCCTTTAGGTTTAACTTGCCATTTCTACCCTGATTACACCATGACACTGACATACACTCTTTGTGTTCCAGTAACACCATGCTGCTCTCTGCTGGTAAAACATCAAGGAGCCAATCCAGTCTGTTCACACTGAGATTATCCAAAAGCTCATGAACATCCACATGTTGCCGTTGGTTTTATATGATCATTCTAACATGCTCTGGCTGGATCACCACAAATTATAAGAAGGCTATATATATGGTCTACATCAGTCATCACCAATGGGCGGACCGTGGTCTGGGATCCGGACCAAAACTTTGTCCAATCCAGACTCGTGGTGAAGTTGTAATAAAATGTCAGAATGAGAACAATGTTTTTTAAGGAGTAGTGCTGGGCAATTAATCGAAAAATAATCAAAACCGATATTCAGAACCTCTAATCGACATAATCTTGACCATGTTGGGTATTTTGGTTATTTAAAAATGAACCCTTTCCTAAATGGGGCTGCCAGCTCCCACACATCTGCCGGGCATCTCACATTTTTGGGCTCTGTCTCACGCTCTCATGACACCGAGGAAAATCTCGCGCCAAAACACAGCGAGGGCAGAGGTGTTGAACAATCATGTAAAAAAGTGAACGACTTTGACTCTGGAACAGTTGAGTGTTTGACAGCCACAGCATTTCATCATCGTGGATCAAATAGCTGATGGTCTGACAGCAGCGCAGTGAGACAGACAAACAGAGCGCAGCTTCTCCTCAGAACACCAAAGTGTCTGAAACAGACACATTTGCAGAGGTGAAAAGTGATTTCTTTAGACTTCTACACTTGTGTTAGTTTCAGGTTTAATCAGACTTTGGATAAATTATTTTAGAAACAGCAGGACACATCGCTCCATGTCTCATCCAGTCGCTCGCCCTGAGCTCTCATTATTTTTACCAGGGGCAGATGTAATGTTTTGGGGGCCTCGGGCCCACAAGCACATTACCTTATTTGTACCCCTTCTCTAACTGGGAATGTTGGCAGGCTGTTGGCAGCTATAGGAGAAGTAGGCCTACTCAAAAGTTTTTAATTCCTGAGTAAAATGATTAGTAGCACAGATGTTTCACAGAAGTTGTAGTCAGAGTCCTGCAGTCAGGAGAGGTTGGCCTATTATCAGCACAATGCTCTTAAATTTACCTGAAGTTTGTTTAACATTTCATATAATGCTGGGCAGTTTAACAAATAATTCAAATAATTTATTACACTCCAACACACCATGGTCACATGAAACTGTGTCAGTGAACTATGAGGGCAAAAAACAAACCTCTAAAAAAGCAAAATAATCATTCATTAATTGTAATTGAGGTAAAAATGTTCAATTAATCGTGATTCTGATTTTAGGTATGAGGTTCGGACCTTTGCTTGGACGGGAATTTTATTTTAACTGGACCCCTTTGAATTTTAATTGAATACCCCTGGTCTACATGGTCATGTAGAAAGAAAGCATGTCAACAGCAAGCATCACCATCTTACTGCATGTCACTACACATATTACTTGGGTATGAGACAAACAATCATTGAGTCCTTGATTATCTATATTCAGGGGGTGAAAAATACAGTTGTTTTTTTGTTTTGTTTTTGCACTCTGTTTCAGATAAACACAAAATCACAGCACAGACTTCACACATAAATGTCAGTTTAGTTCTCATAGACAGTGCAACTCAGTCTTGATATATTTAAAAAAAATGTCATCAGTGTGATCTGAGTTTGATATTGGAAAAATTACATTTTTATCCAGTGGAAAAATTTCTAAGAGAAATTTCGGGGCTGCAGAGTTTGCAAACTGGACTTGTTTAGGTCTAATGCTGTTTCACATGCTTCTCAGAAATATTATATTTATGAGTTACAAACATGTGAATGGGCCTTTAAATTCGTAATTATGAGTGGGCAATTGGATAATTTGGTTGATACCTGACTTGTGATATTTGTGTGACCTTTCAGAGCAGCAAGTGTCAACAATGATACATCATTATTTTGTTCCTATAGCAGCTATCATTTATTTTAAGTAGCTGCACATTTTAGTATGCATCTATTAGCTGTTACAAGCAAGCAAACTTTGAACTATAAAGCATGCCAGGCAAATAGAAAAGCCTTCACAAAGGGCACCTCAGACATCGAGGAGCAAAGTGTACCCTCAGCTTCCCCCTCTGCATGTGTCTGCGATTTACAACAAGGTCTCTGGATAATCTTGAGTAACCGGGTCATTATTTCTGGACAGAGACATTGCTTTTGAGTTTTTTAAATGTATTTATTTTTGCACTTTGAGCACCACAAACCCAGTGACATCTAGTTCTGTTATATTGGAGAAAAAAAGCAAACAAAGCAAATCTTTACAGACAATATATCCAACACTCTGCAACTGACACCAAAATTATTTAGACTGTTAAACAGCACTACAGGTAAGAGGGAAAATATGATTTTTTTTTTCATTTTGGGATGAACTGTCCCTTTAACAATCACATTTTCCACAAATGTGTTTTTATTTGTGTACGTGTGTAAACCGTATGTGGGGTGTGAAGAAGCCAGGCTCCAGGGTTGTCCAGCTGACCCTCTTCTAATGAAAAGCAGAGATTAAAATGGATCATTAAAGCTGTAGAGGAGAGAGACAGTTTCTCCTTTTATAATACCAACTCCTTGGAGCAATGGAACACACACACACACACACACACACACACAGAGAGAGCACCGCAGGATTTTGACAGCTCCTGTGTGTGTGCCCTTTGATTGATGAGGCCTATTCCAAATGTTTTTTCATCCAAATCAGTGGGAGTTTAAGTGCCTTGTGCATGTTAATACCAAACAAAACATTAGCCGGGGCGGTCCCATTGCTAACTCCCTCTCTGCTGATTTTATCACTCATCTCTCTGAGGCTCCACATGACTCCGGGACACACAGGAGTAGAGATGGAGTGGAAATGAAAGGCAGACACCATTAGAGGTTGGTACACATGCTGCACAAGTTTTATGGCTATGACTCTGGATTTGTCCTTAAGATGTTTGAAATCATTTAGTGACCATTTGTAAGTTGTGCGTGAAAGCCTGCTCATCTGTTAACAGGATCAAGCCATGATGGATGACTCTGGCTGAGCTTTACAGCGTCTCACATGTTCTTCATGAGGTTGACAAGATGTAAACCAACACAAGAAACAAGACCTTCATATGCAGATGCATGCATGACGCTGGTCTACACAACATGTGTTGGGTTCATGTTGGGATGATTTATGTGAGACAGCTGTCACTCTGGCTGTCGCTGTTAGCAGAGACTCCATTATATAGTGTGGTATATACACTTCACTGTTAGAACATAGAATTACAGGAGATTACATTGAATAATTGCCAAATATTTCTCTCATCCTTGATCATTCTCAGTGTTGCCGGATGTAGAATAATTATCATATTTGTACGATGTACAATCAAAAATTCCAAAATTGCCCTAATGTACAATAATTTGACTATTGTGACACTTACAGTAAGCACTAGTTTACTCGTGTCATTTTAACTCATTTTCTGACCTCTACATCTGTGTTTACGCATCACCTCTCACATGATCGCCATACAGCCAATAGCGTTTGGTGTAGGCCATGATGACATGAGCGTGAAGACTTGTCATGTTTTGGGCCACGTTCATCGAGAACGCGCTGCTGTCGTTTGTTTTCCTAACCACTCGGCCACCGCTGAGTTTCTCTCTAAGGCAGTGGGTACGCGTAGATTTGTAGATGTGTCAAAAAGTCGTTTACTTGTTGCCAAAGTTATGAATTTAACCTATTCATTCTCGTGATTGTGACTGGCTCACGATCATTTTTCTCAACATACAATCATTTTGAGCCTCTGGTACGACAGTTTGACATTTCAAATCTGGCAACACTGATCATTCTTTCTCTCTTGTCACCAGCTGACCAAAGGTGGGTAGCTTTAGCATGAATTTTAACACAATTTCCAGAAAATCAGCAAAAAGAATGAATTTGAGTTTTCATCCACTACCGGAAGCTATTATTATGCTGCATTCACATTGCAAATGAAACAGCAACAGGCTAAAGTTAACTTTCAACTGCAGCCGGTGACATGAAGCTGCAAACTGATGCCTGACACTTGTCGCTGGTGACAGGCGCGACACGCTGCTAATAAAAACTGAGCTGACCTTGACTTTGTTCAGCGCTCCAATGACTTAATGAAGCATCAGCCAACCATTTGTTTTAGTTTCTAGCTGTGATACTGTATTGTTTTAGAAAAGTCAGCTGATGCTAATAACCATTTCCTCCCCAAATTAATGCCTGCATGAAGGTTTTTCAAACACGCTTAAACTCACTATACAAGGTAGATTTATTTGTTGAAGTTAAAATTTGGCCCTAAATCCTGCTAGAACTTTTGGCATTGAAGGAGGAGTTGAGGAGTCTCACAGCCTGGGGAAAGAAGCTGCTCTGTAGTCTGGTGGTTCGGCAGCAGATACTTGTGTATCTTTTCCCAGATGGCAGCAGGGTGAACAGACTATTACAGCTGCCCTGTAACCTGTACTTTTATCTCATTTTAAACTCCTTTTTCTCACCAAAATCTCTTATTATGGCACTATTTTTATTCTGTACAACTTGGTTACCCGGAGCGGCACAGTGGCTTTGTGGTTAGCACTGTTGCCTCACAGCAAGAGGGTCCCTGATTCAAATCCCAGTTTGAACAGGGTTCGGTCCAGGCGTGGGCCCTTCTGTGTGGAGTTTGCATGTTCTCCCCGTGTCTGCGTGGGTTCTCTCCGGGGTCTCCAGCTTCCTCCCACAGTCCAAAGACATGCAGGTCAGGTTAATTGGTGACTCTAAATTGCCCTTAGGTGTGACTGTGAGTGTGTGTGGTTGTTTGTCTATATGTGTCGGCCCTGTGATGGTCTGGCGAACTGTCCAGGGTGTACCCGGCCTTCCACCCAATGACAGCTGGGATTGGCTCCAGCCCCCCCCGCGACCCTTACGAGGACAAGCGGTTACAGAAAATGACTGACTGACTGACTGAACTTGGTAACCCTTTGAAACCTGAAACGACATCCCTTTTCTTGTCCTGCATTAAGACAATTTTCACATGGACTTATACCTTTAAACCTTAAACATTCCTTCACCGAAAAAAATGGGGGAAAAGGCAATAATTCAAGAAATTTCCCACAAATCTAAGATTTAGTAGATTTTGAAAATTGTTTTTAAAAACACAAGGGGAACGATTCTAGAAATTATCAGAGTATCAAATTTAAGATTAGATTACAGAATCTTTTTTATTTTTAAGCATGCTATCAGGTAATTTCCTTGTTTTGTTTGTTTTTTACTTTTTTTTAAGTCATTTCCTCAGAAGTTGCTCATTGTCTTTTCCCATTATTTTTCCCTTTTTTTTAAGCATCTCTGATAAAATTCTGGTGATAGTGGTGTTGAAATTCATGATCTCTGATGTTGTTCTTCCCATAGAGATAAAGACACTGATCAAGATGCAGTGTTAAAACTCTTCACAGCTCAACTTTGGAGTCAGTCCCTCAACCTCAACAGAAATACATCCAGCGACACAGGATAAGCAACCGGGAGCTGCCATTAACTCCCCACAGCTCTGTGAGCCGCTGCAGAAAAGCTGAATATGAAATCTGCCTCAGGAGTGAAGCTGAGGGCTGGAGTGCTACTAATGGCTTGATGTGGCCCCTGACTGTGTTCATTTCAGAGCAACCCAAGCTCATCCTCTCCCTACTGGGCAGCTAATGCAATTACACCCTTGCATCTGCAGGGGGCTCCCTCTGTCTCCACCTCAGCCCACTGCTCTCTTTCTGATTTTGTGTGTGTGTGTGTGTGTGTGTGTGTGTACAGTGATTCGAGGTAGAGGCTGGGACTGCTAGGTCCCATGCTCACGATTTACGGTTAATCAATCATCGTGCCGCCTTAATGACACCCTGCTGCTTCCCTAATGTCTTCTGGCAGAGGCAGCCTGCCGCTGGCACGGAGCTCATGCAGGCACACATATGGTCGCCTCAAGTGAGTGACAGGACCCCTTTCATGTGTGCTGCCCTGCACGCCGGATGCCATCAGCCACATACAGCCGCCGCTGGCTAGGACTGAAAAGGTGGTGGAGGGAGGAAAATGAGAAAAAAAGAAAGAGAAGGAAGAAAGTGATGGAGAGAGTAGAGGAGAAATCTCATGCCTCTCCTGATTGGCTCAGCCTCCTCACCTTCTAAAAGTAAACTGTCGAAAACAATGCAACATGTCTTGTCATAGTCTTCCTCCAAGATTCTGTGCTGGCAACACTTGCAAAAATAGAGTGAAAGCAGCATTTGAGGAAGGCTGATATGAAAAGATAAATCATGAGATATTGCAGAAGAAGCTTGCACAAAAGTACCTCTGATGACAAGGGGTAGGAGCTCATATGAAATGTAATGAAAGTTAATGTGAGGGCCCAAGAGGCACATTTACAATATATTGACATATATTGGTGAAATACAGTGCATTTTCAGCCATGCTAGTGGAGTGACTTTATAGATGAAAATTTATATGTGTCAGTAGGTCGTTTTTGTCTAGACTTAAATATCTCAACTGTTTGATGGATTACCATGAAATTGCGTCCATTCATGGTTTCCTGAGAATGAAACCAAATGACACTGGTGATCCCCTGACTTTTCTTCTGTTGCCACATTTACAATTTTGGTTTTTAGTGATATGACATAAAGACTATTGGATGGATTGCCATGAAATGTGGTAAAGACATTCATGGTCCCCTCTAAATATTGCCATCAGCTGTAGTTGCACTTTGGATTTTGTGCTAGCGAATTAGCAGAACAGACTTGACACATCTAGGGAAGTGTCTCATTATGATAGTCCCCAAATTTCAAAGGGTACTCGGCAAGGAAGGTGTAATGGATGCCTGAAATCAAATTCAAGAGGCAAAAACTACAGCAAAGAAAGGTTTGCAGACAGAAAGCTAGCCCAGTCCATTGTTATTTACAGTATATTCCCAATTGATGTTCATATGGATTCTCCAGTCCTTCAACCAGTGGTGTAGTGGAGGGTATATGCAGGTATACCATCCCGCTCTTACTCCAAAGTCATCAAATGCCACTGCTTTGACATTGCTGTCGGCAAGAGATCCCAGCGCCAAAAGCCTCTTTTCACAAATTCTCCATGTGCAAGTTCAGATTCATTGGGCAACCTATCAAGTAGAAAAACTGATGGAGACAGACAGAGAGACAGAGTTTTCTTCATTTTGTGGTAGGATTTTGATCTAGAGTGAAGTAAAAGTCGCATTGAATTCCAATATGGGTCACATGGCTGTTCAGACTGAGGTCGCATTTCAAATAAATCAGATCTGTATCTGATTTAGAGCCAAAGTGGCCCGAATCTGATTATAAAAGATCCATGTGCAACTTTTTCTGGTCATTTGGGAAATGATTGTGTTGACAAAGCTCTGCAAAAGCATCTAACCCAGTGGTTCTCAAACTTTTTAAAGTACGCACCACCTCATACAATATTTGGCTCTCCAAGTACCACCATTACGGGAGACATTAAAATTGAACCTATTTCTACACACATTTCACACAGGAGGCAAATGTATTTCTAAAACGAATATGATTTATTATTGACTGTTATATATACTGTAGTAGCCCACAACAGTAATGAAACATTTTTTTTTAACTGTATAGTTGTCAGGCCAGTAGGAAGGTTCAACAGCTTGAGTTTCTAGTCAGCTACATTTTTTTTTAAACATTCCATCTATGTCTCCTGATAGAGACTGACATTGGCCCAAAATCAAATCATGAATCATTAAACGCAGAACATTAAGCATGACAACTTTATACCAACAAATGATAATAAAAAAAACAAATAATGTTCAAAGTTGGCCAGCATGTTGGTGACTATTGACAACTTACATATTACCTAATGAGAAGGGTGTGGCTGCCTCTGCGAACACAGTCCTGCAACGTCTGGGTCAATAGAGGTCAGCTTTAGTCTCAGGTTTGGCTCAGCGTCCATCCCGCTTCTGTATTTCGTTTTTATGACAGCAAGTGAAGAGAAGCCTTTCTCGCACAGATATGTGGTCGCAAAACGGAGGAGAAGGCACACAGCCTTGTCCGAAAGTGCAGATTATCACTGTGTTGCTGTATCCAAAAGTCCAACGACTGGCATCTGAAGGCCGACTTCAATGTTTCATCGCAAGACTAGTCTATTAACCTCTCCTGCTCAGCAACAGTGATGTCGGTGGGTATTTCAAAGGTTTTTATGCTGAAGGGGTTTCTCATTTGCTTCAGTCGCTAATGGGAAATATTCGTGGAACTGTGAACTGAATGTTACGAGGTGCGCAACAATGTTGCGCATGACTCCATTGTCAAGTGTCAGATAGGAAACTCTCCAAAGCAGGGAAAGCTGAAACATCATCTGCCTTGACTTTGATTTCGAACAATTCCATCTTTTTAAGCATCGCATTTGTCCTGCACATGGAACACATTGATGGAGAGTCTCTGTAGTCCCAAATTCAGTTTGTTTAAATGAGAGAAAATGTCTGACAAGTATGCCAGCTGACTGAGCCACACAGTATCTTCGAAGATATCTGATAAGGGGAATTTTTTGTCCTGCAAGACCATTTGGACCTTTTGCCCAATTCAAAAGGTCTTGAAAGTACCTTCTCTCTTGAAAGCCACCTTACCTCCATATGAAGCAAGAGTTGGACATGCTCACTGCCCATCTCATCACAGAGGACGTAAAACAGGCGAGAATGCATCGGCTGGGTCTTAATGAAGTTTACTGTCGTTTTCACAGCTGACTCCAACACATACTTCAATTCTTCAGGCATCTTTATCACTGCCAGGGCTCTGCAGTGGATGCTGCAGTGAGTCCACACCTCGCAGATTCTCACTGCTGCTCCGCTGTGGCGACCTGCACAGCACACCTTCTCCAATCGAGCCCATTCTCTTGGACAAGCGTGTTTATGAGCTGGAATATGTCCTGGGCTGTAGTTCTCATCTGCAGAGATCAACAGAACAGAAAGTCGTCCTGAGCTGCACCATCATATTCGTATCTGACATATCCAAGCAGACTAGCCATACCTGCAATATCAGCAGTCTCGTCTAGCTGGATGGAGTAATAGCGACTTCTTTTAATGTAGGTAATCAGAGTGTTTTTGATGTCATTTGCCATGTCTTGTAACAGATGATTGAATCGTGGACTTGGCCAGCTTCATTTCATCACATTTTCATATTAAAAAAATCAACCAGTTTGTCTTTCAGCACTGCTTGTTTGGTTGTAAGATGCCGTTTTAGATGCAATGGTTTCATTGATTTGTTGCTAAGGACATTACCACATACCACACACTGCGGCCTTGAATCTTCTACTGTTCCACTCCAGCTGAATCCAAATTTGATGTAATTTGAGTCATATTTCCGAATGGTTTTGCGCGGTTCGCTGCTAACAGGTGCTGTCGACAGTTCAGAGCTAGGCGCCGCTGAATGATTATCACTAGTGCTGCTTGGTTCAATGTCGTCCACTGGAGTTTCTGCAGGGCTGTCTCCTCCTCACCATCACACACACAGCACTCATGTGGCCAGTCTATCAGTATCATTCACGTACTCAGTCAGTAGGTCTACATTCATTAGGTCACTAAAAAAGAAAGGAAAAAAGGCTAACATTATAGTTACATGGCAACAAGAAAAAAATCATAAATACATAAATAGTTAGTTTGTAAACTACCTTGTCAGCCTTTTCTATTCATTTTGCCCCTTTCAGAATTGCATATTATGCATATTAGTTGATTATGTCATCTGCCTACTTGCAGCTACTTTTTGATTTAGCAGTGTCTAGTGATGAGGATTGCAGATTGCACTCAGCTGAAACTTCACCAGGTAAGAATTTCTTGAGTGTTCATTGCTCAGGAGGTTTTTACTGGGAGCTGAATTATCCACAGTGGTCTCTTCCTTTCTAAAATAAAAGAACCAGGTGATTTAAATCATTAACACTGAACAAAACAGTTCTCACGTTACAAATCAGTGTTGCGTTGCTCGGTATGTCGTAGAAGGCCGGCCCACCCACCACATGTTATTGTATGCTCACCCTTTTTGTCTGATAACTAAATGTGTGCTCACCTTATTTCTGATCCAGACATTTAACCCTTTAACAGGCATTGTGACTTGCACACCTGACATTTGTTACAATCAAATTGCCTCACTTAAAACTTGGCAAAAGCCAATTTCACTTTTTGAAGATGTTTCTATACAATGCATTTTAGTATTTTGATTATACTGTAATTCTGTTCTGTTCTGTATTCCATCATACATTTAAACAGATTTTGTATTTATTTGTTTATTTTTATATTTACTTTATTTATTTATTTTATTGAGTTATTTTTATTTTGTTTTTATTATATAACGCTGACAATTTGTTTTTATTAAAAATTATACAGATTTTTTTTTAACTAGATTCATTTTTATTTGTGTCTATTATTTTTCATTTATTTATTTTTATATATTTATTGTATGAAGTCACTTTATTATCAGATTCTTATTATATAATATTGACTTTTGCTCATTTTACAATAGTAGGAAAATGTTCTTTTCTTAATAAATTGATGCATTTTGTTAACTGTTTCTACAGTCTATAATGTATAATTTTTTGCAAAAGTATGTCTTAGTGTGACTATTAAATGGTTAAAATATATAACATGAGTCGTATTATCCACAGAGGTCTCTTCTGAGTTTAATTCTAGTGAGGTCCATTCTGGGCTACTGGGCTGAAGATAGTTGGTGGTGCCAGAAGGCAAGACATTGAATGTTTGCAGCCCAGTAACAGTGGCAAATATTAGGGAGTCCCATACCTCTGTCCTTTTTTGTCTCTGAAGAAGGGACTTGAGTGACTTGAGTGGAGATACCTATTTGTGGTTTTGTTGTTTGTTATATGCTTCTCCCACCTCAACAGTTAACGGTATACCCTCCCAACCTTTAACCCTAGGTCGTGGAACGCGCCAAGGCTGCCCACTAAGTCCGATCCTTTTCGACCTAGCCATTGAGCCGTTGGGCAGTACGCTGCTCCATAATTTCTGGGCAGTAGTCCTCGAAGATCGCCACTGGTTTCCCTGGACAGCTCTCCTCTCCTTCATGGCTTGGACCCTGGGCCTGGTTTAGCGGTCAATTCTCTATGAGCCTGGTCGAGCTCAGGAGGCGAGCCCAAAACCTCGTTGCCGAGAACCTCCGACAGCAGCTTGGGAAAAAAGGCAGTGTTGTGCACCTTCAATAGACTCATGTAGGCCAGCTATCCGTATGTTATGGCGGCGGCTGTGTGATTTGAGGCAGATGGTTTTAGCTCAGAGCTTGTTGTAATTATCCTCCATGATAGCATATTTAGCCTCCATAGCCTCAGTCTTATCACTGAGCTGGTACGCGTTAGCTTCCAAGGAAGTCAGGGGTTAGAGCCAGTGT
This sequence comes from Plectropomus leopardus, assembly GCF_008729295.1. Classification (NCBI taxonomy): domain Eukaryota; kingdom Metazoa; phylum Chordata; class Actinopteri; order Perciformes; family Serranidae; genus Plectropomus; species Plectropomus leopardus. Next base: position 1,408,317 of record NC_056482.1, on the reverse strand, counting down.
TTGGTTTGTCTGTTCTGGGCTACTGTAAAAACATGGTGGTGCAACAATCTCAGCAGATGAGGACCTGCTACATATGTGGATATAAACAGCTCATTCTGAGATCACTGAAACACAATTATTCTTACTTCCAGGTGATTATACATTAAAGAAAACATACTTCTTAAATTAAATTCAATTTCTGCCAATATATCCCCCTAAATCCTACACACTGTACCTTCAAACAGTGTAACAAGAAGTTAAACAAAAGAAGAACAGTTGTGCGAAACGAAACTGGGTGCAGATCACTTGCTGCTATGGAGATGGTTTGGTGAAAAAGGGAAATAGATGAAGGGTTTTATCTGAGTAAATGAGGTTTTCATTCCTCTGAAGATATAATGACAAGTAGACTGATGGAATTCAGAGTATGTATCAGGCTGTTCAGATTAAATTACCTCGGCAGAGCAGAACCTCACCAAATATAGCAGCTGGGTTTTTTTCTAGTGGTCGGGAGGAGAGACCCCTGAGAATGTGAAATGACATTTATCCCAATCTGACATGGCATTTGCCCCAAACAAATACTGAGGCCGAGTGTCATCACATCAGTCAGAGAGAACACCATAATAAGCCCTGTGGAGCCGGTTCACAGCGTGCCCTTCTGTGGCCCAACACTGGCACAGTTTACAGTGCCAGTCTGCATCCTGGCCTCTCGTCCACACACATCGTCAACTGTGCTGTTTCCATGGCAAAGAATCGGGAGGCCATTTGCATGCAGGCGGCTGCAGTCAGAGGCCCATCTGTCCAGTGCTTTCTAATTTTTGTTAGTTGCTGTTGTCATCGTTGTTGATACAAGCACACACACACGCACACACACACACGTCTTCAATACAAGTGACAGCGGAGGAGCTCTGGAACTAAAAGAGCAATCCATCATCTGAGTAAAGCTCCACTCTGACACCACACACAGACGTTTGTTAGACTGAGGAGAGTCAAACTATGAGCCTCAGGTGATTCTTGACAAGTACATGCACTATATACATATTCATAAATGCCTTCTCAGAGTTTTTTTGCGGTATAATTTATATTTTATCAACTGCATATATACTTTGGTGTTTTGTAGACCTGACCTGAATGCTTTGAAATGGTGCCATGGTAATCAGTGTTCAAATGCTTAAGTTTTTTGTTTTGTTTTGTTTTGGTTTTTTTACCAATTAATTGGTGGAAAAAAATCAGGGTGTCCAGTGTAATCAGGGTAGTCACTGACCCTCGCTTCAAGCAATTTAAGAGGCTGCTTGAAGAGAAAAGAAATGGGTGAGAGCAATTGCTAAAAGTTATCCACAGCTGGAAACTGTAGTAAAGCACCTGCTTTGCATTCAGTGATGTGCTCTGGCCCATGGCGCCTAAGTTATTACTAAGTTACAGACATTGCATACAATAGTCCACCTTCCACCTTCTCTTCCGCCTCTCTATCACTCTGTCTTTCACACACACGCACACACACACAAAGGTACAAACTCCTACTAAAGTTGGGTCAGGTTTGGGTGGTCTTTTCACTGTGAAGCTTCAGATATTCACAGGTAATTATTTACAGGTGTTATTCGGGACAGCCCTCATGTTTTGCTATTTTTGTTTTAAGTCCTTCACCAAACAGGTTTTAAAGTATGTAAAAATACTAATAACCATGGCATCACCCACTGGCTTGTGGAAGCCTCGAGTTCGACATTTCGGCCATCACCGACCTATTTTTATGTGGCCAGAAGTGACCATATTTTGAGCTGTGGAGGAGTGAGAGGTGGATCTGATTCACAGACTGTGACAAGACCTCGCAGGCAACCTGTCACTCAAGCCTTTGCTTAAATAGGCATAACTTTAAGCCTTCATTACGTTCCATTTGTCAGAGAGACCAAAACCATTTTTGTACCAGGCTGGGATTGACCATGGATGAATTAACAAAATCTTGATACAGCCATGGAGGCAGGGCTGCGTTCATCCCTATGAAAACTGCTCATTGGTGCATGAAGCAATAATCGCTCTTTTCTATGGGCCCATGAGGCGCACTAGAGACTTACGACCACTGAACGCGGCCAAGAGTGTAAGAGTGGGTATCTTACGCCAACGGAGGGACTGACTTCCGGTTTAGTGCTATTTACTGATTTACAGACTTCTCACGATTTATGTCAATGGGAAAAAGTCTTTTTGGACCTGTGGGCATTAAGTGACCAACCAAGACAGTACAATTTCCCTTTTGGCTACTGTGTAAAATTTGCATCAGAGCCTGGCCCACTTCCTGGGGGCTGGAGCAAGCATCAAGTGGCCAGAAAAGCAATTTTTGGCACTTTGGTTTAGCCTGGAAGGATACTGCTTGTTTACTGTCAGTGGAAAACTACAATGGTCAAGGTTAACAGTAGTTTTTGGGCAGGTAGAGTGTGTCAAGTGGCTTCCACATGAATGCCTGGACCCAAGGTTTCCAAGCAGAACACTGAATTGTAACAAGATTATCAATGTTGTTCACTTCATCTGTCAGTGGTTTGAATGTTTTGACTGACTGGAGTATAGTTATATTTAGGTCCACATTTTGAAGTAACCTATTGTTTTTAAGATTTGTCTTTGTAGCATACAGGGGGAAAACATGCATGGAAGGTTCATTTGGTGAAATTATTGCTAAAGCGAGAGTAAAGAAGGTTGTTTGGGATTTAGTGGTGAGCACACAAATATTTATATCTACCTATTATTTAATAATACAGTAATATGATGCTGCCACCTACTGGAGGCAGCTTATCAGTGTGTGATGGGTACTGTCTTTATCATCTTATAATCTTCTACAATACAGTGTTGTTGAAAAGTCTGGATATGTTGCTTACAATGAAAGGAGATTTAAACTCTATGAGCATCTGTAGACAGCAGCCTGCCCTCTGTGCTGTGTGACTGTTACATGGGTGGCTGTGGCTCTGAGTCTGTGGTTCATTAATCAAGCTGTTGGTAGTTTGATCCCAGCTCCTGCTGGCCACACTTGTCCAAAATGTCCTTGAGCGAGACACTGTACCCCAAATTGTTCTAGATTTGCAGGCCAGCACCTTGTAATGCAGCTGTACTGCTATCAGTGTGTGTGTGAATGGCTGAATGAGAGCCATTGTGAAGTGCTTTGTCCTGATTTACATAGAAAATTGGAATACAATTGCACAACCCATTTACCATTTAACCTTGTGAGCCCTGTAAACCACAGCTGCAAAAATAAACACTAACACTAATAAACTATCTAAAAAAAAACTGCAGCTGGTGATTATATCAATTTTAGCCCCAACCAATGACACACACTATACCCTGTGACAAGTATCGCTGGCTAAAAAAGGGACTGTATGAGTCCCAATACTGATTTTTTTCTGGATCAAATATCACCAAAGGTTCCCTCCACACACCACTTGAGTGTTCCACAAGTGTAATATTCACCTTTTTTTTCAAAAGAAAGAACCAAATTTGGGACTACCATTGCATATGAACATTGTTGAACACTGGGTCAAAGACAAAATTCAGCTTTGTAAATAACACTTTATCCTCTTTTTTTAGTCTGCTTATAAAAATATGTCTGTTGTGTGATTATTGTTTTAACATATGCTGCAATAGTGCTAAATATGCAACCAACCCAACAAATAAACCATATGTTTTCTGAATATTAGTGCAGACAAAATATAGCTTTCTTCACATTATTCTCTAGCTTATACAAAAAAAAAAATTGTAAACCTATCAAATCTTGCAATTTGCAGGACATTTCTTGCCAAGTTACTAACTGGATTTTTCCTGTGTTGTCAAAAGAAATCAAACCACTTTACTTAGGTTCAAAGGTTTAAATACTTGTAAAGGTGTTGGAATGCTGCACAAGAAAAGTGATGTCCATCCAGGTTCCACAGCGTTAAAGACATTTTAGTCCCATATTATTAGGTATTTTAATATTTCACAGGGAGAGCTGACAGGCAAAAAATACTTTTTGAATGTATACTGTTACTTAAATGTAGCAGTATATCATGTACACCTCCAGGTCAATCCTTTTTTTTAATCTTGATATGTACTTTGAAAAACTCTTATCATATTTTTCTACTATCATTTAGTTGAAGGGGCCAAATGGAAATGTACCAAGATAAAAAAATGTCCCTCTCAATTTTTTTTATCTGTTACAAATATTACCAACTCTGAAACAAGCTTTAGCTCCCTTCAATATGTTCTTACAATTCATGTTTCTTTGAAACAAATATACAGGATAGCCCGCTTACATACAGGGTGCATTTCTACCATGAGTACCATGATTACACAAAGTCAATGTTGAGTCAAGCTGAGTGATGACCATTTTATTTTGGGAATGTCCACATGTTCAACAATGTGTGTAGCATCCTTGTAAAATGGTCTAAATAACAGTTTGTCACTTTCTTAATATAAATAAAACCCTTAGTAAACTGCACAGCATTTAAAGAGAGCTGGTTTTATACAAAACAGTGATAATCATGGGTGAAAGTAAAAAAATAAAATAAAATGTGAAACTCACAAAATTAAAACAAAAGAGCCTTGTTTAATCAAGGCGACTGAGCGAATAAACCCGAGCCAAGTCTACAGAGTTAACCATCACATTCTTCTTTATCACTTGGGGGGAAAAAAGCACAAAGTGGGAACATAACTCTGCTGCAAAAGGCTCTGTATAAGTTTGAACATTACAGTGCTGTCCCTGGTCAACATTAATAACCTGCCTCCTCTGCTGAAGACTCACACAGAATGGTGAAAACAAGACAGAGATCTCCAGGTCATTCCGCCAAAACTCAACCATCAAAGGAATGTGTAGCTTTCCTCGTTATCAGGTCGGTTAGAAATTATTTATTTTTGATGAGACAAAAAGTCAAACTCCTGTCCGTAACATTCTCCACCCACTAAAACACTCGGTCAAACTCGGTCTGACTGGTGGTCGCGGGGTTCCTGTTCTGGTTGGGTTGCTGCTGCGGCATGTGGCCTCTCCGTCTGGGCGGGGCCAGGTATTCAAACATGGAGGTGTTGTGGGTGGAGAGCATGTTCTTCAGGTCTGATGGCATGGGGTCGGACCAGAAGAAGTCGTGGTTGAGGGCGTCGTCGCTGTCTATGCGCTGTGCCGGATCCAAGACAAGGAGTTTATCGATGAGATCCAGCGCATACGGGTCTTTGACGTAGGCTTTGAGACGATCCTTCACTTTCCTCTTTTGGCCTTTGGGCAGCTCCATTTTCTGGTAAAGCTCGTACTTCTTATCCACGCCAGGCCACACCTGATGGACAGAGAAACACACAAAGCAAACACAAAGTTTTACAACTTCAGTCTGAACTGTAACTACGTTCACACCAAACATGAAAAAAAAATGTCTCACCTTACTGGCTTGTATTTGGTCACTTGTTTAGTTAAATAATAAAACATATTGCACAACCTCGGTTATTCATTTTCCACAATAAAAGACCAACTTAGATTACTCAGAGCGTTTAGCTAAGAAGCAACTCAACAAAACTAGCTTACACAGACACAGGTGTGTTTTCAGAGGTTACCATGTAACTTTATAGCTCTGCTCAGTGATCTCTGAGCCCTTCAGGTCCTTATTTGCTCTGTCTCTGTACAGCACTGATGCTGAGTGAAGCTCCATGTCTCAGTAACGTCAGAGAATATCAACATCCACAGGGACGTGTCCTTCATGTCTATCACGCCTTCGCCCAAAATTTGCGTCTGTCCGTGTCTTTGCATTGACTTTGAATGTAAAAATGCTGCATAAAGCACTCACGCCACGTCCAGTGTGAACACACGGTAAGGCTGCAGTCAACCACAGAAAATGTTGGTCTACCAATCAGTTGCTCTGATAGTGTTGTGTATCAATGAAAGTGTTTTTTCCCCTGAGGTCAGCTTATTTTTTTTTTAGATCTTTGCAACAGGGGCACCGCTTATGTACTGCTGTAAAAAAAACCCAGTGCCATAATATGGCGTTGAGTGCTTATTTTGTGGTGACAGCTGCACTTACTCCGTGCTTTTTCAGTCTCCTAGAGTTTGAAAAATCTTCAGCTTTGAATGAAATGTTGCATTGGTGACTGGCAACAGCCATCCAATCACAGTTGAGGAGGGGCGAGACCACAGACTGTATATAAAGATGGACAGCATGACAGTTCCCCAAAAGTGTAACTTTTAAATCTGGATCGCCCCCTGGTGTCTGTCTGCAGTATAGGTCATAAGGCCCACCCCTCCATGTTAGTGAATGGACATAGATCAAACTAAAAACTCAAAGTACACGCCAAATAAATTTTTCCCAAAGATGGTTTCTGTCACTGAAGGTAGTTCTCATCACCGTGATGTTTGTTCAAGAGACCTTTTTTGAAGTTCAATTTTGGTGAGTTATTCGATCCTACATAAAGGGGACTTTTCTGCCATGATTGACAGCTATGACAGCAAATCTGTGTGCTCGCATTGAGTGGGACAAAATAAATTGGTCTGACGGGTGTTTTGGCGGGAACTCCCCCACTGCAGGTATCGCTACTACACAGACTCTGGCCCCAAAAGCAGCCATATCCAGGATATTTTGACTTCATTTAAGCAGAGTGGGGGTATGTACAGTCTATGTAACCGACCAATGAAAATTTGGTCGACCAACCGACCAGAAGGTTTAAAGATTATGATTGATTATGATTATGATGTCATCTTACCTCAGCAGTGATGGAGCCACACAGCTGGCTGATGAGAGTGAGCTGATGCTGCTCAGTATTGCCTTGCATTATGGGACTTCTGGTCCACATCTCCGCCATGATGCAGCCCGCTCCCCACAGGTCAATGGGGGGGCCGTAGTCTCGCTCACCTATCAAAGAAATAAACAAATAGGCAGCACATCTTTAGTCACAATGCTCCAAAATTATGGAATATCCTTCCTAAAGCTGTAAGAGAAGCTGGCTCTGTGAACATGTGTGTTGATTTTTATTTTTTTTTAATGAAGCACTTTGAGCTGCATCTCTTGTATGAAAGGGATCCTGCACAGATGTCCTGGGATATAAATAGAGGTAAATATTTTCTTACTGTGTTGTAATGTGACATCTGTGGCCTGTGATCACTTTAAAAGAGCACTCCACCACATTTAGGTAAGCTGATTCTTTTTGGCTCTGTTTTTTTCCCCCAACTAAAATACAGTCCACAAAATAAAGGAGCTGATGGGATCTTCAACAGAGTTGTATGATGTATAGTTCCATGTAACAAAAGATTAATTAATTAGGAGAAGGAGCTCATGTGCATGTATTTCTGTGTGTTATCTCTTACCGAGCAGCAGCTCTGGAGGTCTGTACCACAGTGTGACCACACGGTTGGTGTAGCGGTTCCCCTGGCTGTTTTTAGCCAGACTGAAGGCTCGGGCCAAACCAAAATCAGCCAGCTTCAGGACTCCGTCTCTGGTGATGAGCACGTTGGCTGCCTTCATGTCTCTGTGAAGGATCTAATCCGAGAGAAGGCATTATTATATTCAGAACTACTAGAGACTGTTATCAGTGAGGATAATAGATAACAAATGAAGTTAGATTCAAACTGTTAAATAATCTACCTTAAGATGCTGACATGATTTAAATAGATGATATAGTACAGCAGTATACTGAGCTATATTCAAAGAGATTTTTAAATGTATATGATATTTAAAGGTTTTATCTGTTCAAAGAACCAGTGGATGGTCATCTTCACCAGTGCCTCACCTTGTTTCTGTGGATGTAGTACAGTCCATTGAGCAGCATCTGCATGACCTTCTTGATCTCTGCCAAGGTGAACTTGACGTTGGCGTTACTGAGCAGCCCGGCCAGGTCGTGCTCACAGAAGTCAAACACCAGGTATATGCTGCCTTTGTATCTGTTGAACTGAGTAGCTTCAAGAGCAATGAATAAGAGGGGGAGAAGAAGAGGAAAGAATGAAAAACATGAGCCAACAAACTAATTTTACACCATTAGAGTAAGAACTATTTAAGCTACTTCTTACATGGTAGGGCAAACAAGCTACCAAAAATTAAACCACACATAATTAACAGTCAAACATAGATGAAGGTGGAAATTGATAGCAAATTCATAGACTGGAGACTTGTGATGCCAACCTTTAGTTCTGCAGATCTCAATCAGATTGACCACGTTTTCGTGTTTGAGCAGCTGCAGGATCTTGATCTCTCTCAGAGCTGTGATTGGAAACTGAAGCAAAGCAGTTGGAGGAAACATCTTAATGTATGCATTAAAAAAAATGATGCATTCAAATGAATTCAGCATGTTGTCAAAACTTAAAATCTATGCAGCCAAACATGCAGCACTATGAGCACAGGATGTATGCAGCAGCCTCTTAAAATAGCGTATGCACCACCAAGTCAGTCAGACTTCGTGCTCTTTTGTTTATATGAGGAAAATAAGCAGCAGGCACATTAATCTTTTGCAACGTGGTTAGACATTGGACATGGTTGGACATTAGACATGCAGTCAGACGCCTCATCCAAGCTATCAAACTGTTTGAAACAAGAGCAAATCATTTCCAGTTCTTTTAAAATGTGGGGACAAAAGCCAATGACCAACTTGGCAAGATTGAAAAAAAAAGAAGTAAACAGTGATGATTTAAAAAGGGAGAGAATTGTTAGGAGATTATCAAAAACTAGTGAATATTTCCAGAAAAATATAATGCTACAAATATCTATCTATCTATCTATCTATATTTATTAAGACAAGAGACAAATATAGAGGATATTAGAGGATTATTAAAATTGATCACAACTTAAGTCTTACTTGCCATCTGATTTACCAAAAGTGACTTCCCAGATCTCAGCAATTAATAATAACAATACTAATAATAATGACAAGAAGGCAAAGCTGTCAACAGCTGCAGACAGTGCAACATATGTGTCCATATCGTGGGATAAAATCCATGTTAAGACAATGAATGGCCTCTTACCCCCTCTTTCTCATTCTCCATCAGCACTTTCTTCAGTGCGACCTTCTTCCCAGTCTGTCTATGCTTTGCTTTGAACACCTCCCTGTGAAATCAATAAAGACACAAGATACTGCTCACAAACACAACACTTACTTTCATAACAACTTCATTTTGGAATAAAAACAAAAAGAAATAAGAATTCCAAGCTGTAGCAATAAACTGCGTTAGTTGATCGTTTCTCGCTACATTTGATATTCTCATTTCCACTTGGATCTTCACCACACGTGAATACTTGAAATGTCATTTATAATTGTGGCGAAGTGTTTTCTCTGTGGTGATTTCTGAAAGTTTTCAGTGTATCTATTCAAACGACAGTTTGACTCTTATACAATGTAGCGTTATAAAAAAACACAATCCTCCTTTTTAATAAGGTTGAAATAAGGTTCTTTGACTTCGTAAGCCACATTTTAGGAAGTTTCCCGAACATATTACAGATTTCTAGTCCTCAAAACAGTTGCCCACACAGAAAAAACACAGACTATGGTTAGCCATTAGCATGGCTAACGTAGCGTTAGCCACACGAACACACAAAACGCATTCACAGATAAAATCATACGATAATTGTCTGTGTATAACTCACCCAAAGGTTCCTTGTCCTATTTTTGCCATTTTTTCATATTTAGAGAACTCGTCACAGAAGGGAAATTCAACTCCATCGTAGTATTTGGACATTATGGCGGCCTCCCGGTCAGGCCTGAAGAGACATTCCATTGCATATAAGGACATTTACATTCAAACACGACCTTTGTAATACATGTCCCAAAATAAATAAATGAATGGAAACACGTATATTTAATAGGTTTTAATGTAAGTGGCTTTATTCTTACTTTTCAGCCCCGCCGGCATTGCTTGTTTTGTCGCGCTGCATCCTGCTGTTGTCTCGTCGTATCTGACCTCCTACGTATGAGGCGTTTACGTTCAACTCAGGCTCCTAGATGATAGTAGTGTCATGAATTGTTTTATCAATGAATAAGGATACTATGACGTATAATTACGTATAAATTATCATGAATACTTACTGATAATGCAAATCAATAACACAACTAATAAATAAAATATTATTTTTGGTACAACGCTTTTTTATAAAGCTGATTATCAGGGCGGTATCTGAAGGCAGCAACATTAGTGAATTGATCTGGCAGCGACACCTGACGACCGGGAGGAGTAATATCGCTTGCAAAATTGTTAATATTAAAATGTATTGGCGCTACTATATTGATATAAATACTACTACTACCACTACTCTTACTACTACTACTATTACAACTACAACTAATGATAATAATAATAATAATAATAATAATAATAGTAAAAATTAACAAAGGGTTTTTCATAAAAAGAGCAGATTAAGCGGATTAAGATGAAGACGAGTAGATTAAGCATAAAGTAAATATTTAAAAAAGTGGCATACAATACGGAAGGATGATAAAACTAAGCAACATTGTATAAGAGAAAATTTGGAGGGATTTTGAATATGTCATGCCTTAATGTGGGCAAATGTTTGTTCAAAATAAAATATTATATGGTGATGAACAGGCCTACATGTTTTAATCATTTAATAGTGTGAGCATAAATTTATATATTTTTTAATATTACTGTGGCTTGTAAATATAATAAGATTTATAAAACATCAAATTCATAATTATCCGAAGCAACTTAAATTTCCCTCTTTTTCATAATGACAGTTTTCTCATTTTTTGCACAGTGAAGGACAGTGCTAACTTTTGCTATGTAACGTAATATGAGCAACATTCCATTTATAAGATGTTTTATATGATATTCAATATTCAGGCAATATAGAAGGTAATACTGTTAGTCAACATTGTTTCATACACATATAGTACCCAGTCTTTATCGATTTATGATTTATTCATGTCTTGCACGGCTTTACACATACACTGTCGTAAATAATTCATAAATAATGTATACATATGAATATTGATTTGCTTTATTTTTACTTTAGTAGGTCCCTGATATAATGGTGGACTTAATGTGTGTAGGCTGTCTCGATATAAAATAAGCAGTGATGATCAGGACAGCACTCCAGTTTAACTCTTCTTTTATTGCCAGACGGATGTCTCAGGCCAGAGGCCCTTCTTCAGCGTGTACAGTCAGCAATATCACAAAGAAACAAAACACATACAGTGCATCCCAGCAGGGGAGCCAACATTTTTAAGACACAGAATCACAGTATTTTGTATTGAAATGATGAAGAAATAAAGAATCAAAATACAAATAAATCAATAAACAAGTAATAATAATGATAATGATAACAATAATAAAACAATAAATACAAAATAAAATAGTGACATAAAATAATTAAATAAGAAAATATTTTAAATAAAAAAAAGTTCATTGGGCGCACTGTTTCTTACTTTTGTTATAACATAAGACCATCTTTAAAAAAAACGTTAAAAAAGTCCGTTATTATTATTATGTTTCTTATTTGTATTATGAGAAATATAACAGCTTTTAAAAAGGCCTGTTAAAGTCATGGCTGTATTGGTTAAAGTGGGGGCGTGTCGTGACGTCACTGCGTAAGCGTACGTTACCACCCATATTTGGTTATAGCTTCCTGTGACAGCTCGACGCCCCATGATGGTGTGCATGTTGAGCGTGCTGCAGCGGGGTTCCGTGTTTGCCGCGCGGCTCCGAAACAAGTGCTGGGCGTCTAGTTTGGCGGGTTTTTCAGTCAGATACTACAGCACCAAGACGGCCCCTCACATACCGGGCATGGAGTACCAGGTACGCGCTCTTTCTGTCTCTTCTACCTATCTTTGCACCGGCTGCTAAGAAGCTAGCTAGCCACGAGCGCTAGTTTGACAAGTTTGTAACCCGGGTCTGAATGACTGGCACAGTTTAGAGATGGACAGAAACATGGCTGACCGGACCATATGATACCACATAAACTCTGCCTGGCATGGTGGAGGCCGGTGAACATGAGCTGCCGGAGGAGCTCTTAGTCGCTGAGTGACTGTGCTATGAAAAGTTACTGTGTGAACAGAGCTCACTGTCTGTGCTGCTATCTGTTCTGCCAGTGCTGAGTCAAAGTTCAGCCAGTGTGCTTACACGTGCTCCAAACCTCTGATACCATATGTTGGTTTGAGCGGGGCCACTTTCACGTTATGTGTATTTACCTTTATTATGTTGCTTGTGAGGTTTTAACTCAACATAACTGAAACTGCTGTATCTCAAGAGCCATTTAAACATGAAACTGTTCAGAAAGTCACAAGACTGTTTTTCACTTGTTGCAGCTTTACATTAATGCAAATCAAATGATAGTCACTGTCGCCATTATGTATTATGATACCGTCACCTCAAATAGATCAAGTAGCACGTGACACTGATCCTCCCATATTTACTCCAGCACCATGGCATTATTGCCTTCCTCTCTATAAATTCCATTGTTATTGTTTTATATACAGTATACAGTGCTGTGAAAAAGTATTTGCCCCCTTACCGATTTCTTACTTTTTCTGCACCTTTGTCACTCTTAGCCATTTTAGATCAAGCAAACTTAAATATAAGTTTATAAGATAACTCACAAGTAAACACAAAATGCATTTTTCAGTGCCGATTTTATTTATTAAGGGAAAAAATGCCATTTGAACCTACATGGCCCATGTGAAAAAGTAATTGCCCCTTACACCAAAATAACTTGTTGAACCACCCTTAGCAGCAACAACTGTAGTCAAGCATTTGCGATAACTGGCAATGAGTCTTTCACATTGCTGTGGAGGAATTTTGGCCCACTCTTCTTTGCAGAATTGTTTTAAATCAGCCACATTGGAGGGTTTCCGAGCATGACCCGCCTTTTTAAGGTCATGCCACAGCATCTCAATTGGGTTCAGGTCTGGACTTTGACTAGGCCACTCCAAAACCCTCATTTTGTTTTTTTAAGCCATTCAGAAATGGACTTGCTGGTGTGCTTTGGATCATTGTCCTGCTGCAGAACCCAAGTGCGCTTCAGCTTGAGGTCACGAACTGATGGCCGAACATTCTCCTTCAGGATTTGTTGGTAGAGAGCAGAGTTCATGGTTCCTTCAATCACAGCAAGTTGTCCAGGTCCTGAAGCAGCAAAGCAGCCCCAAACCATCACACTACCACCACCATGTTTCACTGTTGGCATGATCTTTTTATCAAATGCTGTGTTCATTTTACACCAGATGTAACGGGATGCACTCTTTCCAAAAAGTTCAACTTTTGTTTCATCGGTCCACAGAATATTTTCCCAAAAGCTTTGGGGATCATCAAGATGTTTTTTGGCAAAAGTGAGATGAGCCTTTATGTTCATTTTTGTCAGCAGTGGCTTTCGCCTTGGAACTGCCATGCAGGCCATTTTTGCCTCGTCTCTTTCTGATGGTTGAGTCATGAACACTGACCTTTACTGAGGCAAGTGAGGCCTGCAGTTGTTTAGGTGTTGTTCTGGGTTCCTTTGTGACCTCTTGGATCAGTCGTCGCTGTGCTCTTGGGGTAATATTTGTAGGCTGGCCACTCCTGGGAAGGTTCACCACTGTACCATGCTTTCTCCATTTGTGGATAATGGCTCCCAAAGATTTAGAAATGGCTTTATAACCTTTTCCAGACTGAGACATGTCAATTACTTTTCTTCTGATCTGCTCCTGAATTTCTTTGGATCGCAGCGTGATGTGTTCAATATGGCCTACTTCACCCTGTCAGACAGGTTCTATTTATGTGATCTGTTGATTTGAAAGGTCTGGCAGCAATCAGGCCTGGGTGTGGCTATGAAATTCAACTCAGCTTTCCACAATAATATGATTAATCACGAATGCAAATTGAGGATATTATTCCAGTAGGCTACCAAAAGCTCAGTTTGCATTTGTTGTATCAATGATTAATAGGCTATAAAAAAAGTTTGGCATTTGTGTGATATTGCCACAAAAAATACTGCAGTACTATGCTTTGTCATTTTTTCCCCCCAGACCGAATATAAAAAAAAAAGAATATTACCCCCCCCCCTTTTTTTAACAGATATTAACATCTGTACATAGTAATGAAATGTTTGCTTACCATTTTTAGCTTTCTTGTGCTCATTTAAACTAACTAATACTGGATGAATAAAGCTGATTTAGCCAATTGATGGGTTTTCCCCCGAGCTAGTTTGAGCTGCAATAAAAAATTATTTTCATTGTTGATTAATCTGAGAGTTACATGGTAAGATTAGTACCACTCTCCTGTATGGTAAATATTAAGCTACTATGAACGGTTAGTTTGTTGGGTATAAATATTGGAAAGAAGGGAAAACATTGCCTTAAAAATAATCCACCTACCAGCAGCACCTTTACAAAAATCATTTACTGACATGTGAGGTCTTGTTTGATCCGTGTGAAAGCTGAAGTGTTCACTGTTTTACGATGGGTTATGTAACTTACCAAACTGTCTCTTACCTGGAACCAGCTGCGAGCCAAGCAACACTAACATCAATCTTCTGATTGTCATTATTCTTTAAAAAAAAAAAAGGAATGTCAGAGTCTCTCAGTGCTGCTCCTGCAGTGTCACTAAAAGTGAAGAAATGTTACACACACCCACAAAAATCACCAGCAGGAGACAGTGAGGTGGAGCCAGAGGGGGTGTGTGTGTTCGTGCGTGCGTGTGTGTGTGTGTGTGTGTGTGTGTGTGTCTTGATGTGGACGTCATCATACCTGCCAAAAAAGGTGATGCAGCATTGTTAGAGCACATGATCCTGCCTCGGGTTTAGGAGGCTTGACAGAAATGGTAAGCTCTGAGACAAATTTTTTTCTGCAGGATGCCCAGTTAGAAATACTCAATCTATGAGTACATTTATTGTATTTGAGTGAAAACGTCTTGTATTAAAATGATAATAGCATCTGTTGTAGTGTCTGATAGCAGCCGTTGTATTATTTGCTTGAGTTGTAGATGCTTCAGGCTTTTGTCTAATTGCTTGAAGGACAAGGCTGGTGTTCTTTTGTATTTTTTTTTTACAGTAAACTAGGGATAATTACAATTAATCATTTGTTAAGAATTTTATCAGATATATGAACTTTAATTAATTAATCAATAGGTTATGCAATGTCATCGAATTATATGCAAAATGTTGCTCTTAAGTTTGATTAAGGAAAAAGTGCTGTTGTTTATGATAAACAAAGTTTTCATATTTTTTCAAGTAACAATTAATCAGTCAGTCAGTTGTTAATTTTACCAATAATGGATTAAGGATGTTTGCAATTTGCAGCCCTACTATAAACCAATGTCTCTCAGTGCACTCTGACTTCCCTGCCCTGTCTGGCTCTCAGCCCCAAGCTCACTGGTTACTGCTGAATATGTTAAAATATGTAAATCTTTAACAAAGGATCAGTAATTTTTTAGTACCAGCTGAAAACACTACTAAACTTAGGGACTATTTTCAGAAGTGGATTAATCCAAATTTGTTTTTTGCAGCAGAATGTTATATGGTAATGAGTCCTAAAACTCTGAAAGTTGGCAATCTAGGATTTCCGGTTCTCGTGTCTCAGAGTCGACAGGTTGTTTTGAATGGATTTTTGGTTAAAAGCCTGAAATAAGGTCTGTGGTTAACACAAGCTGAAGGGACATTTACATTTTGTTCTAAAACATAAATATGTCCGTAAATACACACTTGTGATTTCTGACGTTTTTATGTCTTAAAAAAGGCGGTTACTAACAAATGGCTTCATAAAACTACAGAACGTAAAACTACAGAACACGGCTTCACAGCCTCATTGTGGTAGGGATGATAAAGTCATGTGACTGTGGTGTAGTTTGTTTATAGCCTACCATTCACTTTTTACTTGGTGAATATATTTAGACTTCCAAAAATTCTAAAAGTGGCGTTCATTTATGAAGATGGTCTTGCTTAAGAAAAATGTGTAAGTATCATAAATGTTTGTTTCCCACAGGGTTTATTTTAAGCAATAAGTCAAAATCCAGTGGAAAAATCGCACATGGTTTTTGACGAGGGAACCAGACTGACCCTAACTTCCAGGCTGACCTACAATAATGGAAAAATAATGACGCTCAGTGGCACAGAGGAAGAGGATAGTTTAAGTTTTGTTATACACTCAGTGCTTGTACTTGATAAATTTCTGTTGGTTTTAATTTGCTCATGGAATTTATTGAAGAAATGTATAGAATATCATCAGACTTATACAGCCGTAAATCATCATCAGACATTTCCTTTAAAGACAGTCTTGTCCAAATTCAGATATTAAAAAAAACAGCTTGCAGGTGTAGAAAAGATTGATTTGGACTGCAACTAATAATACATTTTATTATTGTTTAATGTGTTTTAATGCATGTCAGAAAACTTTAAATTCCTGAAGCATCTTCAGATTTTTTTTAACTGACCTACAGTCTAAAACTTCACAATGTTAGATAACTGAAAACATTGGAGAAGTTAGAGATGATGCTTGGCACTGTTCCTTTAAAAATGAGTAACTTTCTGGTGATAGACTTAATAGTGAACAGACAGATCATTTCGGGACTAAATCTTTCCAGGTCCAGTTTAAGGAGAAGTCGGACCTTCTGATCTGTTGTTAGCTAACCAAGACAGCGGGGTCATCTCTGATGGATAACAGCTGGACTTTAATAGATTCTACTGTCAGACAGCCGGTCACGAGACCCCGACTCTCCTCAACCTCAACATGTCGCTCTCAATTAACATGTGCGTGTAAAATTAAAAGGTGTCTGTATGGTTACTTCCATGGCTGACGGAAAAAGTACACAAACAGATTTTCTCTTTTTTTTTGCTCCTATATAGGATTTGTTCTTATGTTATTAGTGCACATTGTTTTTTGGGAATTACTGATGTTAACTTATTTTATTTTTTAGTTAATGTTATGAGTGGTTTAAAGCACTTGTACCAAGATGAGAGCAAAACATTTCGTTTTCAGAGGCCATTCATTGTCACCCAGCACAAGGAAAAATAAGTTTTACATTTGAGGAACATTTAAAGAAATGCATGAATATCATTTAATAAAATTAGGATTTTTTTTTAGAGTAATTATAATGACTGGATTAAGGAAATATACTGTACTGTATGCATTTATCCATATGACTGTAATATCAGTTACCACTATCAATGTGGAACAACCTGTTGGAATGAATGCGTTAAAGAGTCATGTTTCATCTAATTTTACAAAAACCATTTAACAAAAGATGAAACATAACCTTCTGCAAAACAAGAAAGTTCTGTCAGATGTCAGTGTTTGATTGCTGGCGCTTCACTTGAATGCTTGTTTTCAGTTTCATGAGTGTCAACCCATTCTCATTCCAAACTCGTCAAATAGCGCCTGTCAGTGCTTTCAGCGTACGAGTGTGACACCAAAAGCCACCTTTCATGTCCAGCACACGCGGTAGACGAGAGTGCCATCGAATAGAACCGGTGGTGTTGTTATCATGGCAGAAAGCCGGATGGCAGTGAGCATGCCCACATGCAACACATGTGGGCAGGACAAAACTGGTTGTGTGCGCTTGAGACACTAAAGGACAGCATCAGGTAATAACTGCCAGTAACCACATAAGGAGTGCAGGACTTCACCTACCTAAAACTTCATAGGTTGACGTGGAGGGTACAGTCCGAGTGGCACCATGTGATGAGTTCAGAGTGAGAACAAGTTGGTCTGTCAGTCTCCTTGTGTCTTTCCTGACACAACTAAAATCAAACTTATGTACATTAAATTGTAGAGATAAATGGTGAATCCATAATGGTACATTGTTGCCTCAAGGCAACATTTGCATTTTAACAAGTTTCCATTACTTAATTAGCAGATAAAGTACATTAAATGTCTAAAAAATAAAGCTTTACTCATATATTATCAGGAATCAATTTTGTTCTAGACTGAAAACGGCCAAGAAATGATAGTTCAGAAATGACAATTCAGACAATTTTTGTGAAGCGAAATCGCTGAGCTGATCGTTTGAGAAAGTCTGCAAAAAAAGGGATTCAGCATGGCCTCCAGAGTCATGTGACAAATTTAAACACTGCTGTTGGTTCCTTATGGTCCCATTTCTGTTTCAAGGTTTTGCATTATAACTGGGGATGTATTGTATGAGTGTAAAAGGCCAAAAATGGGTATGTTGCCTTGAGGCAACATCGTACCATAGAGGGTTCAATTAATTAAACCTTTTTGCATGCATACTTGTACTGTTAGCAGCGTGCTGCATTACTTTGAAATCACATTTACTTTAAGTTTATTTAACAGTCGGCCTACATCAGTTTCACTCCCGCTGAAGTTCTTTTTCTTACAACCTTTTTTCGCGTCATGTCTCCAGTCTTGTTCATGTACCACACGTCACACCACGTCTTTGCACATGGCACAAAACCTGCCCTTATGTAGTGTTTAGGTGGTGTTACCTGTGCGAACAGGTGACTTATGATGAGTGGGATTCATCATTGAGCGCATGTGGGTAAGAGCAGATTTGATGCATCTGGAGTTGACTTTTCTTATATTTTATCTTACCTGAGAATTAAGTGAGAAAATGTAAGAGAAATTTAAGAGAATAACAAACTGTGACAGAGCAGCGGTCCTGTGCTGTGCATGTTTTGGTTGGTTGTTTTTAAGCGTGCTATGATTCTAAACATTTCACTCTCTGGTGTTACTGCAGGACGCCATTTGCACTCTGAACACACTGCAAACCAATGCCAGCTGTCTGGAGCAGGTACGACAGGAGCGCAGCAACCCTCAGCTGCAGCTCCAGGCCATGAGAGGCTTCCTGGAACGAGCCGGCCTCACAGTGAGTCTCTTACAGATCCAGTACTACACATGGAACAGTGACGACATCAAAGATCACATAGATATGACAGAGCTCTTTGTGATTTATCTGATGTGTGTTTGTGTTTCAAAGGTGGAGGAACTCGACCACCTCAATATCATTCATGTGACGGGAACAAAGGGCAAGGTGAGCTAGCTAACTCCTGCTAATATTGAGCTCTAAGCTCCCATTATGCAAGCTCTGTCAGAAGGTCATGCAAACATGTTTTCAAACGTGCGTTCATTCACTGAGGACACAAACGGTTGTGACAGCTACACAAGCGTGGCCTCAGAGTGTTTGCGTTTGTTTTTCAGGGGTCAACATGTGCGTTCACTGAGCAGATTTTGAGAAGTTATGGCTTCCGCACAGGATTTTACAGGTAAAACTGCAGTCTGTCGAGAAACTCTACACTATTTGGGGGGAAGGGGGGATTTGCAAGTACATGGGCCTCATGCTCTTTGTTTGTAATTAGATATAGTAGAGCAAGCAAGCAAGCAAGCAAGCAAGCCAGCAAAGGTTATTTATATAGCACCTTTCACAAGACACCATTCACAAAGTGCTTCACAAACAAAATAAAATAAAATAAAAACAAATCATAATAAAATATATAAAATATACAATGAGAGCAAATAAAAACACAATTCCAACATAAAACACTATGCTACCCAAATACCTGTCTGAACAGGAAGGTTTTTAACTGCTTTTTTAAAGACTCCACAGAGTTCAAGAATCTAGCTGGGAGACTAGTTTAGGGGCTGCCAACTGGAAGGAGCAAGCGTTCCCTGGGAGGAGGATCTAAGGGCTCGGCTTATACAGTATTACAGAGTATTACTATTTAACCACCACTGTACCTGACCAGTAACCCCTCCTCCAATGGCAAGTACACATAAATAAACATAAATACACAATAATACAACAGTACACCTTTTGGATTTAACTGTCTCTCAGTCATGGTTTACTGGGTTAATTACATCATAAACTCATCATCATCACACTTAATTCAAACTCAACAGAAACAAAGTAAAACCTAACTCTTCTTGATTACTCTTGTTAGTGTTCGAGATAGTAAGTCCACTGTTCAAACCATCACCAGCTCTGGTTTGTTAAAAAAAGCTTAATTCACCAAGTTATAAGTAAAAAAAAAAAACCATGCCTTTATTACCCCATCTCTGCCAGCTGGCCGCCAGCTGTTTACAGTCTTGTAACATACTGCAAATGCTGTATGTAACACAACAGAAGTAGACAACTTAGCTTTTGTGGCTACGAGGTTAGCTTTAGGTCAACCATCTTGAAATAATATGTGAACGCTCCCGAATCGGAATAGCAGGTGTTTTTCTCGCTCTTTCCGCTTTACTAACATTGCACGAATGCAGTATGAGCTGGGGATCACGTGAGGTCAGTTCATGTACCAGAAAGAATGATAAAGGTGTAAAATGCCATAATGTCTGCTGTGAGAAGGATTCTTTTTTTCACTGAAAGCAGGGTGACTTTGCTTTTGTTTATTTCCTCAGTTTTGCAGGTTGTGAGTCCTCTATCATAAATAAGTCCTTTTAATGTGCACTGAAGACCACAGCGACAGTACCATATTGTTGACAGAAAGCTGCTAACATAGATAGCTAGGTATTTTTTTCATTTTTATTTTATTGTACTATTTTATTTTCTTTCTTGTTGCTACGATTTATTATTTGTATGTGCGTTTGCCGAACTGTGACTAGTTCTTTTTTTCTTTCTATTTTCTGGGAAAGAAGCATTCAATTTTGAACAAACATTTAGTTTGAAAAGAAAAGAAAAACTCCATGTGGCGATACAACATCATTGATAAGGGTCTGTTGTCATAGACCTGCCAGTGTAATAATATAAATCCATAAATTACATGTGAAATAGGCAAAATAATGCATGTTTAACATTTATATTTATTGATTTCCTTACACTGGCTAAACACTCTTCTTTTGATGTTTGTCATAGCTCTCCACATTTGGTACAAGTCAGGGAGAGGATTCGAATCAATGGACAGCCCATTGGAAAAGAGCTCTTCACTAAATACTTCTGGCAGGTTTATGGACGGCTGGATGAAACTAAGGTAGGCCATGTAACAAGGCACAGATGCACTCCACACAGTCATTTATTCATGGCTGCCCGCCACAATGAAAACATCTGCCTTTTGTATTTTTGGAGCTGGACCATTCATTAGACTGGACCATTCATAGAGCGAGAGAGAATTTCACTTATCCACCCCGTGACACAAACTCCTCAAACTGCTGCTGAGGAAAAAAAGGAACTAACCCATTGCTTATGGACCTGTGAAAACATCAGAATTTAAAGAGGGGATACAGAATGATAAAAGAGACACACACAGATTCTAATTCTGTAGGAAACAGTGGATACAAAGCTTTAAAACAGCCCTTTAACTGTTGTCTGTTGAACTAAAAATGGACACGTTGGACACACAGACTAACCATGGCTACTAATTGGCTTCACTCATGAAATGATTCAACAGATTAACCTTTAACTGTCTGAAAGAAACAGCTGGCGTTCCAAGCAGTCATGTCTGTGGCATTTTACCTGATGTGCATCAGGTTTTTGTTCTGCAGAGCTTCAGCCTGTATTATCAGTGTCACAGGTTGTAATGGAGTCAATAGAAAATGAGACTCCTCATGTCAGGATGAGCATGACCCTCATGTGACAGAGCACTTAGTCACATTACTAGCACTCAGTGTGCAGTTTGACTCATTAAGGAGGCTCTCACATCAGGGCCACCAGCCCCCAAACTGAGTACACTTTACCATAAAGTCCAGTTTGTTTGTTTAGTATGGAGTCTGTATACCGTCCACTTAAAAGAAAGTCTTGAACGGCTCAGTGCACTTGGATACTGTGGTGTAATCACCTGTAATCAGGTGTGAAAACCAACTGCACCAAAACAAGGAGTGGACTGCTATTTAGCACAAGTAGAAGCAAGCCAGTAGATTTGACAAGGCGTTTCTTAACATAACATCACTCTTCTTTGAAATCTGCTTACCACAATAACAAAAATGCAATCAGATATCAAACAATATTACTAATGTGAACGCTGAGCAGCAAGGTTTTGGGAGGGAGTGGTTATCATACTCAGGCATGGTATGAATCAATCTTGTCTAATAATAAAACACCCTATAAATATGACATTTGGCACATTTTCAACCTTAAAGTTTACACTTAAATGTTTTAGAACGAAGTAGTCATTCATCAGACACTGAGTCACATCAGCACTGATTGAAGTCTCCTTTCAGGTTGTCCACCTAAAGAATGTTAGTCCAATATTTACTCTCCTTTCAGCTCTGTTCGAGCCTCAAGCAACTCCAGAGGGAAATCTCTGCTTCCTCAACTATGTTCACCAGCTGGTCTCTAACTTTGTCTCTCTGCTCTTTGATGCTGGACAACAAGTGGACAGTTGGGTTGTTAGAGCTTTTTTACTAAACATGAGCCAAACATTAGTGTTGTGGGCCCTAAAACCAAAACGATGAATGCTAAAAGACACCAATAACCTCTGTAGAGATGAGAGGACTGGTTATTCTGTTGGTTTATATCACAAAGAGCATCTTTCACATTACACTGCATAGCAACTTTGCAAACAGATGTTTTATTCATTCCTTTTTCCTTTGATGTCTTCAGGAAGCCCATGGAGGAACGATGCCGGCATACTTCCGCTTCCTCACCATCTTGGCCTTCCATGTGTTTCTGCAGGAGAAGGTGCGAGTATGGACTCATGTTTCTTGGGAATATACATATGCAGAAGAAAACAAACCTTTCTTCAGAGATGAGCCATTTTGGTGGTCTGTTTTAGTGCAGCGTTTGAAAAGCTCAAAGACTGTCCACAATGAAAAAAGTTTCATCCTCGGAGCAAACTTTCCTGGCTTTATGGCCTGTAGTTGTTGAGATGTCTAGCTCTGGTTCAGTGTGTCTCATGGACACACTGATGTACTGACATGCTCGTGAGCAGGACAAAAAGTGTTTAATTACTAACTTGCTTGAATCTAAGTATCTTTTCTTTTTTTCAGGTGGATTTAGCTGTAATTGAAGTTGGAATTGGTGGCGCTTATGATTGCACCAACATTATAAGGTAGGACTCAATATTTATAAAATGATTGTAATTTACTCACATGTTTCAAGCTGGAAAGACTGAACTACAATTTCACTGTCTTTGCTAGGGCACAAATTGTATTCATACTTGATATTTATTTGTCTCAAAATAATTTAAGTTTCAGAACAGACTTCAGATCAGACTATAGGAGCATCATGTTACATATTAACGAATGAAAGCTTTAGCTTTAGTTGTGCATGACTGAAATGTTACTTTGATACAGCTGTAATATCTGTAAAGGTTTGGACCCAATAAATGCTGTCTGTAGTATCACAATAAAAAAATGCTCAATCACCACTATCACACTTTATCAGAGAGCAGAGATCACTTAGAGTGATTAGTATGGCAGAGTGTTGGCACTGAAGCTGCTTTATTGTAGACAAGTTTACTGTGCATGTAAACTTTCTGTTCTTGCATAGTCACATGTTCAAGTTCTAAAACCAGTTACATTTTAAAACATAAGGCTACTGTTAAAGGATGTTGCTATATTTTCCATGGCTCTCTGTTCTCCAGGAGCATGCTCACCAAAACTTTTCTCCATGCTCCATAAGATTAGTTCACATTTTGGATATGATTAGGATAATAATATTAAAGATAATAATGTTAAATGGAGCATAATGCTGCAATATTGTAACAAGAAGCTCTGACACACAGGTTTTCGAAACAGAGCCTTTAGTTTGAATAGAGGAGACATTAGGGGTGGGAATCACATCACGATACGATATGATACACGATACATTATACATGGTCCACGATGCCGATATTATCACGATACAGCAAATCTGCGATAATAGATATATTGCAGGAAAATCATATAACGATACATCACAAAATATGTCTAACTAGAGAATACAAAATAGTTGTAAAACGGTCAAGTGCAGGAATAAATATTTCTGGTTCGGTACTTCATACCCTTGGCTCAAGCATTATAGCATCTGGTGAAAGCCTTCATTTTTGACCACGTGGTAGGGTCGGAGGTCCTTGCAAATAAAATTCGCAATTGACTTCATAATGTTGGCGACCCTCGGGGACGAGAAAGGGAGCTTTGCGCTGAACATTGCATTCACGGTTGCATGTTTGCTAACGTTAGCATTAGCATCAGCCACTTTCTTAGCAAGGAGATCAGGGTGGTGGCGCTGCAAGGGTCTCTGCATGTTCGTGGTATTTCCTGTGTACTTCACTTTTGTCAGACAGTTCTTACATACTGAAAAGCCTTTGTCATGTTTGTTTATCCCTTCAGTGTTGTAGAAGCAGAAGTGTATCCATAGTTTGGATTTAAATGAGGCTTTTTTTGTATGAGCATGTAAATACGCACAAACATAGGCAAGACTGCATACACATGTAAACATATGTCCATACCTGTGTAAACATACACACACACAAACACAAACAAACTCCCAAGAACGATGAACAAGATGACCCCCCGCCCCTTCGCCCCACCTCACAAAACACAAAACATTGGTTATTTATACTTACAGACACAGAAACAGGCACAGATTTAGATGGGCAGTAGCTTCAAGTTTGTGAAGTAAGAGATAAAAGGTTGCCATTTGTGAAAAAAATGTATCAGTGCATCCTCTTAAAGTATACTTAATCTTCTCAAGTTTTGAAAAGAATATGGTGTCCTTAAGCCACTGGGAGATGGAAGGATACTTAGCAGACTCCCAGTGTAATAGTTGGCAATGTTTTGCCAGTAAAGATGTAAAGGCTATAATGTCCTTTTGAATAGAATTAATGCAAGTGAAGCAATCAGGAATACCAAATATGGCAATCAATGGGGAAGTCTGCAGATTTACTCCAAAAACAGGGGACATAGTACTAAAATACCCTGTCCAAAAATCAGTCAGGCAGGGACATATTGATTTTTTTTGTCCCACCCCTAGGAGACATTGCTATGAAGTAGATGAAATAGATTTAATGTTTAAATATTAAATATGTTCACACTCTTTTAAAAAATCACTTCATAACCTGGCGAGTATCAAGTCACCATGACTGGCCAGTATGAAGGTAATAATGGTCACTTGGCTCTCATACAAACGGTTTGTTACAACAGGTCACCCAGTGAATGCCTCTCCCTCCAAAACACAATTTCCTTTGTTGAGCTCTTTGGCCTCAGTCCAGAGCTCCACTGACCGCCGCACTGAGTGCACTGATGTATGTCAAATGTTCTTGGGTCATTCAGTGTCAAGTTGGAAAGAAGCTTTTGTTTTTCCTGTTAAATATTTTGGCTGAATTTATAGAATTGCATGGGGTATTTTTTGCCGTGGAAATGTTATTAGTCGATTTGGCATAATAAGCCTCATATCTTGTCCAATTTAATCATGTAAAGAACCTGTAACTTTACACACAAAAGGCACTCAAACAGACTCCGTTTTCACACAAATAGTCATGGTTCATTGGTCATTTCCATGGGCCTGTAATGCATTATATGATATTAGCTTGTGCCTCTCATTCGTTTGGATCTGTTGCACACCCTCTTCCCTGTGCACTCTAGGAGTTATATTTATGAAGATATTGAATCCTAAATATAGTTTTTTGTCCAGTATGGGTTTTGTCAGGGTGCAAAAATAACAAAATTTATTAAAATAACAAAGTTGTTCTTACAATCTAGCAAGAATATTTTACAGAATTATCTGTTAGTTGTCAAATAACACATATAAGAAGAGAAAAAAAAATCAAAAATGTTAACAAACCCAGATGTGATTCGCCACAGCATGACCTTCATATCTTTTGGCAAGGAGTGCAAGTACATGTTTTGTACTTTGCATCCAGTAACTGCACTTTTTGAATTTATCCCTGAATAATCTTTAATGTTTTCTTAAGTTTACTGAGTGGTTGAAAGCACTCGTACCAAGATGAGAGCAAACGGTTTCGTTTTCAGAGGCCATTAATTGTCATTCAGCACAAGGAAAAATAAGTTTTACATTTGAGGAACATTTAGAGAAATGTGTAAATATAATTTAATAAGATAATAATAATTAATAAAATAAATAATTATAAAGACTGGGCTGTACTTGGTGCATTGATCCATATGACTGTAATATTACTTACCAGTATCAGTGTGGAACAACCTGTTGGAATAATTGCCTTAAAGAGTGTCAAGCATGTTTCATCTAACTTTACATGAACCATTTAACAAAACAAAAAAAAAACTATCATAACCTTCTGCAAAATAAGTAAGTCAGATATCAGTGTTTGATAGCTGATGCTGGCGTGCCCACATGCAACATGCATGGGCAGGACAATACCAGTTGCGTGCGCTTGAGACGCTGAAGGACAGCTTCAGGTAATAACGGCCGCTAACCACATAGGGAGTCCAGGAGTTTCGCTTCCCATGGATGTGTTTGTGTGTGTTTCTACACTTTACCATGTGCCTTTTTTTGCCTAAATATAATAGTTTGTGACTGCCTAATCCCAACCTAATCCCAACCATGACAGTCGGCAGTGATGTATAAACATTAGGACCGTGCTGCTTCATCCCACTATGTGCATTTCTTGGGAAATGTTTGGTGAATTGACTGAAAGGGGGTCCACACAGCAACACTATTGTAAAAACAAACTCTCACACAACCAGTGCAGTATAATCCAAACCTCATTCATCAAGTCGTATGCTCAGTATTCCCATGCTCCTTCATGCGCCTCTTCAGAGCCAGACTCCATTGGTCTACCACAGCTCCATCAGTTACTTAGTTTGTGTTATTGTGTGACTTTGATGTTTTAAAGAGTTAGTTCACATTCACCAAAATCACATTGAAGTGTCTGTTGTTTGGCAAGATGCCAGATGACCACTTGTAGTTACTGACACACTGTCACCATAAAGTTTTAGTTTTTACTGTCATCAGTGTTATAAAAACATTTTTGTCTTTTCTCCTCTGTTCTTGTGTGTCCACAGGAGGCCGTGGGTGTGTGGCATCTCCTCTCTGGGTATAGACCACACTCAGATTCTTGGGGACACCATTGAAAAGATCGCCTGGCAGAAAGGAGGCATCTTCAAGGTGTGTTTGAGCTGCGTGTCAGCTGCAGCACATCTAGAGAAATGGTGGTTCACCGTTTTTGTTTTAGGCGGGACGCTCACATTTGTTGACTCTATACCACTTTATACTGCAGTTTAAGGTCTCTCTCTGTCACAGAGATGAGGAAATACAAAGATGTTTGTTTTACCTCAACTTCCTTGCTTCCCTTTCAAAACAAAAGCTATCTGACTGTGTCTCTGTGGACAGAATGCCATCAGTTGCTATACAGTGCATTTTATTTTTAAACATTTACAGGATGTGGTTGTCAGCTGTGCGGGAGCTTGTATGACTTCATAAATGAGAGAAATAAGTGCTTATAAATATGAAAATACAGTACTCATATCAGCAGGCAATGTATGCCTTAAGGCCCAGTTAAGGCTGGTCTATTCTGATGCAGAAAGAATGTACTGGTTATAATTATTTATGTTAGAGAAAAGTTATAGTGTTATTCAAATTGCACTAATTTTACTGTAAAAACTGATGTTTTGTTGAACTGCTACATTTGAGGTTTGTTATTGTAACAAAGAGTAACTGTTTTGTTAAGTGACTTGAATTTTACAATGTTTTTTTTTTTATTTTACTGTTGGATTGCTAAATGTAGATTGCACTACATTCCTTTTACTTGAGTGGAACAAGCTCATGCATTCATTTTATTTTGAAGAGACTTAATATCAGACTGTAAAACTCAGATTACTGGTTAAGACTGGGCTATTTTTGTTGAGAAATAATACCCTGCAGTGTATGACAAGTTTGAAAGTATTATTTTTGGTAAATTTGTTAATATATTAATCGAGTAATAAAAAATGATAGATCAATTAAAAAAATTGATAGGTTAATCAAAAAAATAATCAATAGGTTAATTGATAAAAAAATAAACATTAGGTGCAGCCCTAGAAGTAATACGATAAAAACATTCTAGCTTTTTGCGCTTTAAGTGTCATCATACAGTCTTTACTTTACTTCTTGTACAGTATTTTCTACTCTGCTGCTCTGTCATCTCATTGGCTGTTGATGTGTTTCCAGCCAGGGGTTCCTACCTTCACAGTCAAGCAGCCAGAGGATGCCATGGTTATGCTCAGGAGCAGAGCCAAAGAGATCAGAGTGAGCCATCATTCAGACTAGCACCTCTGTCACCTCAACCTCTGTCCTCCAGCTGCTCACTTTTCTCTAACAGACTCTCGCCTGTTGTTGTAGTGTCCTCTGTGGGTGTGTCCAGATCTGGAAGACTACCAGGCAGATTGTGGACCTTTGCGTCTGGGCCTGGCAGGCCAGCACCAGCGCTCCAATGCCTCCCTGGCCCTCCAGCTGAGTCACACTTGGCTGCAGAAAAGATGTCTACCAGGTGGGATTGGATGCCTACTAACATATTAACAGTATGTCAGTTCATAAGAAAAGCAAACTATCTTTGGGATCAGCCTCGCTGTGCAAACTTGGCAACAATACAGCATGTTGATCTAAATACATGCCTGAGCCACTTTCCCATAGAACCGCAATCTGGCATAGCTAGACGTAAAGACTACAGCAGCTCAGGTAAATCACGAAGAGTTTAAAGGCACGCCTTGTTCCAACTTCTTAGAAACACTGTGATAAATGTGTTCCTCAGATGTCAGCTCTTATGTACAAGGAAAACAAAAAAAATTAATAAACCAAAAGAAACATTGTTAAAGGATCAGTTCACCCCAAAATCAAAAATCTATATATTTACTCCTAACTGTCATGCTATTTCTCAGTCCAAACAGTTTTTGTGTGAGTTGCAGAGTGTTTGAGATATCTGCTGTAGAGGTGTCTGCCTTCTTTCCAACATAATGGAGTTAGATGGCACTCAGCTTGTGGTGCTCAAAGCACAAAATAAATACATATGAAAAACTCAACAGCAATGTCTCTCTCCATAAATTATGACCAAGATAATCAAGCTAATCCTTTGAGCGTGTTGTGAGCAGTTTATGTAGGAACTATTTTCTTTTCTTTCTGCTTTCTTTCTCATCTCAACTGCCTGTTCTACTAGCAGTGACTGACCTCTGGTGGTTTGTGTTGTGCACTACATTTCCTCGATGCTGTATATCAGTTTAGCAGAAAGAGGGGAGTCTGTGTTTTTGTTGAAAATCATATGTTATGGATTTCCAAATACCCTCATAAACCATAATACCTTGATTCCACCCCAAGACTATAAAGTGCAAAAAAATAAATTTAAAAAACTCAACAGCAATGTCTCTTTACATAAATCATGACCCGTTTGCTCAAGATAATCCACAGAGCTTGTTGTGTGCAGTTCCATGCAGGAACTATTTTCTTTCAACCAAACTACACCCACCATTGGTATCGCTGTGAAGACAGAAGCGTGCATCTACTGCTAGCTCATCTAACATCACTGAGCTAACAAACGTCACAGCATAGTCAAGGAGGACATCGTTAATGTTTACATGTCACGTTGTCATGAGCCTTGTTTTCCATGAGTAGATACACACTTGATTCTGTGCAGTGATACAGTTGGTGGGTTTCGTTCAGCAGAAAGAGAATTATAAGCTCTGTGGATTATCTTGAGTAACCGGGTCATGATTTCTGGAAAGAGACATTGCTGTTGAGTTTTTCAGATATATTTTTATTGGTGCTTTGAGCATCACGAGGCAAGTGCCATCTAGTTCCATTATACATCTGTAGACATCTCTACAGCTGAAGAAGTTAAAAAAAAAACAAACAACTTTGTAAAACCAGAATTAAGCGGGTTCTAAATCTTGTTTCTGTAAATGTCCTGATTGAAGCCAAAGCTGACATCTGAGTCTGAATGGGAAAGAAAACCCAAACAGACATCAGTTTTGTGTATTTCCTGCTTGAAAAGTTTCCACAATAAGCTGTCCTCTCTCAACAGATAAAAGCTTCCCCTCCACCCATGTTGAGAACACAGCTGTACTTCAGGCCACTTCCTTTAAGCCCAGCCCCATCATGGTGAAAGGTGAGTCCTGAAGAACAAGTACAGTAATCATTGTCAAAAAAGGTAATAACAGATATCATTCTGCTGTTGCATTTTGGATCTCTGACTGAGCCCATTCAATACGGTAACATGTTGTCACCCTGGAATGATAAGGTTCTATCTTACGTTTTTGTCAAAATTGAGTTATTCATATATGTTTTTAAAGATATTTGCATTTATTAAAACTTTTTGTTTAGAAAATAAAAAAGTTCACATAATTTTTGTCTTCAGAATGGCAACTGTTCAGAAAGCATACAGAATCTTATGTTTCTAAAGTGGTGATGTGACAATTCAAAGTAAGACGAAACAGCATCACAATAGTTACTGTAACATGAGCAGTAAATTTCACTGGCGTGTCAGTGTGTATGAATGTTAAAGCAGCAGGTGGCACCTTGTACAGAAACCTCGACCACCAGTTTGTGAATGTGTGTGTGTGAATGGGTGGATGTGACATGTAGTGTAAAAGCACTTTGAGTGGTCCAACAACCAGAGAAGTGCAGTAGAAGTGCAGGTCCATCTTAATTATGTAAAAACATCCTGTCCTGATTCTGTTTCAAATACACATTAAAACTCTTAACATGTAAAAGAGCCACAGTTCTACTTGTGACATTTGTGAATCAGGATTTTTAGAGATCCAACATTAAGCAGTTGCCAGGTTTAATGGGACATCATTCAGAACGGTTGTGTGTGTGTTTTGCTGTCAGGGCTGGCGGACACAGAGTGGCTAGGAAGGAATCAGACTCTGAAACACGGAGCAGTCACCTACTTCTTGGATGGAGCTCACACCATGCGCAGCATGCAGGCCTGCGTCCACTGGTTCAGAGAAACTGCAGCCCAGCATGAGAGGACTGCAAGGTGAGCGTCACATGAAACTCTATGTGACTGTGCACTATTCACTGCTGATAGGATGAGAGTAACTTTACACAGTTATTACAGGAGGTGCTGACAGTACTTAGGCTGACTGTATTACATCAGAGTTAGAGTGTATCTAGTGTCATACATCGCATTGTGTTTTAGATCACTCAGGTGACGGCTGCTTCATCATTAGGCAGCTTTCCATTACAGATTTGTGCAAAACTTTAGTGATATTTTCAAAGTATCAATAATGCACAATTGTGAGATGACTGTTTCCACTGAGTGATGTTCTGTGACTTTTCCTCTGATAACATTCCAAGAAGCATGATGATGGATGTTCAAAACATTAGCAGCTTCATTTCTATTACAGCCACCACACTAGCTGTCATTTTTTCCAATCCAAGGTCACGTATGCGTGTTATGGAGCCATAATAGAAAGGCAAGCCCCTCATACGAGAAAACGGACACGTATGAGGGATTTCTGGGACGTCATAGTCAGCGATTTCACAGAGGAATTGTGGATTCAAAACTTCCAGATGATTCGCTCAACTTTTGAAGAATCATGTGATGCAATAACACCTCTTGTAGCTGCTGCATCTTGAGGGAGCCAATTCTTACTGACAAGCACATAGCCATAGCATCATGAGACTGAGAAAAGACAAAAGAGCTACCTCTTGTGCTAAAATGAAGGCTCCTTGCTTTTGCTGAACAGTTTCTCAATCAGTGAAATGTTGCTGATATAAAGTTTTGTCCCGTTTGTGTTTCAGTGGACCTGTGGTCAGAGTGTTGCTGTTCAATGCCACAGGAGAGAGAGACTCTGCAGCCATGCTCAAACTGCTGGTGGTGAGTAACGGCTGCTTCCAGCAATGTCTGGAATCATTGTTTTCACAGCTAATAGGAACAGTGTAATCATGGGTTTTGTAGTCTGTATGTAGCATCATCTTGTATAGAAAATGTGCAAAGTGTGAGGGTGCCCAGTAGCTCACATGGTAGAAGAAGCCACATGTGCAAAGGTTGTGTCCTGGCTGCAGCAGCTGCGGGTTCGATTCCAGCTAGCACCCCTTAGCTGCATGTCATCCCCTCTCTCTCCCTTCTTTCACACTTAAGATGTTCTGTCATATGAAGGTGAAAACACCCAAAAATAGTCTTGAAGAAAGTGTCTAAAGCATGTTTTTTTTACCATTCCAGGTAGTTTTCTTTTTTTTTTTTTTAAAAAAAAAAAAGTATTCCAATCTGTAGTCGTGCTACAGCTTATCATTATTTTCATTTGCAATTAATCTGTTGATTATTCTAAAAAATTAATCTAAAAAAATTGTCAGAAACTAGTGAAAAATATTGATGTTTTCCAAAACCCAAGAGGATTTCCTCAAGTGTCTTGTTTTGTACTCAACCCAAAGACATTCGGTTTGCTGTTTTAGAGTAAAGCAACTAGAAAATAATCCTATTTAATGAGCTGAAATGAGTTTTTGCTTTAAAAAATGTAATAGTTGACAACTAATTGATTTTTCATTGCAGCTCTAGTTTACACTATATTTGCATATTAGAAATATATTAGACTGTTGTTTATTTCCCATGTTCATTGCTACTGGATTTCACACAAATAAAATGAAAATACGTTCGGGATAGACAGAACTATGATCCGATTCATTTATCTGTCCTCTTTATTATTATCTGATGTACCTCTTGTTAATATTTGTGTATTGCTATTTATTAGTATATCTTAAGTATAATTTTATGGATCCGAGAGATGCTGTGCTCTTTCGTTGTTTTATTGTAACTGAAAAAACAGACTGAAAATTCCTGTTCAGACTGCACCGTGGCCCATCAAACAATTTGAAAACATCGTTCTCATTTTTAGTTGCAGCACTGGAGGCAGTGGAGAATATTAGCTGAAACTGATTTCTTATGCGATTCTTACATTTTTTTGGGTCGTATCTACATGGTTGAATGAAATGATTGTTACTTATTAATGTCCTTTTTTTTCTCCTTGTTTCTTTCCAGCCGTGCCATTTTGACTTTGCTGTGTTCTGCCCAAACATCACGGAAGCCATCGCGTCTTGTAATGCAGGTGAGCTCACTGAGCCTGTGGATTTTTGGCTGTTGGCAACAAACATTGAAGTCTCCCTAACAGGATTACACCTGTGGTTTTAACTTGTTATCTACAAATCACATTTACTTTCATTACTTATTATTTCCAGAACATAGTTAAGTTTTAAGATTTATCTAAAGGAATAGTTGAACATTTTGGGAAATATGCAAGTTTGCTTTATTCCAACTCTGAGACTTAACTACTTAATTTTTGCAATTTGCAGGACATTTATTGCCTAGTTGCTCTTTCCCTTTCTCCCTCATTGAGAAAGAAATCTATCCGATTTGCTCGTCTGATGGGTTTGAAGGTTTATTTACTTGTGGCAGGTGCCTGAATGCTTCACGAGAAAGTGATGTCATCATTTTACATCTTTTGTTTTGTGTAAGATTAAAGAAAAGTCAAGAAGCACGTTAAAATTGCCCTTTCTTCCAAATCCTATCTGTAATACTGTTTCTTGATTCTGTAAAATATTAACCCCTTGAAATCTTGATCGACACAAGCATTTAAACTTCTGAAACTTAAGCAAGTTGGTCTGATTTCTTTTAAAAACACGGGGTAAAGGAAATCGGCAATATGGCAAGACATTTCCCCAAAAATGCAAGAATTTTGTTAAAGACAAAAAAGGAGAGGTTATGGAAGATAGTGAGAACATTTTCAAAGTTAAAAGTTTTTTTTAAAAAAGTCATGTTTGAAATAGAGTGACAAAACAACCTTTTTTTGAAAAAAAAAATGCAAGGGAAAAAAATGTTGCAAGAATTTTTTTTTTTCACTGGTTTCCACACATGAAAAAAAAATTCAGAAGATAAATAAGGCTCATTTTTCGAAGTGTTTCTTTTTGTAATACTAACATTGACCACAAGAGGCTGAAGCACACCACCACCCATGTCCTAAACTGGACCAAAAGCATCCATCTTCTTCCAGGGAACTTTTCATTTCTCTCTGCACTCTAAACACAACATGCATCTTTGTGTTAGCAGGTTATGTAACATGTATGTCACGTCTTTCTTTTGGCCATGTGCCATACTTGGCGCTAATCTGCCGTTATGACTGTACTGTATTGTCAGCAAGTCAGATTGAGGATTAACATTTTATGGCCTCATGTAGAATTATTCAAATTCTGATATATGAGTACTTTCATGTTACATAAAAGGTTATGGTCATAGTGGTCACCGTCACTTGCAGCAGTTACAGTACACTGTGTTTGTGTTTTTTCCTGTTTATTATCTTTAAATAATTATAATTATGTCTTTAAAACTACGTTATTTCTTTTTATTATTTATTATTATTATTATTATTATTATTATTATTATTATATTATTTATCAAGTCATTGCTTCGATTTTTTTCACATATTTTTGTTTTGTATTTTAAGGTTATTTTTTGTAACTTTTTTTGGTATTTTCTTGCAAATTGCTGGATCATTTTTTGCTAAGTTGCTCATGACCATTTTCTATGTTTTTGAATGAAGTCAAGCTAATTTGTTCAGGTTTCAAAAAGTGGATGTGCTTTTGAGTTACAAAAAACCCCAAACAATTAACTTCAGCCGTCCTGTCATTTCAATACTCCCAGACCAGCAGAACTTCAATGTGTCGGTGGAGCACATGTTGACCCGCTGTCTGGACAACGAGAGGAGCTGGCATCTCCATAACCGCCCGGGGGACAACAGAGGTCCCCAGCTGCTGATCGAGACCAGCTTGCCCCTGGTCCCTGAGAAGAAAGCAGACACCTTGGTTTTCCCCTGCATCCTCAGCGCCCTCCAGTGGATCACCCAGGGCAGGGACTCGGTGCTGGCTGACGCCGCCAAGAGAGTCTTACCAGTCAAACCAAGCGTCATGGCCAAAGCTGCTCCGCTCTGCGACGCCGCAGAGATCCACGTCCTCATCACAGGAAGCCTCCACCTGGTGGGAGGAGTCCTCAAACACCTCGACCCCGCCTCGTCCAAGTAAACGGAGCGTGTGAAATTGAAAAAAAATTAATTCAAACCGTGAAATAATGGGATGTTCTGTCAACACGCACATCTACCTTGAAATCCTTTCTTTCTGTATAGATGAGGTCATAGTGGCATAGGCTTTTTTTGGACGGTGACTTTAAGGACTTAGCTGCACCCAAGTATTGTTATTGTCTTGTAGCTTCCCTGTAGTGGCTGAGGCTGGGAGCCTGCTTGTTTTGGACCAAGGCAGCTCCAGGCCTTACAACAGCTTCACCCAGAGCCTTACAGACGAGCACACACACGTGGAGCTCGCGTCTTTAGTCTTACTTGAAGCCAAATATGTTTACAACGGGTATGTTCATGTACGCCACAGTGTGAGCTGAGTTGGCTGAACTGGAGCTGTGTGTGTGCCTCAGTGATGGCAGAAGCCACCAGGATCAACCTGTCAGTGGTGTGGTGGTTATCACATTACATTTATACAAAAACTGTAGATTAACAGCACCAAAAAGTGCTACTGGAGTTGGGAGTTTTTCTGGTTTTTACTTTCTATTTGAAACACTTGACTATTACATGTCACAGTCTTTTTTAAATGAAATCCATTTTGCACGGTTTCTACTTTTATTTTGCCAGGGTTTGACGATGTGTTTCACACACATGCCTGCTAATTTGTTTTTGTATAAGTGTACATATTCTAACACTTATGTTGTAATCAGATGTAACTAAATCAAATTTTGTGTAATTGGGTTTACATTGGAATTATATTGATATTTAAATGGTTCTTAAAGGTCCAGTGTGCAGGATTTAGTGGCATCTAGTGGTGAGATCACAGATTGCAACCAGCTGAAACTCTTCCCATGTGCCAAACGTGTAGGATAACTACAGTGTGCGACAGGAAAATGTGAATGTCCCTATCTAGACCTAGTGTTTGATTGTCCATTCTGGGCTCCTGTAGAACTAACATGGTGGACTCTGTGGAAGAGGACCCGCAGGAGGCTTTGCGCCCATTTTCATAGTGGCCAAACAGCAGTACTCCAATTTCCAGGGTTCATTACGTGATACCATTGTGCCCAAAAAGACTTCTCCCTTTGACTTACAGAAGCTGCTTTTACACAGAGATGGCGATATATAATACCTTACTTTATACCATACCTGCACTTTTCATAGAACCAAACAACAATGACATCATTCCGCTCCAGTGTGTTTTTATACACTGCATCACAGCATCCTGCTATCAAGGGAGGCATGATGAGCGTGACGTCTGTTTCTCGCATGACTTAAAACATATGCATCAGCAGCACTTTATAAACAATATCAATATTAATGTGTCAATCTCAATCGCTTACCGTCTCTGTTATATGGCAGCTGTTGTCGTAGCTCCTGGACCCTCATTGTTTTCCCAGTTTGGGAACATTTATGGCTGCTGTTCTTCTAATTTGAATTAGCCGCAATGCTAACAGCTGCTTTTTAAACTTCCCACAGTGGGTCGCACACATAAACACGTCGTCAATACGTCACACTCATGCCACCCACGATCATGGCAATTTTACAATTTTTGAACATCAAAACCTCCACAAATGACTTGTTTCATTATCAGGGTTTAATCTATTCAGTTTGATAATATTTCGAAAGTCTAAAAGAGCCAAAAGATTAAGTTATTTGATCCTCATTCAAGTTAGCGGAGTACTGAACTGGAAGTCAAGCACTCCGCTGGCTCTGAGTCCAGTAATGCAGAAGCAGCGCTGATCATCTGGGTAATTTGATACAGCGGCGGTTAGATCAGTTTTGCTTCATGAAGCACTGAACAGCTTCCATAGGAATAAACAGGGCCCTGCCTTCAGTGCTGTATCCATGTCTCTTTATATATCCACGGGACGCGCTCTGTATATAGATATAAATGGCTCATTCTAAGTTAACAAAAACACAACAACTATTAGTTTCAGGTGATTATAAACTAATAAAAGTATAGTTATGAATATAATACTGCATTTCTGCTAGTAGATGCCCATACATCCTACACACTGGACCTTAAATGCAAATGAATGATATTTAAATTGTCTGTACTACATACAGGTAGTGTATGTATTAAAGTGAGAGATGTTGAAACTGTATAAAATACACTTTTCATCAGGGTCTTAATGTCTTGGTGATGGATTCAGAAGTCTGAAGCTTCACAGGTGGTTCAGACACGTCCTGTAACCCTGTGACCCCAAATGAGTTTTAAAGTATAAAATAAACCTCACAGACTTTTTTTAATGTTCATGCGGACCCATCGAGACACAAAGCACTTAAAATGAACTTGTCACTTGTAAGTAGTGAAGATGAAATCTGCTGTCCTCTTAAATAGGAGTTGAATAAAAAAAATATGAATATGGAATTTGTGTCTACCATTGTTTTGAAAATGTCTTGGTCTCATCTTTGTCGAGCTAAAACAAGCTAAAAATATGTTTATGATTATAGAGCTATTGTCTGACCATTGTGATCAACAACATAATGATTATAAATACAGTTTCTGAGCATTTTCCCCCTTTTTGATAATTTTCTGTTTCTCTCTCTCTCTCTCTCTCTCTCCTTTTTTAGACATTAATTTTCAGATTGTCTTCTCACCTTTTTCCCAATTTCTTGCAATTTGCTCATTTCCTTTACCCCATGTTTTTAATGAGAATTATACCTACTTGCTCAGTTTTAAATACTTGTGAGAGACAGCCCAAGAAAAACTGATGTCAACTGATGTCAGTCCAGGTTTCCAAGGGCTAAGAAGGCTTAAGAAACTGATTTTTTTCCTCACTTTATGGTTTCTCTTCATTATGAACATTGTTCCCTAAATGTCTTCATAGGAGCGTATGCCTTTGTGCTCATTATCAGATTTATAACGTCACCTCATCAGACAGTATTTGCTTTAATTTCAGCAAATTTGTAAGCAAAACTATAAAGAGGGGAAAAACGAGCAAGACATGAACGCCACATGAACCACTCAATGAAACGTATGACGTAAGACGTACGGCGCGGGTACGTCAGTGACGTGGTAAGCGCAGGGCGCCCTGCAGTTCCTGGCGGTGAGTTTAAAGAGTCTCGGTTGGAGGGATGCAGTGAAAACAGGCAGCTGCTTCATGTGAAATTTCCCACATATTACACATTTGGGTCTCAACTGGAGGACATGCAGAAACACAGGTACGGTTACGAATTTTTTTGAACTTCGTAAATGTCAAACATTAGCACGAAAGATACAGTTAGTTAACTTTCAACGTGCCATACATGTGAAATGAGCCAACACTATCGCTACCTGGTTAGCTGTTCCGACTGTGTTCAAATTTAAGAAATACCACTTATCTCTTACATCAAATTTGAAATTAATTTAAAGCCTGTAGTATTAGTCGTGTGTAAATGTGTTTGTGAACCGCCGTTCTTTGGGAGCTTTAGTGTAAAAGTGAAGCTAATAGCAGTCGATACCGCGCTTTCATAGCAGCAGGCCTGCGTTCAGACTCAGCGCTGTCTGTTATTTCCTGGTTTAATAAAGCGTAAACTAACTGCGGAATGTTAAAATAATAAGCCATTGTGGCCATGAACTCATATATTGCTTATTAAAGAAGCGACACGGTATTAGGGATTACTTTTGCAGTTAAAATTTGCGCGGTCTCGCCGCTGGCAGCAGCAGCAATATGGCGGGCAGAGAGAGGCTGTTTTCTGGAAGAAGCTAACTTTAGGTCGCGAGCGAAACTTTATCTGGGATGTAGCTGTAAATATACATACATAAAATATTGTGTTTAACCTCGCTAACATTTTGTATAAATGTGTGGTTTGTGTCTCCTTCTCTCCAGCATGCCACTGCAGGATCTGCCCTGCCTGGGTCTGCAGGGCTCCATGTTGTCTCAGTCTAAGAGGATGACCAAACGCAAGTCCAGAGGCTGTCTCAGTGAGGGTCTGGACACTGAGTGCACCCCGACAGAGCTCATCCACCAGTGGTCACCTCCACACAAGCACCAGCGGCTCAGCAGCAAGGGCAAAGAGAACGACAGCAATCAGTTTGTCCTGGCCCGGAGATCTAGGAAGAGAAAAGAGCCCATGTCATGTATGAAACTTCTCTCTGACCACCATCAAGCAGCTCCACTTTTTTTGTTTGTAGCTTTGATAAACTTTGCCCTTTTAACTTTTCCGTCTCTCAGCAGGCCTTTCATGGGACCACCTACCCGACGAACTGCTTCTCAGGATCTTCTCCTATATCCCTCTGCAGGATCTCCTCAGGATGTCTGTGGTCTGCAAGCGCTGGCATCGCTTAGCGTGAGTTTAATCACCACTGATATTCAGGGGAGGACACAGGAGTTATATGTACTTTCTTTCCAGCTTTGCCTTAATGAATCTCCTTCCAAAACCTGTTCCACTTTCACCATGTCGTTTTCATTCTTGAGGCTGTTGCAGTCCCCCAAATTATTGACAAATACAGACGTTAAACCCTTGATATTGTCATTTATTTATTCTTTTCTTATAGTTGGTTATTTAGGGAACGCGGTCACTCATTGGTAATGGGAGGTGAAAAAGAGAAAAAAAAAAGCAGCCCCGATTCTCATATTTTCATATCTTTAGTAGGGTGACCAAGCGTCCTGTCTAGGGACAGTTTTTGTTGGCCTGTCCCTGGAAATGTCCCCAAATTTGACCACCCAGTTGCCAAACTTTACATTAACTGTTAGTCACACAATTGACAATTTTCGAATGCTCTTACTTTAAAAAAAGAAAGTTCTTTTATTTTACTTTTAAAAGCTCCTCTCAGATCCTCCAGCAGGCTGTTCCAGCATTTTGGAGTGTAATGTCTAAAAACATAATCACCAAATGTTTTAGTTCTACTCTGGAACAGCTAAAAAAAGACAAGTCAGAGGATCTTAGGAGCCTTCCTGGTTCATAGACCAAAAGCATCTCTCCGATGCAGTCTGGTGCAAGGCCATGCGGTGCCTTATAAACTTAATAAAAGACTTTAAAAATCAATAAGAAGACTAACAGCAAGTCAGTGTCAAGTTTTTAAAGCAGGCGTAATGAGTGCTCTCCTTCTGATTTTACAAATAGCGATGAATAGTTGCATTCAAGATAATTTAAGTCAACTGAACTCAGACTGTCACAAAGTAGCTTCTAGAAGTCAAAAAATATTTCCACAGCTCAAACTCTGACTGTATATTTTCCTGATGGTAGTGAGCACCACATATTTAACAGTGTAAAAGGAGGTTTAGTCTGTGCAGGTTATTACTGCAGACAGTCTTATATGTGTGTGTGTGTGTGTGTGTGTGTGTGTGTGTGTGTGTGTGTGTGTGTGTGTGTGTGTGTGTGTCTCTCTCAGGTTTGATGAGTCTCTGTGGCACAGTGTGGATCTGGAGGGGTTGACCCACATGGGTCCAGCTCTGCAGCAGGTGTTGAAGTTGGGAGTCCGTATGCTGCGCTGCCCTCGCTCCTTCGTGGAAGAGCCTCACTTCACAGGCACAGAGTGAGTCCGGCTACTAACACCGGCCGTATAGCACGGCCTGATGTATCTCCTTCCTCTGTGCAGTGGAGCTCAATTGTTGTTGTAAAAACCCTTCAGTGAGTCACACTGTTGCACTGAGTGACGTGTCCATTCATTATCATAAACATGTATGTACTTTATTTGGACTTAGTCCCACATACACAGTCCTGCTGCCACAATCGCCCACTAGAGCGCCAAATGTGGATTAATCCGCCACCGAAATAGTCCCGAGCAAATGCCCTATTTCCTCCTGTTGGAGTAACATTTGTTAAAAACTACAGTGCCCAGCTGTTACACAAAAGTGAAACATTTGTAAAATGAAACTACATATTTGTTTTTTAAGATTTACATTTTCAGTATGAATCAGTGGGCGTGGAGCTGAGAGGTACAGACAGGGCAGAAGAGTCATATAGAGACCAACACGTTGTTGGTTTTGAACTTTTCATTAGATTTGTTGTCTGTAAGAAAAAAGATGCCACCAACCTTAGCCTTTTTAATAAGTGTTTGCCAAATTAGTGTAATGTGATGACTGAGGCATGTTTAAATGCATGTATGAACACCACGTACCGACTCAATACATCGTTCATGTTTTCTGATGCTGTTGAGTTTGTTTCCATAAGTGCTCGAACATCATTTATGTTCAGTTTTGACCCCCAAAGGCTCTTTGCTTTTGTAATTTATCTTCCTAGATGTATATAAACTGGGTTTTTTTAAATTATCTTTTATTTTTTACATGATTGAATGATTTCACATTTCAATGTGAGCTAATTAAAGCTGCAGTTACATGTGCTGCTTTCTGTTTTTCTGAATGAAACATTTCAAAGCAAAAGGGGATATAATTGATCTACAGTGATTCTTAAAAAAAACACACAAAAATGAACATTGCAGAACTTGATGGAATTGTCGTTTTTTCTCTCTTCTGTGGTTCAGGCCTCTGCAGATAACTATGATGGATCTGTCCAGTTCCATCATCCCCACCTCAGCTCTGGAGAGCATCATCAGTCGCTGCAGGCTGCTGGAGTATCTGAGTCTGGAGGGTCTGCAGCTCTCAGACGCCGTCATCAGGTGAGTCTTCGAGTCGGCTCCACTGCCACCGCTAAGAGGGGCAAAAGATGTTGCTGCCTCCTCCCGCGAGACTGGGGGAGGAGGCAGGCTAATTTCTACAATTGCTCTTGCAAAAAGCTGTTAACCCTTTGAAACCTAAGCAAATTTGGCTTTATTTATTTCAAAAACATGGACCAAAAAGGCAACGAGCAACTTAAATAAACAAATTGTTAAAGTTACAAGAAAATTAGCAGACTTTATTTTTTTAAAGGGAATTTATCTAACCTAATTTTTGGATACACAATTATAATCACTATCATTAGTTCTTAAAAGGTTAAGATGCATTTAAAGGACCAAAAAAACTGATGTCGACTCAGGTTTCACAGGGTTAATTCTATCTTGTACTCTGTTTATCAGGTGTAGAAAAAAGGAAATAAAAAATCAGATAATTATTGAGGTTTTGGCTTTTTTCCTGTTATAGGATGTGTGCGTGTGATCTTCTCTGATGCAGTCGGATTTCTGATTTAAATGTTTTGTCCCGTCTCTCGCTCAGCTCTCTGTCCCAGAATCCAAACCTGCTGCAGCTCAACCTGAGCAGCTGCTCGGGCTTCTCTGCTCCCGCTCTGGCTGACATGCTCAAATCCTGCACCAGGTCAGCTACGAAAATTTCACACCAAACTCCCATCCTTTCAACAAACAGATGTTTTTTTTATGTTTTTTTTGTATCTCTGCGATTCACTAACTCTCTCTCTCTCTCTCTCTCTCTCTCTCTCTCTCCCTCTCCCTCTCTCTGTGTGTGTGTGTGTGTTTTCTGTGCAGAATAGAGCAGCTGAACATATCATGGTGTGACTTCAACAATGATCACGTTCAGAGTGTTGTTAATAACGTGAGCTCCAGAGTTACTCACATCAACCTCAGTGGATACAGAGAGAACCTCATGCTAGACGGTAAGTGAGGGACGACGGTGCCATGTTAGTTTTTTTTTTTTTCAGTTTTTCATTGTGGCGTTGGCTTCGACAGGAGCATTGATACAAATTAGAGCCACTCTCATGTTCATCCTTTTCTCTTTTAGAATGTGTATCTAAAGCCTCCTGCACACTGTGAGATTTTTGCAGTCTTCTAAG
Source organism: Plectropomus leopardus (assembly GCF_008729295.1). Taxonomy (NCBI): domain Eukaryota; kingdom Metazoa; phylum Chordata; class Actinopteri; order Perciformes; family Serranidae; genus Plectropomus; species Plectropomus leopardus. The sequence continues at coordinate 1,365,996 of NC_056482.1, read as the reverse complement.
TTTAGTGCAGCTACACTCTGTGACATGGATCTTAATAAACTTGGGTACGACATCAAGTTTGATGTATGCAGACTGAACAGTGACGTCACTTACTGAATCACAGGCTACAACGTACGTCCACTGACGTCGATACACAACAAAATGTCGTTGGCATGTGTCATCAATGTACGCCGCTGTAGTGTTGAGAGGAACAATGTAACACATGAATGGAGCCCTCACTGTTGTGGCATTTATGTGTTAAAGTCAGAAGAGGAGAATGCAGATGTGGCTGGAAAAAAAGAGGCAAACTGGGGGTGACAATTTTGCAACAAGAGCTTGAAGTATTTCTGAGCATCTACTGGCATTAAGCAGAGTGGCACTATTGTGCATCATTTCATGCTGCATTTCTATTGGTTAGTCAGTAGATGTTGTAACAGCAGTCACAGTGAGATTGTCATCCCAAATTTCTGACAGTCAGAATTTTATCCCAGGCTGTCTTTGATCGCACAACTTGAACTTCTCACTGTGACAAAGGGCCACAGTTTTAGAGCCACAACCAAAGATATCACCACATTTCTGTCACGATGGTCATCTTTCAAATGAGACAGCCCAAAATCACACAGTGTATACTGCGCTTAAAGCATCCTTAACTTTGAACTTCACACCGTGTTGCTTCCTGTCTACTTTCTATTTATGCTTCAACACTTAAAATGAGGGACACAATCTAGTGCACGCAGTCTGTACACTATTCGAGCTGTAAGTGTACCTCTGTGCCACCAAAGCATCGTCTTCATGTTTATCGAGCAGGCTAGTTGCACTATTTTCAGCGCACGTCTAACCTCATGAGTTACTGCAGAAATCCGTACTTGCACACAGCACATTAATGACAAAGTGAGGGCCAACAGGACCACAGAATCCAGTGCTGACGAAACTGCAGACGGGGCTCTGAAGAGGCAGGATTTTGAGTTTGGCGAGGTACACATGATAAAGTCATGGCAGATATATTATTGGCCAATAAACAAAAAATGATGATCATAGGTCGTGTTGGCTCACGATGTTCTACAGCGGCATACCTGTTTAATAACCAGTCCAGCTCTACAAGACAGTGCTGTGGTAGTGATGGATGTGGCCATGAGGGGGCACTACAGTACAAAAGATTCTTCATATGCAAGGTGCCAAAACCAGACCTGCCGTTGTTGGATTCTGTTCTCTTGCTCTCCCGCTGCCAAAATATTAGTTTTTGATCCTTTTGCAGACTTTGTGATGCAGTGTAAACTTGTAGTTTCACCATGCTGCAGACAGACAGATGTGAGATGACCGTGTCGTGCGTCTCTTTACAGATGTGAAGGTGCTGGTGACAAGATGCCCCCATATTCAAACTCTAGATCTAAGGTAAGATTTTATTCCTCATGCACATGGAATGTTTTGTATGGTGTGAAATTATGTAGGAACGATCATATTTCATGTATTACAGTAACAAATAAGCTCACTCTTAAGGTCCGAGTGGGAATAAAGATATGGATTTAAAAAAAAAAAAAAAAAAAAAAAAAAAAAGATTAGGTGGGTTAGTATTTGGGGATAGCCGGGAAGTTAATATTTTCCCACAGGCAAAGAACGGCCCCCACAGCTTGTTCCAAAAGCTTCCAGATCTGCTACGAGGCAAAGACAGCCGAGGGATGCCTGACGACTCTGACAAAGTACTGAAAATCAGTCCAGTAGTTACGCAGCCATGTACACGACCAAAACACTCGCACATGCAGTGCAGGTGTTTCAATATTTTCCACAAGCAGGTTCAGTATTTTCATAAAGTTTGAAAAGCTAAACTTTGGTCCAACGAGTGCGATCAAATACTTTGCATTGAGTTGATTGTCGCCGGGCGCAGACAGATGACGTATGATACGTTCAAGAATACTCCCCCAAAGAATTGTCCTCCATCCTGGATCTATATATTTTTGCCATAATCTGGGTGTTGGCATTGTATTCCATGTACATTGTTTTATGTGAGCTTATTTGACAAGTTCTAGCATTAGTCTTTACATATTTTTTTTATGTTTTATTTCAAGTCCATTCCAGTCAATCTTTACCTAAAACCAAGATGGCGGTCAATGCTCAAACGAAATTCTCTCAGCAAATTTCTGAAAGATTGCATGTGTTTTCTCATCAGCGTTGTTTAACTAGCAGCAGTCAGTTGTTTAAAGGCTCTGCACCAAACTGCAGACAAAGGCTTCACACATACCTCCAAATAACGCTGCTCTGTGTCTGCTCGAGGTGTAAAAAGCTGCTGTTTGTTAACAAGCTGCTTCCTCTGCTGCAGTGACAGCACTCTGCTGATGGCCGACAGCTTCCCCGTCCTCAGACAGCTGGAGGGTCTGGTCCATCTGTCCCTGAGTCGCTGCTATCACATCCACCTCGCTGCTCTCACGTGAGTTCCCCTGCTGCCCTCCCTGCCTCTGTTTCCTTTAACTTTCAAAGTCTGCAGGGTTCAGACGGCCATGAAAAACGTGGAAAAGTCATAGAACGTGTAAATTGTTATTTCCAGGCCTGGAGGGGTTCTGGAAAACTAAATATACCCTGGAAGTTTTGGAAAAGTCATGGAATTTAGTTTGTCTCTTTATCATAACACACAGTGTGATGATGTGTTCACGGACTGTCAGAAATTTACAAAAGTCAGACCATAATTTCCCATTTTTTTACAGTTTGATAAATGTTATCATTTATGGTCATTTTCTTAAAAAAACCTGTGCAGGTGTGGAAGGTTTTTTATTCAAAAATCACCCAAATAAATTTGTGTGTGTATATATATTCTTTATTTGCACCATTATCTAATCCTGTTCTGATTTAATTATTTTTCAGTGTAATATTTTTTTAAAAAATTAATAGTAATGAAAAAGAACCTATAAGGAGTATTGGTGGTGGTCTTTAAAATTTGCCTCAGAGTCATGGAAATGTTTTGGTGAAAATGTGTATGAACCTGCGGTCATATTTGCAGGGACTTGGGGCAGACGTTCCCCATGCTGAGCGTGCTTGACGTGTTCGGCATCGTAAACGGCAGCCACCTGTCCTCCCTGAAGAAGGAGATGCCTCGCATCAGCATCAACTGCATGCCCTTCTCCAGCATCGCCCGGCCCACGCCCGACAGCCGGCCCGTCAGCTGCCTCATGTGGAACAGGAAGTGTGGGCTGAGGGTGAGACTGTAAGCGCCGCAGCTCCGTGGTGTTTTTGGTTCATCGGTGTTGTGAGGTGTTTGGTCCTGCAGTATTCATACACACACATACAGTACAGGGAGCCTGTTGTGTGGTGATGCAGCCATCTTTCAGTGTTTGTTGCTGCTGCTGATGTTTTTAGTGTTTGCTGGCATAAAGGGTACTAAAGGTCAAAGGTCAAATACTGGACCGTGATGAAGTACTGAGTGCAAGCTTGTAGAAAAGTGTAATACTTTATTTAGGGAAGTCAGATTTGGGTGTTGAATCCAGTTCTTGTCGGAATGTGTTAAAACAAGCTGAATGAATTTTTGAATCTGTTTGAGGTTCTAATAATGTGTTAATTTAAAATATTTTGTAAGGGAAACGTGGTTTTAAAGACTCGAATGAAATGTTTGAAGACGTCTGTAAGTATTTTTGATATTTTGGATCGTTGATTCTACAGACATCTCAATATACTGATGTCAGAAATGTTTTGTTCTCAGCTGTAATAATGAGAGGACGATGGTTTTAATGAGAGAATAAGTTTTAATGTGAAATGATGTACCTGGATCTTGAATCTCCAAACAGTTGATGATCCTGTTGAGCAGTAGGTGTGTATGTTTGTGTGCAAGCGTCCACTGTGTGCTACTGTAACAACTGGACAGCCGTGAGCTCATTATGACGTGTGTCAGTGTGGACAGCTGTACGTCCAGTGATCTGTAATCACCATTTCATTAAAATGTCACATAGACTGAACTTTTAATTCACCTTGCAACACGAGTTTTAACTTGTGAAATGTTTTATTTTCCCCTCCGAGTCTTAACAAGTAAACCACTGAACACACAAACTGTTCCGTGTCGCAGCCTGTTATTAATAAAGTTCAAGTTAATTTGTGACCCTGGATGTAAGAGTTTTATCAAAAATCTCACATCTGTTGTACATCATCATTTATTTATATATATATTTATATATATATAAATGAGATTTTTCTTTGAAAAAATCTCATGATTTTTCTTTAAAAAAACATGTAAAGAAGGCAATGAACAGAAGAGTTGACCCCCAAAAATTTACAAGATATTAGTAACATATACAAAATAACCTAAAATTATTAAAAATGAATAAGTAAAACAACAAGGAAATAGTGCTTAAAATATTATAATTTGGTAACATCATTTTAAATATGTAATTATGATAATTATACATAATTTTTGCTAGAAATTTTCCTCTAGCTCTTTAAAAAGAATTTCCTAAATGAAATTTTTTTGCAATATGAGGGACATTTTTCATCACCTTTTTCCTCCATGTTCTTTAGAGAAATTCACCAATTTGCTCAGAGTTCAAAGGTTTAAATACTTGTGACAGGTGAAAACAGCACAAGGAAAGTGCTGTTGCTCCAGTTGTCAAAGGGTTAAAACTGATGTGTTTTTAGATTAACCTTTTAAAGCCTGAGCAAATTGGTTTAATTTATTTTAAAAAGAAAACGTAAGGAAAAGGCAACGAGAAACTTAATTGGACATGACAATTTGTAAAAAAAAAAAAAAAAAAAAAAAGTAAAAAAATTACAAGAATGCCACCTGAAAATAGGCACAAAAAAGAAAAAAAGAAAGTAAATGACTTGAAAACATTGCTAAAATAATAATAAGAGATAATAATAAGATATTTTTACTAAAACCTAATGTTATATAATTATAAACATATAAATGCAGTTTTCTTGATATTTTCATTTGGTTATTTTCTACTGATTTTGTTCAAGTTCTTTTTTGTTGTTCAAGCCTGACCCCTAAAGAAGCAGGAATATATATATATATATATATGTGTGTGTATATATGTGTATATATATATATATATTTATCTCTAACATCATAATTTTAAATACATGATTATAACAATTCTAAGTACCATTTTCAGTATTTCTTTTTTTTTCTTTTTTTTGGTAATTTGCCCTCTCTCTTACTTCTTTTTCAGGTCATTTTTCTTGTCACCTCTTACTAATTTCTTGCAATTTGCTGATTGCATTTTTATCCATGTTTTCAAAAATAAATCAAAGCAATCTTCTTGGGTTTCCGAGGTTTCAGTTGTGCTTGTGAAAGATGTCAGAGTGCAGTGCAAGAAAAGTGATGATGGTCCAGGTTCCAAAGGGTCAGATTCCTGTGATTATGCACATGTTGCACACATAGTACAGAAAGTACTCAGAGCCCTCAAAGTACCAGCTCATCAATGTAAAAAAAAAAACCTGATTATTACAAGTCAATGCTCTGGTTAATAAAAATGTTCCACAAGTTCAGTCAAAAATATACACTGTCAGCAGTAACATGTCCCCTGTAGCTGGTTATTATAATGATTATCATTATTATTGTTGTTGGTGGTGGTGTTTTTGTTGTTAACACTGCATTAGTATTATCACAATAATTAACCTTTGAGAGGATATTTAACATTATCATTGAACAGATTTATATTCAAAGCATCCTGCATTAAAGTGACTAAATTAACTTTTTAATGGGTTTCTACAATGGAAACTAAAGGGTGTGTTCACTCAAACAAAAATAAAAAATGCTTAAACACTATAACTGGGCCTTTTATCAAAAAATCCCAAACACTGTCTCCCAAAAGAGAATATTTGCACCGTTACAGAGTTTGTAGCCGTGACAGGTTTTTAGGAGTATTTGGAATGTGTGGCGGTTATGTTGTCGTATCATGTCACATGGTTTTTAAGTAGAGAGTTTGCTTTTGAAATTGTGAAAATGAGTGTGCAGATTTGCATTTGTGTTAAGAATTTTGAGAAATGGACCATAATTTCAAGAAATCTCTCAGCAATTGAGAAACTGTAAAATATCTGTTAGAGATTTCTGTCTCCACAACCATTCAACGGAGGTGAAAGGAATTTCACTGAAAAAAATCAATAGTAACATCTGTTAACACGATCAATATGTCCATTGGAACTGAATGATTAACAAATCTCAACACTGGAACTACCTCCTCTGAAGAAATAAATGGCCGTCCACACCACGAAATTTAACTGAATCTCTGGCTCTAGACAGCTTTACAAAGTTGCTCCAACACAAGTGGATTGCTGAGTCTGTGTTACAACTATATCGACAATGACAGTGGCAAACGACATTGTTTGAAACGCTTATTTAGACGTCACATCCATCATAGATCCTTACACTGTGCTTTTATGTTGAGAAACATCTATTTTGCTGTTTGGTTTTCTTTTTGCTTTCAGTCCTGTAAATTTAGTCATCAACAGTTGATTTGTCTCCCTGACTGTAGCAGATTCTGGCCAGTAGATGGAGCTGTTGAACGCTGTCAGGAGAGGATGTTGAAAGAAATTAGCTCCCAGTGTTGGTTAAAAAACATCGCTTTAATATGATGATGTATGAGCTGCATAACGACTTTTGAATTTGGATCCAAATCCTCTAAATTTAAAATGTTCAGGTTGGGTGTCATCAGAACATTTCAGGAACATTTTATTTTACAAAATCAAGTTTTAGGAGTGGTTACAATATCGCTTCTTCATTGCAGCAGATCTCTTTCAGTTGGGATTTAGGAACAACCTTTAACATGCCAGAATCACTTTATCACCAAATAAACTGGGTCCTTCAAAATAAAAGCACAATGGGTTCTGCTTTATTTCATTATAACAGTACTTTATTTAAATTTATACTTCACTTTAACATTATAACAGTATTTTATTAAACTTTATTATAACAGTAGATTATGTAACTTTATTTTATGGAAGTAGCTGCTTTATTTGTAATGGTAGTTTATTTAATAATTTTGCATTTAAGTATTTTACAGTAATTTAGAGGCGATTTTAAAATAACGGGATAAGCAGTATATTGTGTATCGCGACACAGCCTGAAAATATTGCAATGTTATTTTAAAGCCATATAATGGTTATAGTTAAAGTGCGTAGACGGCCTTCAAGCCCAACAAAAACTGTCTTAAGAGGCAGATATCTCAAACTACAGCTCTCTGCATGACCAGATACCACCAGAGCCACACCAACACTTTTTTGGGGGGGGTGAACTAACCCTTTTAGTCTACTCATTGCACACAAGTAGAAGTGCATTATAATAAGCACACACAAGCATTTCCTTTTCATACCATTTTATCAGATTCAGAAACAAAACACATACTGACACATTAAATTCATGAGGACCCCTGCCTTTGGCACGCTGCAGATTACAATCTCCTGTTGGTTTATTTATTTATGTTTTACAAACAAGTCCTCAAAATGAGCACTTTCTGGTTCAGATTACGAGCAGGGAAGTGTTACAAGGTGCACCAACAAGGTTTTACTCATCAAGTGGAATTACAGGAGACCTGCTAGATTTGTGTTGAATATCTAAAATCTTTAAGACTACTCCACTGTGTTGGTCAAACTGTGTCCTTTTTATATTTTCAGCATCACCATACAGCATTTTCAAGCATTTAATCAGGCAGCTTTCTGGATAAAAATATTTGTTTTGGATCACTTAGCATCCAATGGGGTTTAAACTCTGGATTTTTATACAGCCTGTCTGCTTCAGGCCCATGCTGCTGTTTCAGTAGCACTTCCAAAGCAAAACAATCTGGTCTTGTGAGAGATTACAAGACATACTTTTGACCTAAAACATAGAGCAAAACACCCCTCTAAGCATGGAGTTCTGTTTTTAGTGCACTTAATTCTTTCCTCTCCTGACATAATTCTTAGCTCCAAACAGCTAGAAAAAAAATAGATGCTATGTTCCAAAAATATCTTTAGTCAACAAACCAGCCGTAACAAACAGCCACTGTGCTTTCATTTAACCATATAGATAAACCTTTATACAAGCCAGACTGCACTTTAATGTTTGGTAATATTCTATATTTTTCTTTTTGTCAACAAATCCCATTTGCAAAGTAACACTCAAGGTATCTACTAACAAATTTAGTGTGTGTATCAAAGCCTAATATATCTTCTTCCTCAGCCACAGAGCTCAGTTGGTGTCAAAAAATGATTAAAAACACATTAGTGAGTCAAACTGTTGCACTTGATGACTGATCACTGAAAAATATCAGTGAACGACTGTTCTGGGAAAATGCTGAATCGTTTTTAAAACTGAATTAAATATTTGTCAGCTGTGTTCTAGGACTGCCCCCTATTTTGCAAAAATATTTTAATCATCAGACTGAGTTTTGTTTAGGGAGTGTGTAGTGTACTAGCTGCAGAATCAATGCTCCTCGCTTTAAAGCTGCTCTGAGCTCACTGAAGATGTCAGTGAGGGGTGCAGGCAGCTGCAGACCCAGAGCTAGGTTGAGTCTAAGTGAGACTGAGGAAGCTTCTTTGAGTAAGAGAGGTTTTGCAAAGTTGGGCTCCAAAAAAACATGATTTTCTGTCCTCTGCTAAGAAGTGATGCATTTACAGCTCACAGCCTGCATGTGTATATATTATGGGCGTAACCACTGTGATGTCACCCATTGGTTTGTGGACTGCTGTTTTGAAGCCCAAAAACCAATGGCATTTCTGCCATCGCCATCTGAATTTTTGGAGCCAGACCATATTTGGGGGAAAGGCTGGAGCTTTGGAGGAGCAAGGGGTTGATCTGACTGAGAAGCCGAGGACAGTTAAAATACCATGCCCTAAATTATGCGTGACTTTAAGCCTTAACAAAATGTAAAAGGTTGGGTGATTTAAAAAAAATTCAACCCTGTAATGTTGTCATGAATGGAAAAATTAGCTACTTACACCAAAAACATTTCTTGTATGAGGCTGTGAACACATTTATATCTGCTTTAAAGTTGGACATTTTAACCTATGGGGATTGACTCCCTTTTTCAGTCAGCCTCAACCGGCCATTAGAGGAACTACAGGTTTTGGCAGTTCCGCACTGGCTTCATTTTTGAGCCCTGGCTGTTGCCGTTGATCACAACAGGGTTTCTTGCACATTTGCGGCGGCCCATCAAAATCAAAACATCGGCCATCGCTAATTGATTTAATATTTTCAGAGCTTAACCATTTATTAGGAATCCTGTTGGAATACATATATAATTTGGTTATTCATTGTATTTATTGGATTCCAATTTCTGGGGGAAAACACTGAATAGCAACTCGATTCACTAAAGTCTCTGGCTTTTGTTAGATATCCACTGTCGGCTAAAAAAGGTTGCAAATTTCCGATCCATCATTAGCATAGTTAGCACGCATTAGCTCAGAGAGCTAACTTTAGGGCTTTTTTACTATTCAATGAGCGTTGCCATCACCCTGAAAGTCCTGCCGAACCTTGTTCAAACTCTATATGGAAACAAAAGGAACAAATACTCAAATATTCGTATTGAACAACCAAATTTGATTCAACTGACGTAATATTAAATTGTGTAGAACCATACAGTTTTTAAAGATTTATGCCTTCAGTAGTAACCAGTGGACTTTGGACTAAGTGACAGACACAGGTGGTGCAGTCAGACAGTAGTAAGAGTCTGAGTAATTGGGATTTGTTGACAATAAAATTAGGAAAAAAATCTGGAACTAATCTTTCAAAAGTCATTAATCAATGTGTGAAAGCACATTACTAAATCTAATCTGAGGCAGACACAAATTTAAACATCTGTTTTTTATGAACAAAATTCTATTGTGTTACACCCAATTATCCTACCTGACCTTCCATCTCTTGCTCTCTGTTGATTGGATGCAGTGAAGGACACTCAACAGTAACATGCTTTAGATGTTGCTCGACATTAGGCTTGGGCGGTGTCACGGTATGAAGGTATACCAGGTTATAAAGAAATCCTGAAGTTATGTTTTTAATACCGTCATAAATACAGGTGCTTCTCTCTCTATTTGAAAGACACAGCCACACCTAGTGGTGGAGGGAGAGGTTACAGGACTGTAAACGGCTGGTGGTCAGCAGGCAGAGAGCGAATATGAGGAATAACAGCATGTTTTTTACATCTGACCTGGTGAATTAAGAATTTATTTCTACTAAACCAGAGCTGGTGATTGTTGAAACAGTGAACTTATGAACTAGATAACTAACAAAAGTAACAATTTGGGTGAGGTTTATTTTGTTTCTGTTGACTTTGACTGAAGTGTGTTTTAAGTGTTTTGAGTTAATGAGACAATTAAACCTCATTAGTCTTCCGTGAGTGAGAGAAAGTTAGATTAAAAAATTATGCAGGTGTATTTCTCTGTTTAATAAGGAAAATATGTGTGAGAATATTACTTTTCTTCACATTTTGTGGATTTCTACTGTGTAGTTATTAGTCTAAAACCTGCGAGAAAGTAGTGAAACTTCAGGAAGGTATGAAATATTACATACCGCCCAAGCCTACTCGACATAACATCTACAGAATGGATTATTGCCATTATAATCCAGAGGATTATAACCCGTTTTTAACTGGGCATATTGGGATGGACAATAAAAAGAAAAAAAAATGTGATTGGAAATAATGTAAAAATTCAATAAAACAATAGTAACAATCATACCTTTCTTTCAAGGTATAAAAATATTCAACACTGTAGGCTAAGGCTAAAAAGTGGTACTTCCCTTTGACCACGTGCCTTTGAACAGTTGGCTTGAGAGAAACCAGTCAAGTTTTGTGTGTGCTGGACTCAGTTTTCAAGAATGACCGTCCGCAGCTGATCCTCCTCGCTCATGCTGACTGTAGCGATGGCACCGTCGTTAAACTCGAATGAAGTCCCGCCGTCGACTACCATGCAGGCATCCCAGCACCGCGAGCGGACAGACACCCTGACGCAGCACAGGGATCATTAGATTAGATTCAAACAGCTCTAGAGCTTCTGTACAGTGTCGGTTCTGATTTAGCTTTTGTTCTGAGAATGAGGGACATGCACTGACTTGCTGGCGAAGCCTCTCTGCTGGCTGCTGGAGAACACTCTGTTGACGATGGGCTCCCTGATGCTGTAGAGCAATCGTCTCGCGTCCGGACTGAACACCAGAGACTCGTTGTACTCATCAGTGACTGAACACACAAAAACCTCATCACATAAAAACAGTGCCTTAACCCTGAAACACCTGAAACAACATCAGTTTTCACTAGCATTTAAACCTTTGACACCTGAGAAAATTAAAAACATGAAAGAAAATCATAATAACCAACTTTTCAAGAAATGTCCCACAATCTGCAAAAAAATATGAGTAAAAGGTAACAAGGAAATGATCTGAAAATTGGGGGATCATTAGATACAAAAAAAGACGAGGGAAAATAAAACTATAATTCTCTTAATTATATATATAAAATTATGTCACGGAAAAAAATGCTTTTTTTTCTTAAATTCATTTTCTTGTGTTTTGTTTGGGTTTATTTTTTTCACTTTTTTCTAATTTTCTGGTGATTTTCTAATAACTTTTTACTAATTTCTTGTTTATTTTTTTTTAAATGCTCATCGACCTCGTTATGCCTTTGAAGAAATCAAGCTAACTTGCTCAAGTATCAAAGGTTTAAGATGTTCAAGTCCAGAACTTAAAAAAGAAGATTATCGACTCACCCTTTTCAATGAAGTCCCGATTAAGTGGGATATCAAGCCCTGTTTGAGACTTTCCTGAAAAAAGACATTTGTCAGTGAAGTCAGGTGAAGTATTTGGAGACATACTTCAGACATCAAGACCTGCATGTGTACATACCGATTTTGAGCACCTCTTCCACAGCTTGTTCAGCCAGTTTGTTGATGTTATATGACCTGTGGACACCAGGAGAGAAAAACACCACAGAGCAGACAGGCACAAGTGGTATTAATCATCTCATCTGACTCTCAGCAAGAAAGTAATTGAGCGCATTTTCAAAAATTTCAATGATTTCCTTTATCATCATAATTGGTGAAAACAAGACAAGAAATTTCACTCAAGTCCCATCAAAACATTTCTAGTGAGGACTGATACTGCTGTTTTCCCACAGGCAGGGTTTGGCCCTATTTAAATGTTCTGTGCTGCTCTAAAGGCGTTTTTTTACATTATCAGCCTTTGTGTATTTAGGTTAAACTTGTTGAACAGCAAATTCTGTGACCACTGCTTGAGCTAAAAGATGGATGAAAAGTAAAGACTTCTGTCTCTGAATTTTCAGAACTGTAACAGTGTTTCCAACAGGATTACAAGTACAATCTGTGTGTTGCGGTAGCTGATGATGGGAGGGTCACGGGGTTAACAAATTTGTCTCTTTTTTTTCTCTTAAATCTTGCGTTTGTGTCTCTTTTCTACTATTCTGTGTCCTCTCTCTGTATTCCAATGTTTTGGGGGGTAGGCAGAACTCTTCATGAGTTCTATTTTTCCTCGGCAGCACTTTGGTGAGTTTTAGTCGAGGGCTGATCTGATCAGATCAATGGATGACAGGAGCAGCTGCTACGGAGAAAGCAAGCATAGATCCCGCGAAATGAAAGTTTCAACTTTTACTGCGCCTGGCAGTCTGCTTCTCTGTCTGTGCCCAGAGTACACTCTGCACTCTGAGAGTGTGAAGCAATGAACAACTCAACTGCATATATATTCCAATAGAACTCCTAACAAATGGTCTAGCCCAAACAATACAAAATCAATTTGTAGTGGCAAATGTTTTGATCATGGTGGGCAACCAAAATAAATTAATGTGTGGGAAATAACAAAATGGCCCCATATCAGGAACAGAAGAAAAGGTATTCACTTAGTAAAACACTGGCATACAAATGCAGTTACCAGATTTGTTACAAGAAAATTGTTCGATTCACTGATTCAAAGCAATCTACCGCAAGCAACATTGTTATGGTAGCTAAAGCCTCTTTCCCACTGCACAAAAACCCACTAACATTTGGCATTTTTATGCAATGGGAATAAGTACAATTACTACAAATTACTTTATATATGCTTCCTCTAGGCAACATAATTAGAAATCACTCTGTAAATTTCCATTGTTTTGCTGATGATATGCAACTGTATCTATTTATGAAACCAGGTGAAACTGATCAGCTATCTAGACTTCAAACATGTCTTATGGACGTTAAAGCCTGGATGAGCCGTAATTTCTTGATGTTGAATTCATACAAAACTGAAGTTATTGTTCTTGGCCCCAAACACCTCAGAAACTCCTTTTCTAACGATGTAATTTCTCTAGATGGTATTACCTTGGCCTCAAGCACAAATGTAAGGAAACTTAGAGTTATATTTGATCAAGATCTATCTTTTGCCTCCCATATAAAACAAACTTCAAGGACGGCTTTCTTTCACTTGCGTAACATCACAAAAATTAGACATATCCTGTCCCAAACAGATGCTGAAAAATTAGTACATGCATTTGTCACCGCTAGACTGGATAACTGTAACTCCCTTTTATTCGGTTGCCCCAATAAATCTCTTAGGTCTCTCCAACTGGTGCAGAACGCTGCTGCACGTGTTCTAATGGGAACCAAGAAAAGGGACCATATTTCTCCTGTTTTAGCTTCTTTGCACTGGCTCGCTGTGAAATCCTGGATTGAATTTAAAATCCTCCTCCTTACTTGCAAAGCTCTAAATGGTCAGGCTCCATCCTATCTGTCGCAACTCATAGTTCCTTACCGACCCTCAAGATCACTGCGCTCTGAAAATGCAGGGTTACTTGTGGTTCCCAAAGTTTCCAAAAGTAGGATAGGAACCAGAGCCTTAAGTTACCTGCTCCTCTCCTATGGAAACATCTTCCAGTTTCAGTCAGGGAGGCAGACACCGTTTCAACTTTTAAGGGTAGGCTTAAGACCTTCCTCCTGATAAAGTTTATAATTAGGGCTGGCTCAGGTTGCCTGGACCAGCCCATAGTTAGGCTGACATAGGTTTAATCTGCCAGGGGACTTCCTCTGATACACTGAGCTCCTTTTTCCTTCTCTTGCTCCCACTATCTGAAAACACTTGTGTGTTTACTCCATTTCGCTAACTCCGTTGCCTCTTCGGAGCACTCCTGCTCCCTTAATTCCTAGTTTTCCTGGAACCTGGCTGCAATCTTGCCTGTGCCTGATCGTGGTGATAGCTGCACTGGTGCTGTGACCCGGCCTTGGGTCATGCTCGTGCTTTGGCTGCACTGATACTGTATGCCGAGCTCGCCCTAATCATGGTCTTGGTTTTGCTATTGCTGTGGTCCTGTCTGAAGCTACGCCTGTGTTCGTGCTTGACGCAACCTTCTACTGCCATTATTATGAGCCATGAGTGCAATTTACATCTATCGTTATTGTAATATAACATGCGTCTGTTTCCATTATTGCTGTGCATCTCTCCCCCTCTCTTCCCCTCTCTCCTTCTCTTTCCTTTTTGTCATAATTGTAATTCAATTGTTATTTATGATATCTATTGCACATCTGTCCATCCTGGAAGAGGGATCCCTTGTCATCCTCTGCCGCTCATCCTGAGGTTTCTTCCCTTTTTTTACCCCGTCACAGGGCTTCTTTTTCTGGAGTTTTTCCTTAGGTGATGTGAGGGTCTAAGGGCAGAGGGATGTCATATGCTGTAAAGTATCTGCGTGCACATGCTTATTTTGGTTGGAAAATGGGGACACGTTGGCCACTGGGAGCTCTGTAGTATTAAATACTGTGCTGACCAAGACCTGTTTTTTTCCTGCTGTAACGCAAATATGCCTCAAGCCTTGAAATGACTGACTGGCTCAACATGTGTGGCGGTTCTTGGCTCTTATTCATGTTTACTGATTGCTTTAAAGCAGACTAAAGAGTGTGTAGGCCTGTTGATAGGGAGTTTTAGCTCCTTCAGAAGTTTTGAATTCTTATTCAGAGAGCTGTCAGATTAGCTGTCTCTTAGGTCTTATGTTGACCATGAGCCACATCCCAACTTCAACTCTCTCAAATACACAGTGGATGAGGATTAGGCAGTGGTGAAAAGTTAAACTGAATGTAGAGTATAGTTATATTTACCAGGCTTTGGATCCTGTCCCTGTGCAAATGCTGAGTCCTGAACTCTTCTGCTTCTCCCACGGGCCGTCATCCACAGAGATTTCGTAATAGGAGGCCCTATGAAGCAAGAGGTTAACATGGGGTTTGAAGGAGTTTAACTTCATCCTGTGGTGGACAGAGATTCCCCCGATGAGTGGTGGAGACGAGCAGGGTGATGGTGATGGGGGGCTGGAGATTAATGAGGGTTACAGCATGCATGCGGACATAGGCACACCACGATTAGATGGAGTTAACGTGCATTGGTTGGGATGACAGAGGTACCTGGAGGACAGAGACTCTCCAATGAAGATTTCATTCAGGCTTCTGACAGGGAGGAGGCTAGACTTGGAGAAGCTCTCAGGTAGTGTTCCTGTCCCTGAGAAATGTCACATAGTTAGTTGAAGAACAGTGAGAGCAAAAAACATCAAATGACAAATACATAATGATCAAGTTCCTAATTGGAGGTGATTCTCAGTCCGGACTGAGACAAGTGCACATGATGGGTGCTGGAGTCGTACTCTGCCGGCCGTCCACAGTGGTTATACGGTGAGCCTGGCTGTGCTGCTCCAGGCTCAGTTGCTGTTCGTGCAGGTCCACGGGGGTGGGGTTGATTCCTGTGCCCTCGAGATGTACACGGATCCTCTGACGCCACAGCCACCTGAACACAGCACAGGAACAGAGCAACATTAGACTGACTCTAAACCAGTGGGTCATTTTTTAATATTGGACAGTTATAATCTGAAGACCATAGTAAATGCAGCATGACAGCTCTTTCACTAAATTACAGACATAGAAATAGACTGAATTACAATTTCGTTTACAGTGACTTCTAGGTAGAAAACCCCCATGGCAAATACATAAATTGAAATGGCACTAAGCAAGCATTGCCTCAATCGGTTAGTTTTTTGTGACCTAAAAAAAAAAAAGAATTACAGTTTCAAGGCTCATTAATACTCCCTTTACGTATAAAAACAGATGCGTCCGTTTCAAACATTGTAAACGTCTCTGTCCTCATACTTCTATACATTCTTGATGTTGGCATAGATACAGCCAATAGATGGTAATAAAGGGCAGAGTCAATAGTTTCTGACAACAAACAAGGTGACGGTGGAGGAAGTCCTAATATTGTATTTTTTTTTTCTTTTTGGGTGGCTAAAATACATCCACAGCAGTACATTGTTTAGCTTCACTGTACAAAATCATACAAAAATATCAATTACAGTTAATAGATAGATTCCTATATGGCATTGGGGGAGGGAGACAAAGTGAGAACATAAACTAAAATGATTTAAGAGGCACTGGATCATTCACCAAAATGTTGCAACACCCCTAATCTGGGTATTAATCTAAACTGGAATTTGACCTAAAAACCACCACATAGATTCTGACAGGGACTTTTACTGAACACTGTGACTAAACTTCAATTAAAAAGTCCTGGGCAGCAGCCTTAGAATAAATCTCAGATACAGTGACCTCTAGTAGCAGAGAGGTCAATCATACAGACACACTAACTGGATTTAAGATATCCCACAGGTTGTGAGGACACAGTGGAGGGGTATTAGACACCTTGTGACTTTCTCTAGACAAAACAGGTTTAAATTTGTCTGGAACTACAAGCACAGAGCTGTTTACCAGTTTACAGACAGACGTATTGGCACTTGAGACACTACCAAAGACACTCACTCGTAGGTTGTCAATAATGAGCTCGGTATGATGACTGAATTGAAGTGCGTCTCTTTTTTCTCTTTGTCTTCTTTTACAACTTTATATTATCATGTCATTGTGCTGTGTGTTTGCTCTGACCTGCCGAGGGACTGCAGGTGTGAATATGCTCTAAGATAGAATCTGGTACAGAGCATCAAATGCTAACAAAACTGTATGTGATCCCTTTGAAATACAAATAATTTTTTAAATTTTTTTCATTAAAAGCAAAAACAAAGTAGGACAGGGCAGCATGCTGACTGACATAAAGTCACAGTGCAAGGATTTTTTTGTGGGATTGTTTGTGGGTAAATACGCACCTGAACTCACCACGACAGAGTTTCTCCAGTGCCTCTGGGAAGGCACGAGTGTATCGCACAGGCAGGCACAGGTGACCCTCTGACCTGTGGTTGAAAGAGAGAAATGTAAAGAACTCAGCTGAGTCTGAGAGGGCTGTTAAATACTAACAATGTGGAGTAATGACATGAAATGTTATGTGCTTGTGGACAAACTTCCAAACTTATTTCTCCACTACTTTGTCTTTCAGAGTATATCAGTTATGACTATTCTTTACACATTTAACAACCCCAGCCCTTCCCAAAAAGTGCTGTCCAGTGTTTTACCTCTCAGGGTCTGTGTTCACTCCAACAACTGGTTTATCTTTGCTTAAAACCTTGCTGGCAACAAGTAGCATTGTCCCATCACCTAACAAAACAAACTGCAGTTAGAGAACTTGTATTGTTGTCCGAAGCCTTTGTTCACGTGACTTTTTGCCCCCTGAGTTGAATAAGTTAAAGTCCTGCCCATTCTCTACATCAACAAAAATTGGTATTCAAGGAAGATTCTTAAAAACAGAGTTTGTTTATGCAACAAAAATGAATAGCTATTCACCATTAGCCACAAATTTTGACTTCCCTGGAATGAATGGCAAGTACTTTCTATATATTGCATTTAACTCTTTGAAACCTGATTGGTTTGATTTTATTCAAAAACATTGGAAGAAGGCGATGAGCAACTTAACAAGCGTGGCCTATAAATTACCTAGAAATTTGTAAAAAGTAAGAAGAAAATTACTTGAAAATAAGGAATAAATAAATAAAGTAGAAAAACAAACAAGAAAAGGACCCCAAAGGTTCTGAAAATGAAATATTTATGTTTTTTTCCTATAACAGAAATTTAAATATATAATTATAAGAATTACAAATAAAATTTCCTGGACATTTTCTCTATTTCTGATAATTTTCTAATGATACCCCCTCCAATTAAAAAAAAAAAAAACAAAAATCCCAATTTGAGGAAAACTTCTTGCTAAGTTGATCATTACCTTCTATTCCCAATGTTTTTGAAAGGAAGGGTTAAATAGCTTGTGAAAGGCAGCTGAACGCATTGAAAGGCACATGAATGCAGCAAGAGATAATTTTGTTTGATCCAGGTTTCGAAGCCTTAATGTCAGAGGCCAAATGACCAGATCATAAAAGTCCTACCTCCAGCAGAGATGATGGCATCTGCCCATCGAACGACTTCTTCATCATATTCTCCTCTTTTCACAACTCGTACATCAATGCCTTGTTTCCTGCAAACATATAACCATAAAACAGTCTTTTATGAGTCTTTCCCTGCTACAGAAAAAAAACAAAATCTTCCTTATCAGCTTCTTGGAAATGTGACTGAGATAATGTTCCTGTAATGGGTCACATCTTACCACAGACTCTTCACGATGTGTTCCACATTGTTAGTGTGGATGTTGTGTCTTTCCAGCAGGCCGCTGTAGCTGGAGCCCTTCATAGCAAGCTGCAAAACACAGACAAGAAAGTGTTTGTTTTGCTTGGGAAGTCACAAGTAGGGCAGCAGCTGTATACCAGCTTCAAGATACACTGTGGTATGATAAATGGCGGTTATCAATTTGTGTACATTTCTGTGGTATTGAAAGAAAATGTAACTGGAGGGAGAGTCTTACTTTTATTTTAGCTTTTTTAAATTTAAACATTAACCCCTTAAAGCCTGGAACAACATCAGTTTTCTTGTGCTGCATTCAGATGCATTTAAACCTTTGAAACCTTTTTTAATGATAAGTAATCAAAATGTCAATCAAATCATGTCAAGAAAACATTGTTGTTGTTGTTTTTAAATTTGTTTTCTTCATCATTTGTTTTTTTCTTTAAGGTGTTTTGTCTCTTATACACACAAGAATGTTAAATTATTATTATTATACATGAATGAATGTTAAATTATTATAATCATAATTCTTATGTTGATGGTGACTATTATTGTTATCATTTTCTTTAATTACTCATACCACAAGGTATAGGGGGGTTGTGGAGGGTAGGCTTGAATGAGTAGAGGAAAGTGGGCATATTTAATGATTTGTTATCTGTCTATTTCTGCTAAATAAATAAAACCCAAAACATTATAATACAAATAATTTCCCAAAAAAACATGGAAATCAAATTATAATACTATTTATTACTATTTATTAGCTCTTACTTGAAACCTTTTCCAATGTTTTTGAAAGAAACAAAGCCAATTTGCTTAGGTTTCAAAGTGTTAAAGGAAGTTGTTTCGAGTTTCAATCATAGAATTAAAAGGTTTGTTCAATCTCCCCAAAACTTCTGATTTCATTTCTTGAAAGGTCATTGTTAATGATTATAATACTATTTCTATAACACCGAATACCGTGAAACCGCGATATTTTCTGATATGTCATACTATAAATATCTCCTTCAGATGCAACCCTAGTCAGGGTCACGCCTGAAAGTGAAAGCCACACTTACCAGCTGCTTCAAGTCCTCCTCAGAGAGTCCTGCATAGCGATACCGCTGCTGTTCAAACTCATATCGAGTCGTCTTTGTAACCACGGCGACTTTCTCCGGTTTGAATCCAGCTTTGGGCTGAGATGAGGTGTTGCATGCTGAAGTGTGGAGGGGCCGAGCTGAGCTCCCAAACAGCAGGCTGACGGCTCGATTCCCAACACACACAAAGTTCACCACTGAACGGCGAGTCATTCTTACAAGTGAAACCATCAACTTAATTACATGTCCGGGGTGTTGAACGAGGGTTATATTGTTATGCAGCAGACATTCTGGGACATATGTCAGTTCCTTGTCCACATGAAGTTAATGTCCATTCACAAAAGTCACACACCCAGCTGCCAAGGACGGTCACCAGGTCCCCTAAGCTCTTCCCTAACTGTTAGGGACCCGTTTAAAACTTCAAAATATTACTTTCCAACTCGAGTGTTTCCTCGAGCAAGTATCAAAACAACTTACTCGCTATTTAACGAGAGTTAGTAACCATACTAACCGTATTTGGTAAGGTTAAAAGACAGCCTGACCAGCTGAGCTCACAAAGCTAAATGTAGCTAGCAGTTTGCTCACAGGGCGCACGCGAGTAGTCCTTCATATGACACTTCCGGCTGGGTTTACTCCAACTACGAACCCAGCTGAGACCGAATCACACTCCTCAGGTCCGAAACATGTTTAAACACGAGTTAACACACATGTGGAGAATAAACGACAACACAAGCGAGCTCTGTCCACTCTGCACGTACACGCAACCTGGAACGAACCCTCTTTGTACGTACGCAACGTAGCGTTTCCTGTGATTGGCTGCGGAGCGGTGACGTTTTGTTTTGGCCGCTGCCCCCTGCAGCTCGTGCTGCGTTCACTGACACATGAAAGACTGGAGAAATAACAGGCAAATTTAACTAGAAAAGGCCATTCATTTCATTTTGGGGTTAAGTTTTATTTAGGGGCTGTTTGCGATTTGTGAGAGAAGAATTTAAAACGGAGCAGCACTTTAGACATTTTTTCCTAAGAACTGAGTAGGGAGTTATACTTTTTGATTTGGCTTAGGGAAGAGATACTCAAATTTAAATGTATTTTGATTTTATTTTAAATACCTTCGTAAGCACAAGTGGGTTTTAAAGGCATTTTTTTCTCAAAAAATCTCCCAAATCACAGCGTTTACAATAGCCAGAGCAGTGAATTACGGTTATTTGTGGAGATTTATGCATTTTCCCTCAGTCACTCAGGGAGGCTCAAGGAACAATCTTTGTAGTTCCAGGGAAGGTTATGATATTAAAACAAGCAAGAACACCAATAAAAAACCATAAAGTCATACCACAGCCATTCCCCTACTGTTATGTGTAAACATAGGTCCCTTATTTATTTTCATTGTTATTTAACCTTTAATTCACTATGAATATTCCTATTTGCAAAAGGAGTCCTAAACAAAACAGTAAAAAAGTTTTACATAAAAGAACAAACAGACTAAAAAGAAAACAGCAAAAAGTTAGAACAAACAGCATAAAAATGAGCCCAAAATATGTCCACTTGTGGCTGTGGCTACTTTTTTAGAAGTATTGAGTTCACAAATTTTAATTATTTTAATTCCTCATATTTTGTTTGTTCAGTTAGGTGTTCACTTACTATTTGTGTACGTTTTATTTCCCAGTGGACCTAGCACATTGGGTGCCCTAGGTAAGCTTTCTGTCACGCCTCCCATACCCCCCACACCCTCCTATCCCTTAAAAACTAAAATAAAATTATAATACCAATAATAACAACAACAAGAAAATTAATAGCAATCATTTTTAATTGTGATTATGTTTTATATTTATTGTATTTATTGCTAACAGGAATAAGAGACTATGAGAAATCTAATCAAATTTTTATCTTCTTATTATTTTAATTATTTATTTATTTTTGCACTGTGTCCCACATGGCATTTGCAGGTTGTTGTTTTTTGTTTGTTTGTTTTGTTTGGTTTTTGTTTTGTTTATGTTTTTGGCACCATTTTTGGCCTAAAAAACATGTTTATATTATTTTTACTTTTATTTTTTATTGTAATACGGGAAAAAAATCCATGAAAGGTCATAACCTCAGTGTCCTTAATAGTAGATATGGCACTGAGCCATAAAACACAGTGTCTGAGTTTGTCTCCGGTGAGTCGACACTCGTGTTTTTTTGTTATTCATTTGTGTTCTGTTTGCACTAAAATATTGATTAGTTTTTATTTATGTCACTTACTAACTAGCTGCACATGTGAAAGTGTGACTGTAGCTGTCGAAGGCTAAAGGAGGGGGTCCAGCATGTTCAGCTGTATACAGCAGATAACAGCATTGGCCAGAGGGAGACACAACTGCCTTCTCTCAGTTATAAATTGCTTAAATTGCTTTAAATAAAAAAAATCAGCTACCTGTATTAAATACATACAAGAAGGTAGAGGTTAGAAGATCCTCAGAAGCCAGGTGAAGACTGTTAGAAAACTATATAACACTTCAGGCCTTGGCAGCTGAAAGGAAACAGCATTCATGTCTGGTGATTTCTCTGGGGTGTAGATTTAGCCTTTAGCATTAAGAGTGATAGAGTTAAATGAGGCCACAATCCCCTCTGAATCTGTTGTAAGTTAGAATGGAAGCTTTGCTATTCAATTCAAATGGACCAAATCAACATCCTAAACCCTTGTGGAAATTGACCTGTTTTCACTGTTCTTGTCTCATGTTGTTTTTTCAGTGTTCTGTTTTTTGTCTTTCAGTACTAAAAAAACATTGAGCTGTTTTTTTTTTTTTTTTTTTTTTTTGTGTGTGTGTGTGTGTGTGTGTGTGCGTGTTAACCGAGTTTTATTTCTAGGTGTTTTACCTGTAGTCTTGCATCTTCATTTGACTTCTTCTCTCATATAAAGTTTGGTAGATATTGCTAAAAGCTGTTAAGTTTTTAAAATAATGAGAACTTATGAAGAGCAACAAACTCACCATCTAAATCTGAATGACCTCAGAAAGCCTCACAAGGTGAGCTTTGAGCTTTGTACACCTGAACTCAGGCTGGACTCACTATTGACACAGTAACAGACTGCCGTGATGACACAGAGAAACGCAACATGTGAGTCAGTGGGCCCGGGTGTTGGTGATCCTGAGCAACAGCAGACCTTTCATGTGCTTGTTATCTGGAGATGGCAGTTGGCATATGACTGTCAGGTGCTCAAGTGCCAACCTCGCAGAGTAGGTAGCTGTCCTGGACCCCAGATACAGAGGGCCCAAAAACCACAGTTGCACTGTTTGTCCATTTCTTATTTTATTTTATTGATCATTTATTTTGTTTTGTTTTTGTTTTTGTTTTATTTTACTTTATTTATTAATTTTAAATCCATTAGAGAATGTTCACTAATATATTTAGAACATGGCCTTAAATTTCATTTCATATCATTTCCTTTGAGAAGCGAACCAGCGTCTCTACTTCCTCCGCAAACTGAGGAAAGCTAGAGCCCCGGCCCCCATCATGCACACCTTCTACAGAGGCACCATCGAGAGCGTCCTGACCAGCAGCATCACCGTGTGGTACGGCGCCTGCTCCACGTCCTGCAGGAAGAACCTCCAGCATCGTGAGAGCAGCTGAGAAGATCGGCGGTGCTTCTCTCCCCTCCCTCCAAGACCTCTACACCTCTCGTCTCACCCGCAAAGCCCTTGGCATTGTGAGTGACCCCACCCACCCGTCACACAGCCTCTTCAGCCTGCTGCCATCAGGGAGGAGACCGCAGAGCCTGCGGGCCAGGATCAGCAGACTGCGGGACAGCTTTGTCCACCAGGCTGTCAGGATGCTGAACTCTATCCCTGCTCTGCCCACCCCCCTCTCCTGCTCTGCACCCCCCCCCCCCCCACCCCCGACGCTGAAATCTCTCCCTGCTCTGCCCCCCCTTCCTGCCTTGTCTATTTTTAATGTGTCATTGTTTGAATTGTCATTGTTTTTATCTCTTTTACAGTTTTATATTTATGTCTACTCTCTGTCACAGAGAGTTGAGAGTAATGTAATTTCAATCCTCTGTCTTGTACATACTGCAGAATTGACAATAAAGCTGACTTTGACTTTGACTTTGACTTTGACTTTCATTGTTTCATATCTATTTAATTTTATTTAATTTTATTAATTTCAAATCTATTAGAGAATGTTCACCAATATATTTAGATACGGGGGGCAAAAGCCTCCATTGCACTGTTGGTTAATTTATTTTTTTTTCTTATTTTATTTAATTTTAGTTTAGTTTAGTTTAGTTTAGTTTAGTTTAGTTTAGTTTAGTTTAGTTTAGTTTAGTTTAGTTTAGCTTAGCTTAGCTTAGTTTTTTTATTTTATTTTATTTTTTATTTTTTAGCAATTTATAATTAATTAGAGAATGTTCATGAATATATTTAGATACAGAGGCCAATAGCCTCAGTGGCAGTGTTTGTCAGTTTCTTATTTTTAGTTTAATTTAATCTTATTAAATTTAATTTAATTTAATTTTATTGATTTATAATCTATTAGAGAATGTTCACAAATATATTTAGATACAGAGGCCAATAATCTCAGTTGCACTGTTTGTCAATTTGTTATTTTTATTTTATTTTATTTTATTTTATTTTATTTTATTTTATTTTATTTTATTTTATTTTATTTTATTTTATTTTATTTTATTTTAAATCTATTAGAGAATGTTTGCCAATAGAGTGCAACAAACCCCTAACATACTGTCCAGCAGTGCTACCTCACAGCTCTGTCACAGTGCACAGGCACTCAAAAGTGCTTTACAAAGTTTACATATAACCAGATCATTTAAAGATACCATTAAAAATCACCGGTGTATTTTTTATTTATGTAATTTTTTTCATTATTATTATTATTATTTTATTTAGTGATCGATTATTTCATATATGGATGTACATGAATATTTTGATTTGATGACCATAGATGACATTGGTTAAGTGGAAAACAGTTTAAAAATATTAATGGCACTCAACCCTAAAAGCCCCACATCTACTGCATGTCATTTGGTTTTAGAAATTAGATTATTTGCAAAGTTGTTACAGACTTCTCATCTCTAAAATACAATGTCAGTGTATTCCTGCAGTTGTAGGTCATTTTAATAGCTGTGTCTTGTAGAGGGGCCCTGTGTCAAAACTTTATTTTAAGAGCTATTTTTGGGTTTTTCATATTGTGCTTATATGTTACATATTCCTACAGAATATGTTTAATCAAATAATATATATCCTGTTGAAACAGTTTGTATAATATGTTACACATTAATGCACCGACTCATTTTGGCAAGACTGTGTATCCTTGTTTAATCTCTGAATTTCCATCTCAGCTCCTACAACAACTCTAAATTACACTGTGGAAACTAAATTGTTACATTCATACTGTTAATGCTCCAATGAAACCCATTTAAACTGCAATTTTTGATCCCACATCAAATCATAAAAACATGCATTGTATTTTTTTTGGCCGTCATTCTGGGCTTTTGCCTTTGTCATTTTTACTATCTTCCTCCTGATGACGTTATTTTTACCATATTTGGCATATGGAGAAAATACATGCTATTTCAATTAAGTGCACTGTCACAATTGATGTTGCTGCTAATCATTGACATATCCCAGGCTGTGATCATAATTTTTTTGTGTGTGTTTTTGTTTTCATCTAAAAACATAGTGAAATACTGACAAAAACCATTTAAACCCCATTTAAAGGGTTTATATTCTGACAGTTAATGCACATTTGATATTTATGATTAGGACTGATGTTGGTTAAAAAAAATAAACTCAATGAAAGTCAAAAATAATATTAATGTATAATTTTTTTTTGCGCATTTTGTGCACAGGATGATATACAGCAAGTGTGTGTAATGTTAAAGCGGGCCCTAAGGGTCAATGTAACAACGTAACGGCATGAAAGCATGACATGAATATGTAGCATGTTGTGACACATGTACATAATTAACACTATGTCACCTGACTTCCTCCTTTGCTGGAAGTATTAACATAGATATATTTACGTGTTGGGTTGAAATGTATTAGATTACAGGTTACCCTGTCAAAAAGTGCAATAAGTAATATACAGTAACTGTTTTAATTACTTAATCAAAGTAACATATTACTATATTTGATAACTTTTTAGTAATTCTTTTAAACAAATGTGTCAAACTGGGTAATAAAGCTGAAACATGTCCAAAAGTAGACATACCTGCACAGCAAAAAGATGCAAAGTGACAGAATGGATGCTTTATTGTACTTATAAACTTTTTATCGAAAAGGATACTTTCAGATTTGTAATTTCCAACATTGTCTCAGTTACTGCTACTGTTTACAACTAGTTACTTTCCAATACTGTATATTAATGCGTGTGGGCTTAATGGTTGTGTGAGTAATACTGGGCTTCTAAAATCTTCCATCATGTCTTTGGTTTTGGTCCATTTTCATCCTGAGATCAAACTAATTAAGTCCTCAACTTCTGGACCATGTTCAGTCTCTCTGTCCTTAAGAGACTGACAATAACAACTTCAACACAATCCCTATTATAATCAAAATAATATTATATAACAGTTAGTTCCCACTATGGAGTTTGATTGGTTTGAGGTTGTTTGGATCTCTGACAGAAGGTTTTATTCACTGGTGTGACAGTGAGAGACTGGTGTTTGTAAAAGGCTCTGTGACCTGATTTGAGGGGTATTCTTCACTAATTATATTCCCCTTCACCAGGGAATATGTTTCCATACAGTGAGGTCACTTATTACAGCACAAGCTCTACTTTATTCAGCTAATTGTGGTGTGTCATTTCCTCTGTGGGATTACCCCGAACTATAACACGTCCCCAGTGACACCATGTGTATCGCTTTAACCTGCTTATTGTTTTGTGCTGGAAACAATTCAATATGTGTGTGTGCAAACTCCATGAAAGCAAGAAAAAAAGTGTTCAAAACACAGGAGAAAGAAAAGAGGAGATGAGAGAAAGTGAAGCGAGGATGAGAGCAGCTTTAGATGGATCACTCCAGAATCATTCTCTTCTCAACAAAGTTTTTGTACATCTTCTGGGCTTTACCTGAAACTGTGTCACAGGGCTAACCGTGTTATTATGGGAGGACCATTTTCTAATTTGTACCTCCCTCCCTCTCTCTGTCTCTCTCCTGGATGTCTCCCCTCCCTTGTTTTCCAATTACAACACACACACTCTGAGTGCTTCACCTCCCAGTCACTCTGTTCTCCTGATTCCCAGACGCTCCAGTTAAACACACCTCACACACTGTTCAGCCGCTGCTCCACAATCCAGTCAGGTACAACTACAACGCTGAGACGCTCTGCTCTGAGAACTGAAGGACAGACACTGCACTGAAGAGGTACGTGACAAATAAGTTCTATTTCCCTTCTGCTTTCCTTAAAACTCAGGTGCGACTGATATTGTTTTTTCAGGGCCGATACAGATACAGATACTAAATGGGACCAATAAACAAACTGTTTTTTATCTGTTGGACATCTGTCTGTCCTGGAAGAGGGATCCCTAGTCAGTCGCACTTCCTGAGGTTTCTACCACCCCCCATCCCCCGTTACAGGTTTTTTTGGGGGGAGTTTTTCCTTAGTCGATGTGAGGGTCTAAGGACAGAGGGATGTCGTATGCTGTAAAGCCCTCTGAGGCAAACTGTGATTTGTGATAATGGGCTTTATAAATAAAATTGACTTGAATTTAAATTGAAATAACCAATATTTGGAACCGTTATGCATTTACAATAAAAATGAAAATGTTTCTGTCAATATTTAGAATTTGGATTTTAACAAACTCCAATGTAAAACATTGTTTAAATGCCTTTAGCAAATGTTTAATCAAAATTGAAATGTTCAACATCATATACACCAAGTTAGCAAGTTATTTTTTTATTCAATTATATTAATGCACCACTGAAACCCATTTAATATAATAGTAATATCACAAATCACAATTTGCCTCAGAGGGCTTTACATCATCCCTCTGTCCTTAGGCCATCAAAGTGGTTAAGAAAAACTCCCCAAAAAACTGTATAAAAGGGAAAAATGGTAGAAACCTCAGGAAGAGT
The DNA here is from genome assembly GCF_008729295.1 of Plectropomus leopardus. Lineage (NCBI taxonomy): Eukaryota > Metazoa > Chordata > Actinopteri > Perciformes > Serranidae > Plectropomus > Plectropomus leopardus. The sequence continues at coordinate 1,338,435 of NC_056482.1, read as the reverse complement.
AACCGAGGAGGGATCCTTCCAGGACATACAGACGTGCAATAGATGTTGTGTTTACAGAACAAATAAACATGATAAATTACAGGAATCAATATGACAAAACGATACACAGGAAGGAGAGAGAGAGTGAAAGAAAGGGGGAGAGAGAGACAGAGTAAGAGATGCATAGCAGCAACAATAACAATATTGACTACAATAATAGTAATAGAAATATCAATATTAATGCATGCAGTTTTTGATAGTATGTATTTTATATGCATACATTATAGGATATAACAAAGTTTATGATGAAAGATAAGATAGTGTAGTATAATGTTCAAAATGGCATAAAAATGTCACAGTATACTATGTCATCAAAAATTGCATAAAAACATCATAGTATCGTATGTTGTCAAAAATAGCATTAAAAAGTCATACTTCAGTATGTCATCCAAAATAGCATAATAAGTCATAGTATAGCATTGCATTGTGGGCCATCTGACCCTGTACTTTGTTACTTGAACCTGGACTATGACCTTGAACCTAAACCTGAACCTTTTACCTGTAGGTCTGTGTACCTGCTTTCTATCTGCCTGATCCACAGACTGGTGATTCTAACCTCTTTGGTTATGTTTGCATGTTCACACTGACTTCCTGGTTTTCACCCTTGTCTATCTTTAAATTTTGCATATAACAAGCATATCTCTCTCCATGACACTGTGTGTGAGGAGTGTGTTTGTGTTTGAAAACTCAGACTGACTGAATTAAAAACGGGCCATAAACTTAAAATGTTTCTCTTCTTCCCTGTGATCATCTTATTTTTGCTCCAGCGTCTGGGCAACACAAGGACAGATTAAATTGTTCACTCACAAAGAAAAAAATTGAATTTGAAATTGCAAATGTAAAATACACCTAATGGAAATATATCAATTTAAAAAAAACTCCCATTTATTGCAAAAAAGTTTTACACTTGCATAAGGGTTTAAGATAATTTGAAAAAGCCATATTTAGCAAAGCTGCAATGGAAACACTTTTTTGTCTTTTCTAGGTCACATGGTGCTATGGCTATGTGCTTGTCAGTAGGAACTGGCTCCTTCATGATGTAGCAGGAGCTACAAGAGGTGTTATTGCATCTCATAACTCTTCAAAAGTTGAGCGGATCATCCGGAAGTTTTGAATCCACATTTCCTCTGTGAAATTGTGGACTATCCAAAATCCCTCCTATGTGGTTGCTCCCACGTTTATGGGGCTTGCCTTTCCACTATGGCTCCATAACACGCCTGTGTGGCCTTGGATTGGAAATAATGACAGCTAGTGTGGTGGCTGCAAAAGAAATAAACATCCATCACCATGCTTCTTGGTTATCACCAGAGGAGAAGTCACAGAACATCACTCTGTGGAAACACAGTCATCTCACAATTGTGTTTTATCGACATTTTGAAAATATTGCTTAAGTTATGTGCAAATCTGTAATGGAAACCTGCCTAGTGATAAACTGGCAAATAACTAGAGAAAAGGGGCTATTGCAGCGCTGATGAGGGAAATAAAGAACAGGTGAGTAGTTGGGCGGGCAAGGTCATGTGATGGAGAAGGCAGGAAAGTGTTTAGTGTCGGGCTGATTAGGGAATATGGAAACACTTGAGTGGGTGATCTTGAACGCCTGATTGGACAGTTAATGATCACATTAATACTCAACCCTGTCTCTTAGATATTAAATTGCTAAACAACTAATTTGAAGAATTTTAAAGGGAAACGTGATGCAGAATGATTTACATTTTCTTTTAACAAAATGAGGAAATGTTGCAATTTTGTTTTATTACTGAACATTCACTAAAAACATATGCATTTGTTATTTGCCAAAATAGACAATCTTGGAAAAGCATTATGCTTATGTTGCCTTAACCACAGATGAGTCTGGATGTTTATGTCCACCTCTCATCCTGTCCACCTAAACGTTAATCCAGCACAGTACATAAATGTTTCATAATCAGGCAGTGATTACATTGTCACCACAACCAACCAAACTATTGTTAGACCATTTCGAGGAAGATTTGCAAAACAATCCAAGCTTTGCAATTTGAACATTATTCCGTTTTTGAATTTTCTCTCTATTGTTTTGGTGGTTCAAACCAATTGTATCATGCAAAGTGCTCTGCATCATTATTTCTGAGGCAGGAATTATAGAAAAAAACAATTAAAAAAATGGTCCACCAAAATATTTGCACAACTTGAACGCAGCACACTACTAACTAACGTGGACATATTGTGTTTAAAATGTGTTAAAACAAACTTGAAAAAAGATCTAAACCTATCCTTTATAACCAAAAGAACCTTGATAAACATTGTAGACACCTGTGCTCGACATGAATTGACCAGCCTGCTGGTGGGTCTTGTATACATACTATTTGCACTAATGAACATATTTTGGTTCACAACAGCAGGATGCAGCGAATCAGGGAAGGCATCCACATACGTACGATGAAGGCAAAGAGGAAAGTGGAGGAGATCTCCAAAGAGGACATCCAGGCTTTCTTCAAGAAGAATGCTTTTGTGCTCTTTACCGTGGGGTCAGTTATTGTAGGTGTGTATGCCTCTGTATGCTAAACGGACATGTTTCGGACTTCATTAAGTCCTTGTCTCCATTGCATTGACAAGACTCTGACTTGCCAACACAATGCAGACACACATATTTAATGCACAGGTTATCATTCTGTGTGCAGGTATTGTTCTGGGCTTCGCGCTCCGCCCATATAAGATGACCTATCGAGAAGTGAAGTACTTCTCTTTCCCCGGAGAGCTGTTAATGAGAATGCTTCAGATGCTTGTTCTCCCTTTACTGATCTCCAGTCTAATAACAGGTACAGCACTTTCACACATGATGTCAAATATATCTAACTGATCTGTTAGTGGATATAAGACTTAGAATTCACTTTGCTTTGTAATCACAGAGTTAAGATTCAATGTCTATTCAGAAGACTTAAAAGTTCATCTGACTCATCAACCCAATCACCAGAATAACTATTGACACGAGGGATGCCTGCCAATACTGACTCCTGATCCAGTAATTCTGATATTTTTCTAGATAATGCAGCTGCACAGTGCACACTTTAAGTAGGCTTCTTTTAAAATCAATACAATGTATAGCATATATTTGACAATATGAATAATTAGTACTAGTATTATTTATTTTACAAAATAAAGTATAAAATGACAAATCCTTCCTTTAATCTTTTTATCTTTGTCATTGTCTTGTTAACAGAGCACTCTCAAGTTCTGGTTTATTTGGTGCAGCCTGTGTCTGAGTTACTTGAATGAACTGTATTCTCTCAAGTATCTATTTTTGTTGTCCTCACATCTTTTGGGCGGATTATGGTTCATTAATACATCGGTCATGTTGGCTTTTTGCTCGTGCTATTTTAATTGTACTGAGTGATGCTGTAGCAAGCTGTGCACCGCTCTCCTCTCCCCCTCTCTCCTCCGAGCAGGGCAGAGAAACACTGTGCGCTATAGTTGAAGGCAAAACGCGAGACTCTTGCCCTGAGCTGAAATGCAGCGAGTGCTCATACCTAAATAACCTAAAGAAAAAGCCTGTGTTTTCGTTTATGGTGTGTGGTGCTTTGCAGGGGCAGGGCTTAGCTCTGCTCTTACACACACAGGAGCCTAACAGAATGAAAGACAGAGACAGCTGAATGGAGGAGAGTTAACAAGGGTTGTGCTGTGTTGCTATGCATTCATTTAAAAACACCTGTGTGACAGCTGTCAATGAAAGTATTGGATTGCTCTGCATGCTAAATATAGCTGATTCCAATAATAAAAAAAGTTGTCTTGATTGGCCAAGATCCCAGAGTTTGAGATGGAAACAGGGCATCCCTAGCTGGCACTGTACGTCTTTGCAAACCACAAGATTTTTCATTTGTAAATTCCATATATTACATTTGTACATTTAGCAGCTATATTGAATCTTTCTTTCTGTATGTTTCGATTTCTAATTATCTGTGTGCTTAGGTTTAGGCATAAAAAACACTTGGTTAGGATTAGGAAAATATTATGTTTAGGATAAAAAAATCCACCTGATTTGGTTGCAAACAAGGCTGGAAATGTCACAAGTTGTTAACAAATACCCAGTTTGTCATTGTTTGTTGGTCTCGAGTAGCACTCTGCTGCTGCCTGCTGCTTGTCAGCCATCTTTACCTGAACCCTAACACCATCCACCACCCCACCTCCTCCTCATGAAATAGTTAGTCAGCTATAAATAGCATTTTATCGAGGAGGCACTAAAGCTGCAGATTGTTACAGTATCAGATTTCTGTAGCATAATAATTTGCTTCAGCTTGCAGCTATCTGCATTTGCAACCAATTCGTTTTGGTTAATTTAAGTGCTGTTTCTATTGAAATGCATCTTGGGAATGGTAACTTCTGTGCTTTTTGTAAAGATTATTTCTAATAAGTGTTAATACTTTGATATGAACTACATTTACCCTCTCTGTCCACTAGGAATGGCAGCTTTGGACAGCAAAGCCTCAGGAAAGATGGGCATGAGAGCTGTGATCTATTACATGACCACGACCTTCATCGCAGTCTTCATCGGGATCATAATCGTCCTCATCATCCACCCAGGGAAAGGATCCAAAGATGAGTTTGGAAAGCAGCAGAAGATAGAGCAAGTCAGTCCTGCTGATGCCTTCTTAGATCTGATCAGGTAGTCTGCATATAAGAACCGTAATATTCAGTTTGACTCGAAGCTTTCAACATCATTTCTTACTCACTGAGTGATTTGTCATTTCAGAAACATGTTTCCACCAAACTTGGTCCAAGCCTGCACACAGCAGGTGAGCTTTATTATGAATTCTCCGTAGCAGAAAGTCTTTTTAAATTAGGTGACCTTTTCATTTCAGCCCACAAAATAACAAATCTCTCCCTTGCCCAGTCCAGTCTTTGTATTCTCCATTACATAGCCAACAAGTCACCATGTGTTGGTTTGACTTCATTTCTCTTTAACATATTTTATTATGCAGCAGTCAAATTTGTGAATCCTAGGATAGAGAAGGAATGACCTGCCCACCTCTCCTTATGATTGGCCAGCCCGATCTGATTCCAAAGTCATCAAATACTGCTGCTTTGACAAGGTGTAAGATCCACACCCCAAAAGCCACCTTTCATGTCTGACCGGTCGCGATGTTAATATCCAGCCAGAAGGCACCTGCTGTAGCATGTGGAAGGCGGTGTCACTTCAGAACACAGCTGGACACAACCTGCCGCGTGCACATGATACACCACAGAATAGTGTCAGGTTGGAACGCTGCTGGTAACAATGTAATATAGGGAGTGCAAGGCCACCTATAAGGCAGATGGAGGGGCGGGGCATGGGTCCAACAATCCCCAGACTTTCATGTGGGAGTCCAGTGTTCACTTCCTGTCGCAATGTCATGTTTTTTCTATGCTTTACTATGTGCCTCCTCCTATCTATCCATCATAGCATGTGCTTTTTTTTATGTCCCCACGTTGGTTGCAATGTGCTTTTGTTGCCTAAACATAACCATGTGCAGCATCATCCCACCATGTGTTTGTGATTACATCCTGGTAGCAGCATCTCAGAGCGTAAATAGACACAGAAGGAACATAATATATAGACACTGAAGTCCACTGCGAGTGGCAATATGAGATGACTTGGGATGAGAACATGTTGCATGTTCTAGTAGTTGGGCCCAAGCATCATTCGTGTTCACAAATGAGTTAGCATGTTCAATATAGCACCAGATTTTCACCATAACAATTTTTCATAACAATATGAGCTGGGCTAACTTAAATTGCATAGTTTAGCTAATAGACAACAACCAACAAACTGCCCCAGTTTTTGTGATTAAACTTGCACTTTGGAATGTTTTCTTCATAACTGACCAGATTTAGACTCAAATTAGACTGTAACTTGTTGATCATACTGGCCCAGCATAAACATTTTTCATATCGTCATGGTCTCATGCCACAAATTAATGATTAACAGAGGGTGAATCCTCTGGAGGCCATGCATATCCACTTTGAATTTTCTTAATCTCTTATTAACTGAGAGGTAGTCAACCTGAGAATGGTGCTAGATGAAAGGTCATTGGGTCACTGATATCGTAGATTCATCCTCTGGGAACCATGAATAACTGGGGCAAAACTTGTGAAAATCCAGTAAATAATTTTGTAAGTCAAGTCAAGTCAAGTCAAGTCAACTTTATTTATAGAGCCCATTATCACAAAACATGTTTGCCTCAGAGGACTTTACAGTGTACGACATCCCTCTGCCCTTAGACCCTCACATCACCCAAGGAAAATACTCCCTAAAAAGAACCCCTGTAACGGGAAAAAAAAGGAAGAAACCTTAGGAAGAGCAGCAGAGGATGATGAGGGATCCCTCTTCCAGGATGGACAGACATGCAATAGATGTTGTAAATAACAAATGATATACAATCGTGGCAAAGGGGAAAGAGAAACAGAGAGGGGAGGAGAGGGAGAGAGAGGGGGAACAGACGCATGTCATATTACAATAAAAATAGGTGTGAAATTATTAAATGCAATCTATGATTATATTGAGGGTGTTGATAAGAGTCTGTAAAAATACTATATTTGTTTACAGATCAATATGTTGATAAAACCAATGATTTGAGCTGATAGTGCCATTAGAGAGAAGATCAAGTGACCATTAACCCTTTAACACCTGGTTCGAGATCAGTTTCCTTTAGCTGCATTTCAAAGGCCTTTCACTAGCATATAAATGTCTGAAATCTTTTGGAATTAGTTTGATTTCTTTAAAAAAATGTGGGGAAAAAACATTAAGCAGCTTGGCAGGAAATGTTCCGTAAACTGCAACATTTTTTAAAAAGTTGACAAGTAAGTGATCTGAATATTACCTGGGGGATAATATGATATTATCAAAAAATAAGGAGAAATTTCTATAAAACTATGTTTAGAATTCTCTCTATTATATTTAAAATCATGTTACAGATAAAAGGAAAAATTTTTAAGCACTTTTGTGATGTCATTTTCTTGTCTTTTTTCTCATCTCTTTTTTTTTTTTTTCAGGTAATTTTTTCTGTAACTATTACCTGATTTCTTGCTGGTTTTGGGACCATTTCTTGTTAGGTTGATAGTTGCCCTCTTCCGATGTTTTTGAAAGAAATCAAGCTTATTGGCTCAGGTTTTTAACGGTTAAAACTACTGACAAACTATGTCCCTGGTATAGTGGTTAGATTGAGCTATGACATAAAACAGTGTAAAGTATAATCACCTGATTTTAAAGGCTCAATTCTTTTCAGCTCTATCAATCTCCACTGATAACCTCCTTTTATAATTCTCTCTTTCTCCAGTTCAAAACCAAATATGGAAAGCGAGCAGTCCATGTGACCGTGACAGTGAATGACACCCTCTTCAACTCAACCAACGGCACCCAGGAGGTCATGGAGATCACCCGGGAGGAAGTGGTCCCTGTGCCGGGTCAGGTGAACGGGGTCAACGCCCTCGGGCTGGTGGTCTTCTCCATGTGCTTCGGTCTGATAATTGGCAACATGAAGGAGCAGGGCCAGCTCCTCAGGGATTTCTTCGACAGCCTCAATGAAGCCATCATGCGCCTGGTCGCCATCATCATGTGGTACGGATGAACTGTCAGTGAGAGGTGTTTCCTGTTGAACAAATGTTACTGACACATTTACCTTGAATGAGTCGCTGTTCCTCTGCTCCTGTCAGGTACGCTCCTGTTGGGATCCTGTTCCTGATTGCGGGGAAGATTGTGGAGATGGATGATCTGACGCAGATGGGCGGTCAGCTGGGAATGTACACCATCACAGTGATCATTGGCTTACTGATTCACGGAGTTCTCATTCTTCCAACTCTTTATTTTGTCATCACTCGGCAAAACCCCTTTATCTTCATTGCTGGGCTCCTGCAGGCTCTGGTTACAGCTCTGGGGACCTCCTCCAGGTGAGTCCTATCTAACCAGCCCTCTCTCACTCCGAACTCATCAAATAGCACTGCTCTGTCAGTGATTTCGGTGTATGAGGGTGAAGCCAAAAGCCATCTTCCATGTCCAACCAGAATGGTGCTTGGACAGAACCAGTGGTGTTGTTATTGTATGTTGATGGTCGTAAGGTACAGGACCCATCCACATGCTATACGTTCTGGCGTTGTCATCAGGCAAAGTGGTCAGATGGAACCAGTCATGTAAATGGTCAATGGACTGTACTTGTATAGCGCTTTGCTCGTCTTTTTGACCACTCAAAGCGCTTTCACACTACATGTCACATTCATCCATTCACACTAACATTAACACACTGGTGGCCGAGGCTAGGGTGCCACCTGCTACTCAGTAATCATTCACACACAGTCACACTCCAGTGACGCAGCATCGGGTGCAATTGGGTAAAACAATGTTGACTGGAGGAGCTGGGCTTTGAACCACTGACCTTCTGATTAGAGGACAACCCACTCTATCTCTGAGTATGAAACACAAAAGGACAACCACATAATATAAGGAACACAAACAACCAACTTTCATATGGGTGGCCAGAGTTCGCTTTCCATGTGGATGTGTATTTTTTTGTTTGCACCTTTCCATTTGCATCTTTTGCTAAAACCTTATCATCCATGACTTTGTTGCCTAATCCCAACCAGCGTGACAGTCCATGCTGTTGTGTAAACATAAGGACCATGCTGCTTTTTGCATGCAGTGACATCATGGTAACGGGCTGCATCATCCCACCATGCACATTTGTTGACATCACTGTAATGGCATCCCATTGCGTTAACAGCTGACACAGAAGGATACCTAAAACATCATAGGTAGACGCGGAAGGTCGCTTACATAGCGGCACCATGTGACAAGTTCGGAGTGAGAACATGTTGGTCTAACACTACCACACTTCAACAAATAACTCCCAATTATTCCTGAAAAAAAACAACAGTATTTTAAACTATACTTGTTTGCGACCACTTTTCTTGTACTGCATCCAGATGCCATAATTAAATATTTCAACCTTTAATGCTGTGCAAATTGCTGCAATTTCTTTCAACAACATTGGGAAAAAGCCAATGAGCAACTTGATAAGAAATTTTCCACAAATTACAAGACATAAGTAGAATTAGAATTAAATTCCCTAAAGCTGTTTTTTAGAAACTAATTTTGTGGTAATCATCTTGTAGGTTTTTTTCTTCTTTATTTTTTACTAATATTTTACTAAATTTTGGGTCATTTCTCTTTCTGTTGCTCATTGCCCTTTCCTGTGTTTTTGAGAGAAATCAAGTCAATTTGCATATGGTTTCAAAGGGTTGACGAACCTGTCTCTAAACCAGAGACCTTTTTGGGCATGGGTGACAAGAAAAATTGAAATTTTGCAGCATTTCAAAAAAGCTAGGGAAAAATATCTAGGGAAAAAAGAAAAAAAGCTAAGGAAAAAACTGTATATCTACAATCTACAATCTTTCTTTTACTTTCCCTGATTTCTTCCAAATGTGAGTAATTTCTTCTTTTGTCATTGCCTTACTCTTGTTTACAAATGGTTTAATACAGTTTCTGTCTAATTGTCAACGAGGACCCACAAACACTTTTTTGTATTGGAATTGTGAGGGCCTCATCTAAGGTGTGAAAGTATGAAGGTTTGGACTTCTTTTTTTCTCTTTCTTTTTTAATTATTCACACAATTCCTTCTGAATGCCTGTGATGAGAGACCCTCTGAACTGTTAGCAGCTAATTAGTTATAGTTATTATAGTTAGTATTACTCACCATGTGCTAGTTTGTGGTTCCCAGTAGGGTGTTTCTTATAGTGTGACAATATTGTGAATGATTTAAAGCCAGGGCTGTCAACTGTCACACAGTGACCTTGAGTGTCACACAAAGGACACTTTACACACGCTCTAATGCCATACACTTCTCATGCAGTGAAAAAATGTATAGCTGATAACATAAATTTGCAACAGCTGCTGCTGATTCAATCAAAACCAAAAAGAATCCTGTCCTTACAGTCAGCAGCTGTCAGTGCTCTCTCTACATCGAGCATTTGTTTTTATCGCCCTGTTTCCGCAAAACAAAGGTAAACTGTTGTCCTGTGAACACAAGAAGACACTGCAGGCTCTATTTTTATGGACCCAGCAGCGCGCCCAGGTCACAGTCAGGTGTGCCCTGCCAAGTGCATCAGAGACACACCACTTTTGGTAATATCATGGCTAGGCTCCCTTGGCTACCTTGTGGCACATTTGGGCATGGGGTGGGATCAGAAAGATTGGGCCTCATGCAGAAACATTCTCTTAAATTTCTCTTGTATTTTCTCTCAATTTTCAGGTAAGAGAAAATATAAGTGAAGTCATCTCCAGATGCACCAAATGTTCTTAACCATCCAAATCTACTCTGACCAGGTGTTCTCAATGATGAATCCCACTTAAAAGTTATAAGTGACCTGTTAACAGGTAAGGCCCCCTAAACACTATATAAGGGCAGGTTTTGTGCCTTGTGAAAAGTCTCTGACACATGAACAAGACTGGATGACACCAAAAAAGGCTAAAAGAAGAACTTCAGCAGGAGTGAAATTGGCGTAGGCCAACTGTTAAATAAACTAAAACAAATTAAACTTGACTTCAGGGCAATGTATTGAAGTATAAAAAGTAGAAGTACACATGTAAAAAGGTTTAAAGAAATTTAGTAAATCAAAGTAATTCAAGTAATTGGAATATAATGCAAGTCCTCATACATACAGTTTATATGAGAAGCTGGAACCATGAAATGTTTTTTCATGAAAAATGACTTACATGATTACAGTATAATGGCTGCCAATTAAATTTTTAATTTACTGACTAACTGTTTCAGCTTCACTTGTATACTTTAATATGGTTTTTGCACAGAAATCCCAGTTGTAAAGTAGGTATCTAATTACAGTGGTGGAGGAGAAAGTACAATATTTCTGTCATAGAAGTGAAAAGTGGCATAAGATTAAAATACTCAAGTAATGTAAAAGTTTCTCAGATTTGTAGTTCAGAACAGTACTTGAGTAAATGTACTTAATAACAGTCAGCACAGAGGGACGCAAAGTAACTGAAATTACAGTAACTGGGATCAATAGAGCAAAAATCATCTCTTAACTCAGAGAAAAGCAAAAATAAGAAAACACTGGTGAATCCCAAAAATCAATGGGTACTAAAAAATATGTAGAAATCCTGGAAACGAGCAAAAACAAGAGAAAATCTGTTCACGTACCATTTCTTGCATGAGGTCCAATGTGTTATTATAGCGGGATGCATTCTTTTACAGTCTTGGCTTTAATGAAAGTTAAAAAAGCACTTATCTGGTGATATCAGTTCAATTGAGGGTTCAAGGATTCAGGCCTCAGTGTGGAGATCGGGTAACTGATGCATGACAGACAGAACTTTATTCTGCTGGCAAAACACCATGCCAAAACGAGCAGTTGAAAGGTTAGCATTGTCATGTTGCAATATAAAGTTTTGAAACATCACCAGAGTGCACAAATTACAATATTTCTTGTTTAAAGGATGTTTTTACACTTAAAGTGAACTCAGGGTGATTAATTTATCAGCATCATTTAAGCTAACTCATGAGGTTTGCAAGTATGCTGATCAACCATATTAAGTCATCAATGACCAGGTTTATGGACTTGGCTTTTCATCTTTAAAAAAAATATGAATGTTGCTGCAGAATTTACAAAAAAGACAGCACTCACTCATTGGAATGGCTATTGATACAAAATTTTACTCCAATCTAAAATGACAAACAACTGACTTTCGTGCGGGAGTCCGGAGTTCGCTTCTTGTGAAAACATTTTTTCTGCAGATTACCACGTGCCTCTTTTGCCTAAACCTAACCATACATGACTTTGTTGCCTAATCCCAACCATCACAACAGTCCGCGCTGGTTGCCACGTGCTGTTGTGTAAACATAATGGCGTGCTGCTTCATCCCACCATGTGCATTTGTTGACATCATGGTTAACGACATCCCAGAGCATAAACAACTGATGCAGAAGGATACCTAAAACGTCAAACGTTGAGCGACACCATGTGACGAGTTTGGGACGAAAACATGATGGTTTGTCAATGTAATTTCTTTCTTCTTCTTCTTCTTCTTCTTCTTCTTCTTCTTCTTCTTCTTCTTCTATCTCTTCGTCTTCCTTTGACATGCTGATTGATATTGGATGTTTTGATTTAGCTACAGGCCCTTTGTTAGTACTTCAGCCCTTGGTTGCATATTGTGGCGCCAATAGTCCCCCTCCCACTCCGCCCCATCCCCGGTGCATGCAGAATATGACATGTTGTACTGTCTCTATGGGCTCTCCACACGACCAGCCAAACAAAAGCCCATTTAGATATGACTGGTCAATGCCACTTGGACTACAAATGGACTACAAACTGAAACCAAAAGGCTCTGACACTAAATCTTGTCAATTTGCCTACAGATTCTGCTTATATTTGCAGACTTTCTTTTTTTTATTTATATGATTTTTAACCTTTTTTATTCTGTCATGTCTCAGCTCAGCCACCCTCCCCGTCACCTTTAAATGTTTGGAGCAGAACAACAAAATAGACAAGCGAATCACGCGCTTCGTGCTGCCTGTGGGGGCTACCATCAACATGGACGGAACAGCTCTGTATGAGGCACTGGCAGCCATCTTTATTGCACAGGTCAACAATATGGAGATGAACTTTGGTCAGATCATCACCATCAGGTACAAAAGAGCAGTTTAGTTTAGTTTAGTTTAGTTTAGTTTAGTTTAGTTTAGTTAAGTTAAGTTAAGTTAAGTTAAGTTAAGTTAAGTTAAGTTAAGTTAAGTTAAGTTAAGTTAAGTTAAGTTTAGTTTAGTTTAGTTAAGTTAACTTAAGTTAAGTTTAGTCTAGTTTAGTTTAGTTTAGTTTAGTTTAGTTTAGTTTAGTTAGTGGCTTAGCTTAGCTTAGCTTAGCTTAGTTTATGTTAGCCTAGTTTATTTGTTTCACATAATAGAAAGCACAATGAGGATAAAACACATAAAAAGTACATGTGAGGGTGTGGTGGAAACCTAAACTGGCTTATATAAAAACAAAACCCAGAAAACACATGAATAGTGAAATATCAATACATTTAGTTGCTAAAAATACAAAGTGTCACAGTATAACTATAAGGTTCAAAAATAAGTACAAATAATCATTTGAATGTGTGAACATCAGTTCATAGAGGGGTCATTCTTGATCCAAACCAGATGTTTTTGATCGTGGAGCTTTTTTGAGTTTCTTTCTGTACACAGAAAATGACACAGAAGAATCCAGTAAATAAACATTTTCATTCCATAAGACGACTCCACGATATTTGACATAAAACTGACCGTGGGAAGTGTTGTGAAAAGGAATATAAAAATTCTGAGCCTGTCTAGTTCTATAGTTATGGAATTGACAGTTTTCAACAGAATAGTAAAACTATGGGGTATATCTGTAGCCTTATATCTCACTTTACAGACAAATGTATAGATGTTACCAATAAGAATGATGCAGATATGTGTGTGTGTGCTTCTCTTCCATCCAGTATCACAGCCACTGCAGCCAGTATTGGAGCTGCTGGCATCCCTCAGGCAGGCCTGGTCACCATGGTGATTGTACTGACCTCTGTCGGACTTCCGACTGATGACATCACTCTAATCATTGCAGTTGATTGGTTCCTGTGAGTAGCTCCCTTGATGACAAACATGTCAACACTGATTTATTATAACATCCGTCAAACCAGCGTATGAAGAGCTGCGAGTTTCACTTCATCCTGCATGAATCATCTCTGTCATCTTAAAGGTCAGAGCAGCTCCGTCTCTACTACCACCTAGTGACACACTTCTCCTCCCTCCCCAGAGTCTCGCTCCACATCTTCCCTTTTGTATTGAATATTTTTTCGCGATGAGTTTTAACATAGAAACATAATTAGGTTTCCCAAATTAATCATTTCAATTAGAATACCCTTCCCAGAAAGTACGCCGCTAACTGGGGTAATAAGAAAAAACCCTTCTCTCCTTTAACTAGGATGGACCAAATCTGAATGTCTGTCAAAGCCTTTCTGCATGAAGACAGCTGCTCGCTCTGAACACAAGGATATACAATAATTCATGAATAAAAGGCTATATTTTCCAAAGCTGACATGTGTTGTATAAAGCAAGATACACATGAAACCAATTCTACTCCAGTGAATCAGGCTTATTTTTGTTAGAAAATTACTCATGTTCTGTTTCTGTTTCATAAAGGAGGTTTAAATGAGTCTGGACAAAGTTACCATAGAATAGAATAGAATAGAATAGAATAGAATAGAATAGAATAGAATAGAATATCTTGTCATTGTCATTGTACAGATGACACAACAAAATACATTTGCACTGCCTGAGCGGGTATCAAATAGAATAAAAGAGCTTAAGATGAAATAAAATTTCAAAAATAGTAAATATTATAATAATAAATAGTGTTGGAAGAGGTATCCCCGATCCACAGTGGGGCCTCTTTGGTTCACACTTGGCTCTGAACTGTCGAGGCCTGGACCCAGGACCTCTGGGGGGAGTCCTGTGATGTCTGGAACCAGGACATTGGTGACAAATCCTTTGAGTCCTGTGGGCTGTGGGGTGGGGTACCAGCACGTCCCACATATGCTGGATGAGATTGGGATCTGGGGAATTAGGAGGCCAGGAAGACGCCTTGAGCTCTTTGGTTGCGGTGCACTGCTTGACAACACTTAACAACAGTGATAGCCCCACCTGTTACACTGATTGGCTAATCAAGCCCCCCAGAACTTGTTTGCACACTATTTTAAAAATACAGAATTTAAACAAATTAGGTACAACATGTTAGTGACCTGTAGAGGTGCTGTTTCAAAGATTTGTTTTACTTTTGCACAGAGCCAGGCTGGCTATTTCCCCTGCGTATCCTGGTTATGCTAAGCTAAGCTAATAGCCTGCTGGCTATCTGGCTGTCTTCTCATCTACGAAATTATTTTAACCCTTAAATGGGCAGACACATTAAAAAATATTTAGAAAGTCAGTTAATTGCAATTTTCTAATGTATCTAGACTAAAATAACAGAATTTCATATTTTTTTTCCAAAATATGACCTTTAGATTTCAAGTTACAGTTTGTATCTCCTGGGATACATTGCCCATTTAGGGTAAAAATGTAACACATTCCCCTTTACTGAATACTTCGAGTGCCAGCTTAAACAAGCAATTAGCTACTTTCTTTCATGTTTTGCATACAAAATTTAAAAAAAGTGAAAAACCTGAACAAAAAAAAACAAAAACTGAACAATTGTTATTAAAATACAGTATGTTCCAAATGCTCAAAATTAATCTAATCTTTAAATAAATGACCAATTAACATTTAGAAACAAAACAATAATCCCTGTTTTTATACCATCATCTTCATCATCAGAGAGTTTATCTGGAGCAGTGACACAAATTAGTATTGCAGCCCCTAAATCTGGTGAACCATTGGGTAGAAAAACAATAAGAATAAAAAATAAATAGCAATCAGTGTTTCACACCTGTAGGTTATTGATTATCTGTAGAGAATAGGCCTAAAGCTAATAGTTTTGTGACTATCTGACCTCATTTCAGTTGCATACAAACTACTTGAAAATATTAATGCTGCCCTTAAACATAGCTGGAGTTACGATGCAATACGATATGATACGATGCACTTTACGATACCTAACATGTTTCCTCACTCCTTTTTATTTGTTTTGTGGATGCTGGGCGTAGGGACCGTCTGCGTACCACCACCAATGTTCTGGGGGATTCGATTGGGGCCGGCATCGTGGAGTTCCTGTCTCGACACGAGCTCCGCAGCAAAGACGTGGAGATGGGAAACTCGGTGCTGGAAGAGAGGGAGAGGAAGAAACCCTACAAGCTCATCTCCCAGGATAGCGATTTTGAAAATGACAAACGAGCTCACAGCGAATCCAACATGTAGTTCAACCCATCAACATCTCCCTCATCTGTACAAACACTTGCAGCTGGCTCTGTTTGGAGGAGTAGGGACCTAATTATGAGATGCAGTTTCACTGTCATTATTTCACACGTTTTGATTTATTAACATTCCCTTATCATCATGTGCAAGAAGTGAATTTCTCATATTCCCCTTTCATCCAAAATCACCATGATGGCATCCTTTGTAAATGCGTCTTTCATTTGTTTCAAATAGGATTGATAGTTTTTGTTTTGTTTACTATACTTAACTAAATATTTGAATAAATCACCCTCATGTAGCCAAGAGGTTAATGCTGGATAAAGGATTCATACTCTGCATTAAAAGCTGTGTTTTGAAATATGCACAGAACAAAAATATTATATGAAGAAATTTAAGATTCAGACTTTTATGACTTAGACTTTTTGCCCACAGACTGAAAATAAAATTAAAATGTATATAATCTATGTAGTCCCAACCATTAGCTGGTTAATATTGTGGTTATTACAGGTTATTACAAGCATTTTGTGATTTTTATGTTTCATTTGTACACACTCAAAGATTCTATCCAACACCTAGAACTGGACATGCATGTATGTGTGTGCACATTCTGACTCTGTCTGACTTGCTGATTTATTTATTATTATTTATTTATTCATTTATTTATTTATTTTTTAAACCAAGATTGTTCATTTACTGAAAAAAAGGCCTGTATGACACAAGTGAATTTGTTGGGTGATTAGTCTATGTTAAAGCCTCTGATTTCAGTATGAATGTGTGAAACAGTCTTGAGTGTAATTCAACACGTTTTTGTGAAAGTAGTTGTTTTTGTTTATTATGACTTCAGTGAATTAAACAGAAAAAAACCCTCCTGTCTGTCTCTGGCTAAAATTTCAGTGGATTCAAACAAACTCTATTTCCTACAGTTTGCTCAGACAGTATGCAGCTTTTTTTTGTTTCAGTAACTTTCTTCGTGTGAAAATACTGCAGTGTCATATCTGGCCAGGCTGTTCTTTCAATGTTGATTATTAGGACCCCAAGAAAGCCCCTGTCCGGCCCCGAATCTCACTGATGATTTCCATATTCCCATGAAAACACTGGCCTTTATTTGAACCAATTTGGACCTGAGCAAATTGGCTTGATTTCACAAAAAAAAAACATGGGAAAAGTCAATGAGCAATTTAAGAAGAAATAACCCAGAATTTGGGGGAGAAATTAATGAAAAGTACAAGAAAATTAGTTAGGATAATTACGAATATACTTTCCTGGACATTTTTTCCTTGCTTTTTTCTTTCTTTTTTTAATTTTTAAATTTAAATGTACTAATTTCTTACAATTTCACACATTGCATCAATTTGCTCAAGGTTCAGAGGTTTACATATTCGTGAAAGTTGTCTGAGAGCAGCACAACAAAGTGCTGTCAATCCAGGTTTCAAAGGGTTACAGAAAGTAGAAAACCACACCATCCGACCCAATACAATCAGCAGAAAAAAAACGTTGGCTTGGGATGTTTTTGTTAAGCATGAATCCAATGCATCAGCACAGTGTCATACATACATTAAGACTTTACGTTTAAACAGTGCTGCATGTGATTCTCTTTAACCAATACACTATGACTGTGCATGGAGACAAGTTTTTAGTTTTACGCTGACTAAATGCTTGATCATATTAAGTACAAGAATTATTTACTGTGGTGTCAGCTCATTGATCCCAGCAATGACTCAGGATCAGCTGCTGATGAGGCAGCTGCACTAACAGTCTGTGTTGCATTTTGTAATCTGCGATTGATTACTGAAGCAGATTAGAAGATTACTGAAGCTCGTGATTAGATTTCATGCAACACTAATCACTGAGAGTCTGGGAAATAATGTAGCATGTCAGACTGAAGTGCATCATTGTAGTTGTGTGTAGTTGTGCAGTATTAATTGTAAGTGGCAATTTCCACTGGGGTAGAATTTAAAGGTTTGGAAAAAATATAGATAAAGTAAAAGTTAAAGCCCACTTTCACATTAAACTTTGTTTTGCTGTTTGTGTTTTTGTTGTTTATTGAGGGTTTTTGTTGTTTTTGAGGGAGGAGGTGGGATGAGTTTATTTGAGTATTATTACAATAGCTATTATTAATTTACTTTATTTTTTAGGTATGTTGTTGATTTAAAGATGATTTATGTTGCTGTTTGTCTTTTATATAAAACTACTACAAATAAAATGCTCAATAAAAAAAAATTGTTTTGCTTATTGTTACTTCATGGTGATATTTGAGCTTTGCACTATGATGCAGGTTGTTTTCACATCCGTCTACTGCAGAGTTTCTCTGTGCTCAGCAGATTTCAGTTGAACACTTTTATGCATGAGCATGATTTAGTGACTTCACAAGCGATCTTCTTCCAGTGTGAAAGTTATACAAGTGTGATGTGGAAACCTAAAACCTCCAAACTGAAGGTCTGTGCACTAGGGACCAGTACACAGACACTGAGAATGGACTTTTCATTCAGACATCATGCGTCCTGCAGTTAGACTTAATGAAAAATATATATTATAAAATATGTTTTACCACAAAATACAGCATACTGAGTTTACAAGTTTACGTGGGTTTCAGTTTGAGGAAAAACAGACTGAGAGTGCCCCCCTTTCTCAGGTAAAAAAAAGAGTATACATTGGTGTATTAGAAATTTAATTTAAGTATATCAAATTTATTTCAAGTATATTTTTACTTATACTGCTTAACTGCAAGTTAATTCAAAGTATACTTCAAAATAGATGTAATGAAGTTTTACTTTAATTAACAAAAAATAAGTAGGCTATGCTAATTCTGCAATAGGCCTACTTAAAGTGGTTTTTCAGTGTAATTATAAAAAGTATGCTTTATTTTAAGTGTATTGTAAATTATTGTATCATAGTGCACCCTTAAATTTTATACTACATTGGAAATAGTAATAGTGGTAATTTTGTGTACTTATGGAAATTACATTTGTTTTTAAGTCCTTTTAGCTGTATTTCAGTGTACTTAAAAGTATATTAGAGTGCAAGTCATGAAATTAGGCCTTTCAGGCCTTTTGATTACTAAGTAATGTAAACTGGGCAATAAAGTAGAAAAATGTCCTGAAATCTGCCCCAAAAGAAGGCCACTCTCTAAGCACACCCCTGGTATGTTTCCAGGATTTGTGCACATTTTAAGGATTTTAGGACATTTCTAGGATTTTTGAATGTTTCTAAGGTTTTTAGGATTTTTCTAGCATTTTGGGATGTTTTGGGGAATTTTTTAAACATATTTATGGGATTTTAGGACATTTCTTGGATTTTAGCACATTTCTTGGGGATTTTTGTATGTTTCAAGGATTTTAGGGCATTTCTAGGATTTTAGGACATTTCTTGGATTTTGCTCTCACTCTGGCACCTTATGTAGCCTACACTAAAAGTACAAAAACAATTCCCAGTGTGAATCACTTTATTTTTACTTTGAGTTAGAAAATGGTTAGGGGAGCCAGATTTGGCTGTAAGTTGAGTATTTCTGCTCTGAATAATGTAACAAACTCCTTGAGTGCAAAACATTCATAGTTTTTTTTTTAAAAAAAGGAATTCAGTCATTAGACTATTTATGGCTCTTCTGCATGATAAAAGGCGCACAAATTATATATATTATTAATTATTAATATTTACATAATATTATAAATTATTATAATAATTACAAATTATTAACAAACTATTTTCATAATGATAACTTTGCATTTTGGGGATTCAGCTGATGAATGTGAATGGGCGTGAAACCGAGAGATGGCGACAGGGCAACAAGTGAATTCCCACTGCTGGTGAAATCCATGAAGAAGAACAGTGACTGACTCACACTCATACAAACACACTGCCCGACCCTGTAATTCACAACCATGTCGTCCGCTGCCAGTGCAGACCTCGGCCGGGCGCTCTGTATCATCACCGGGGCCTCCAGGGGCTTCGGCCGGACCGTAGCGAGGGAGATGTCTCGGCTGGTGAAGCCGGGCTCGGCGCTCGTGCTGACGGCCCGCTCCGGTGATGAGCTGCGGGCTCTGCAGGCGGAGCTGACCGGCTCGGAGGCAGGCAGAGCGGGGCTGCGGGTGGAGAGTGTGGTGGCAGATGTGGGACAGATGGAGGGACTGCAGAGCGTGCTCCAAGCTGCTAAAGAGGCTTCTCCCGAGGACGTGGATCACCTCATACTGGTCAACAACGCTGGTAAGACCCAACCTGTGGAGCTGATCCCCGAGCCACAACCAGCTAGCGGGAAACGTTTCCGCAACATTGACTAACGTTACCTACATGTTGCAGTAATGCTTTAAAGAAAACATTTCAAGCTAATGTTCAGAGAACGTTTTAAGGATGTTAATCATTTCCAAAAAGGTACGTCTGAGGTTAAATGCGGACTAAGGCATTACATTTTAACTGCAACACTCTGAGGATGTTTTGTTAATATTGAGAGGTGACAGATCATAGTGTTCTCTTTACAAAACGTTCCCACAATGTTACATGAGAACAAAGGAAGAAAGTTTTCAAAGCCACATCAGAAAATGTTATTGAGGACTGAGATTACAGAACTTTGTCTTTTTAGATGAAACTGTAATGTCCTCATATATTAACAAAAAAATATTTTTTAGAGAATGTTGCCCGAACTTTAAGAAGAACATTCTGGGAACATAAAGAAGACTTGCCACTGAAAACGTTACTAAAACATTCAGTGGTTGCATTGGGCAGTCATTCATCATCAGTTAACATTTGTTCAAATCGCAAGTAATTAATAGATTTATAAAATTATTTTAATTTCTCCTTTTTTTGCTCATTATTTTCCTCCCATGTTTTTCAGAGAAATCAAGCCAGTTTTGACCAGGTTAATAAGATTAATTTGTGGTGTTCACATCATACTCAAACATTCATCTCTGTGTACAGTTTTTAGGGACTATTGATTCAATAGAAAATAGTTCTCATAAGAATTGTAGTCTATGAGGTCCAAAAGGTGCCACATGACTTGGACGTGTTTCTCCATGGCACTGTTTACATTCTTTTTTTTTCGCTCAGGTGTGTTATCATGTCAACATGGGTTAACTCTGAGCAGGGCCGGCCCCAGCTGTTTGGGGCCCAAAGAAGGATTTGAGTGAAACTGTACTTAAATTTTCAGATCTTGTTGCTTCCTCTTGTGCATATTTGTGTATTATTAGTTGATGCAAACACTCAGGTATGTGTGGTGATGTAGACACACACTGACACCTCCGTCCCTGTCCCCAGCCTCTTTGGGTGACGTCTCCCGCTATGCCAAAAGCTTCACCGACATGGCCGAGGTGGACTCTTACTTGTCCCTCAATGTCAGCTCCTCCCTGTGCCTCACCGCCAGCGTCCTGCAGGCTTTTCCACAGCGTGCGGGTCTGCGGCGCACCGTGGTCAACGTCACTTCGCTGTGCGCCCTGCAGCCTTTCCGCTCCTGGGTGCTGTACTGCACCGGCAAGGCTGCCCGGGAGATGATGTTCAGGGTGCTGGCAGAGGAGGAGCCGGACCTGCGGGTGCTGAGCTACGCTCCAGGTGAGGAACTTCCTGTGTGTGTTTGTTAATATCAGTCATCCTGAGCTGAGTTAGAGGAATTGGATGAGGTCTACCTAGACACCAAGCAGTCAAGTAATGCCAGTTTTCATGTATTGCTTTTTTAAATTTAAAATTGCCTCTGTCTTTTTGGGGGGATTTTTTTTTTTATTTTTATGGAAAGCAGTTTATGGTACAAAACATAAAGCAAGACAAAAAAAAATCCCCTACTGTTCAGATTTTACGATTATTTTTGCAATACCGCTACAAAATCTGGCTGTTGAGGGCTTACATATTTCACCCACTTATTCAAGAGCCCAATAAACACACTTTTCTGAAGGTGAAGAAAGAAAGTAATCTGTTCCATAACATAAATATCATTTATTATATCTATCCACTCCTGTTCTGCGAGGGGTGCAGGAAGTAGCCAACGCCTTGTGAAGGCTTTTTAGCAAACAGAAATCCAAATACCAAACATATATTTATCACAGCACTTTGCCTGAAATTTGAAAGAAAAGTATGGAAAATATTGAGTATGTTTCTAAGTGCTTTTTGAAATTCTGCCCAAAAAGGCCTAATCACTGGACGCTCCCAGAATACATGCCAATGACTGGCTTCCTTAAATCCACATTGTCTCCAACATTTGGTGTCCCCTTCAGTAAAATGGGCCTTATGCTTCAGTGTGATTAAAAAAACGAATAAGACATTTCCTCCCAAACTCACGTCACACATTTGAGTTGCTGCATTTCCATGGGAAATTCCACACATTCAGCCAGTCTTTAGCCTTTATCTTTTTTTAAATGAAAAATCTGAGTGGCTGCTTGAAGGCAGGAATCTAACTAGAAACACTTTTTCAAACTCTTTCACAGGATGAGAAAATATGTAGGACTTAAAAGAACCACACAAGTGGTTACAAATCAGATTATTAATTTGATTTTTATAATGAGGAGTTATAAAACTAAAGAAATTATTAATGAATATTTACATTTTACATTATGAGTATTCAGTAGTATGCATTTTAAATGTGAAAAATTAGAATTGATAAAATATTTTACAGATAAATACTTAAAATAGATGCAATACATTGCCACTCATTTATCTGTTAATGTTGATATGGACAATGAAAAAAGTTTTAATTTTGTATTGATTTATGGACAACTTTTTGTGATAAATTATCAGATGATATTAGTAATAACAATAGTAATTAATCATAATCATCATCATTAAAAAAAAGAAATAATATTTTGTGATTAGGATCTGAGTTTGAAACTATTGGAGTGTTGGTCCTGGTTGTATTACAACATTAATAGCAAAAAAAGTTTGGTCACTGTGTTAAACACAAATAAAAACAGAATGCAATGGCCTATGCTCAACTGAATACAGAACTAAGACAAGATATTTGATGTTCAGCAAATAAACTTTATTGTTCTCTGTAAGTATACACTCACTCTGAATTTGATGCATGCAACACATTCCAAAAAAGTTGGGGCAGGGGCCCTTTTAGTTTTTAAGGTGAAATTCTTTCTCATTCTTGCCTTATATATAACCTCAGTTGCTCAACCATTCAGGGTCCCTATTGTCGTATTTTGTGCTTCATTATGCTTGGGAGACAGGTCTGGACTGCAGCAGGTCAGTCTAGTAGCTGCACTCTTTAATCATGAAGCCAAACTGTTAGAATACTTGCAGAATGTGCCTCATTGTCTCGCTGGAATATGCAGGGACGTCACTGAAAAAGATGTCGTCTGGATGGCAGCATATGTTGCTCCAAAACCTGTATTTACCTATCATGGTGCATTCACCGATGTGCAAGTTACCCATGATGCCATGGGCTTTAACACCCCCTGATACCATCACAGATGCTTTGAACTTTGAGCTGGTAACAGTCTGGATGGTCCTTTTCCTCTTTAGCATGGAGGACACGACGTCCATGATTTCCACAACCAATCTGAAATGTGGACTCATCAGACCACAGCACATTTTTCACTTTGTGTCAGTCCGTCTCTGATGAGCTTGGGTCCAAAGAAATCAGCCGTGTTTCTGGATGTTGTTGATATCTTTACTTTGCATTGCAACGGTTTTCCAAAGTGTTCCTGAACCCATGGAGTCATATACTTTATATAATCATATCGGTTTTTAATGCAGTGGGCATTCTGTGTTTTATTTCAGCATTGCCCCTAACATGCAGAGATTTCTCCAGATTCTCTGAAACTCTTGATGATATTATGAATTGTCGATGGTGAAATCCATAAATTGCCTACAGTTGTGCATTAAGAAACATTGTGCGATATCTGTTGGGCTATTTGTCCACACAGCACCATCCTTGCTCGTGAACATCCGAGTCTTTGAAAGATGCCTCTTTCGACCCAGTGGTGATACTGTCATCTGTTACCACTTAACCTGTTGACCTGTGCAATGTTCCATGCTGTTCCATAATTCCACAACTTTCTCAATCTTTCATTGCCCCTGGCCCAACCTTTTGAAATCTTTTGCAGGCATCAGATCCAGAATGAGTGTATTTTTCACAAAAACCAATGAAATGTAGTAGTTTGAACATTAAATATATTGTTTTTGTACTGTATTCAATTTAATATAGGTTCAAAAGCATTTTTTTCAATCATTGCATTCTGTTTTTATTTACATTTCATGCAGTGACCCAACTTCTTTGGAATTATTAAATTTTTGTCTATATTCATTCATGACAGTTTATTTTGTAATGTCTAACTTTATATTTATTGATTTTTAATTTTGACCCCTATGTGTCTCCATAGGTGGGAATGTGTTGTAGGCATTTTTCAATATTTAAAAATAAAATGGTATTATTATTATTTTTTTTATTTTTATTTATTTATTTTATTTTATTTTATATTTTATTTTTTTAACCATATTTATACATGACCCTTTATGTGGGTGTTTTTTCAATATGTATGTATTATTTAGGCTGTGTTAATTTTTCAACTTCAGTTGTTCGATTCAATTGTATTTTATACTGTCGTCTTCTTTTGTCATTCTTAGGAGCAAGTGAGTGATCTATGTAAAAGTTTTAACACTGCTGTTTCTGGAAACACAAAAAGTCAAAATTGAAATAAATAAATAAATAAAATGTCACACTTATCAGGCTTTATTTGACTTTGCACTACTAGGGCCAAACAATAAGCAGTAATGTACACCCTCCTCTCTTCTTTGCAGACGAATGTTTTTTTCTGTCCATTCTAACCTCTGACCCCCATCCATCTCTGCACTCCGTGTCATCGCAGGGCCTCTGGACACAGCCATGCAAGAGGTGGCCAGATCCAAAACAGCCGATCCCAACCTTAGGAAGTCTTTCTCAGACATGTTTTCTCAGGGCCAGCTGCTCACCTGTGAGGCATCCTGTGCCAAGCTGATGAAGCTGCTGCTGGAAGACAGCTACACATCAGGAGCTCACATCGACGTCTACGACCTGTAGACACAGCACAAGTACTTCAAGCCATTCAGCATTGGGCCAGTTTAATTCTATGTGCCTTGATTTAAGTGGTTAAGTGAAATTCTATTCATTTATACCATCTGCTTACCTCTTACACTGCAGTTAAATGTGGAAAAGTTAATAGTTTAGTAAGACTGCACTATCAATCTTAAACTCTGTAGGCTGCAGACTTCATTTTTTACAAATGATCAAATTTACACTTAAAGGCATTGGAAAAGTAGCTTGAAAATTGTAAGAATGCACATATTATATCAACCTTGAGTGTCTCATTAAGTATCTACAGAAATCTGAGTGAAGTTAAATGTGCCCAACTATTAAAAAAGCGAATTGAAAACAGCTCATTTTGAGGATAACAGCATTTCTCCAGACTGTGTGGGCATGGCAGATCACTTTTTGATTGACAGCTTGTTAGATCCCACCTTTGCCAACCACCATTAAACCCATAGGAGAAGAAAAAGTACAACAAAGTCACATGACATTCTACAAAACATGGCTCGGTATGTGTGGACCGATACAAGACAAACTCACAAACAAGACAGAAATTAGGGCGATATTAGATTGGCTTTGTTGAGTGAGCGCAATAGAAATAAACCTGCCAATGTTTTGGACATCCATCACCATGGTTACTGAAATGTTATCGTGAGAGGAAAGTTAAGTAACATCGTGTGAGAAGTCGCAGAACATCACTCAGTGGAAAAGTAGTCATCTCACAATTGTGTTATATGGCAATTTTGAAAATATCACTCAAGTTTTGTGCAAATCTGTAATGGAAAACCGCCTTCTATCTCATCAGCCCTCTGACTCTGCCTGTGTTCCTGAATCCAATACATCCAGTCTGATGCTCTACACTAAAATGAGGGAGCTGTTGTTGGAAGCCAGAGAGCATTCTGTTATTAACTAATAGTTAAGTTCATCACACATTCACTCCGTTCAGTGCTTTGCTGCTCCTTCTCCCCACACAGAGCAGCTCTGACACTCCCAGAGTGCATTGTTCTTGATAAGCAAACAATACATTACAACAGCGCTCCATTTTACCAAAGGTCCAGTTTGTGCCAGACTGTGCTCCTGCACTCACAGGGAGTGCAGCTTCTCAAAATAATGTGTTTCACTCTGTCACTGAATAGGGAACTTATAAAATGTTTTGTTATTGATGTTACTTTAGCATACAGTTAGCGTTACGTAGCACTTGCGACGCAAGCTGAGATGCACCCATTTGTCACCAAAATTATAAATGCATTGATGAATTATGACACTGCAGGGTTAGTTTACGCTAGTGCCACATTGTTAATATATTCATAGTAATTTATTGCTTTCCTATTTGCCACATCCTCACTGGTGTGGATCTGTGTAAGCCTGGTTCTGATTTGTAGATGTTCTGGTGTTCTGTTCTTTTCATTTTACACTTAATTCAGCTGTGGAATATCACCAATTTTGCAACGCAGAAATTAGGCCTCATTCATTTCTTTTCACTTAAATTAGTAAATAAAAATTTAAGCAAAAAATAAGAAAAACCCATCTTTGACAAGTTCTTAAATTGAATTCCCATTCCTGGTTAACTGTCATAAGCCGAAGGAACTAAAAGTGGTTAATTACTATTAAAAAAAAAAAAAAAATCTGAATTTGTCTTTGCCTTATAGTGACAGATAGTATAATACAGATTCAGGGAGAGAAGACATGTAACAGAGTCTCGGACAGATTCACATCATTTAAGGGTATGTGTCCTAACGACTCTGTCAATAAAAATACTTTTATGAAATACCCAAACAATAAAACAGAAACTTTAATTTAAAAAAAAACATTTTAAAAAAAGAAACTACAAGCAAAAATATTTTGTATACCAAAAAATGAAGACCAAAAAAACTCACCATAAAACCATAAGAATAACCCCCAAAAAGGAGCTAGACCAGTTTTGGATGGTTTCAGATGCTGCATCCAAGTGCTTCATGTCATTTTTGAGAGGATGAAGCACCAGCTATTTCAGCCCATTTCGACAAAATAAAATATTGGCATTGTACATTTCTGCAAACTGCAATTATGTTAAATTTGTATGTTTTGTATGTATGAAATGGGTAGGATTATGTATATCATATGAGCAGAGTTTGTCATTGTGGAGGAAGGGAGGGTGGATGATGTGAAACTGAGGGGAGACAGCTGCCAAGCTGCAGACAGCAGGGACATGTTCAGCTTTTTGTTTAGGGACCAAAGTGGGTATTTTAAGCCAAAAACATGATATTTTCCTAACCATAACTAAGTGGTTATTGTGCGTAAATGTTACCACATGTTGATCACACCGTCACAAAGTAAAATAAAATATAAATGTAAACAAATGTAAAGTTTCAACATATCTGCTATATATAAAATGTACCAATGTAATAATTATGTGGTAATTGGCACCGACTTGGGTTCAACATTGAGGGGCCAAAGAAATGTTGGCAAAGTGTGATCAAGTCATTATGTTATTAGTACATTAGTTTCAGTCTAATGGTGTGTTTATACCTCAAATGAATAATATATAAAATATATATAAAAAAAAACAAACAACAAAGCTGCTTCAGATGTAATGGGATCAGCGTGCTCTGAAAGACTGTTCAGAGTAAATCTGTATTCATATGATTTCATGTCACCTTGTGATAACATTTATTAAATGAAGTGCTAATATTGTCAGAAGACTCTCCCCTAAACTGTTTAGTGTATGTTTATGTTATCAGTTGATATTGTCATTTGAAACTGATGTTCTTATTGTGCTTTGACCCCCGTCTGCGATTCTCTGGAGTGATTGAATCACGCTTTTCCATCTGGCAATCTGATGGACGAGTCTGGGTTTGGAGGTTGCCAGGAGAACGGTACATTTCAGACTGCATTGTGCCGACTGTGCGAAATTTGGTGGAGGAGGAATATGGTGTAGGGGTTGTTTTTCAGGAGCTGGGCTTGGCCCCTTAGTTCCAGTGAAAGGAACTTTGAATGCTTCAGGTTACCAAAACATTTTGGACAATTCCATGCTCCCAACCTTGTGGGAACAGTTTGGAGCGGGCCCCTTCCTCTTTCAACATGACTGTGCACCAGTGCACAAAGCAAGGTCCATAAAGACATGGATGACAGAGTCTGGTGTGGATGAACTTGACAGTTGGCCTGCACAGAGTCCTGACCTGAACCCGATAGAACACACCTTTGGGATGAATTAGAGCGGAGACTGAGAGCCAGGCCTTCTCGACCAACATCAGTGTGTGACCTCACCAATGCGCTTTTGGAAGAATGGTCAAAAATTTCCTATAAAACACTCTCCTCAACCTTGTGGACAGTCTTCCCAGAAGAGTTGAAGCTGTAATTAGCTGCAAAAGGTGGACCGACATCATATTGAACTCTATGGGTTAGGAATGGGAATGGCACTTTTTATTTTTTTAACCATATTTATACATGACCCTTTATGTGGGTGTTTTTTCAATATGTATGTATTATTTAGGCTGTGTTAATTTTTCAACTTCAGTTGTTCGATTCAATTGTATTTATACTGTCGTTCTTCTTTTGTCATTCTTAGGAGCAAGTGAGTGATCTATGTAAAAGTTTTAACACTGCTGTTTCTGGAAACACAAAAAGTCAAAATTGAAATAAATAAATAAATAAAATGTCACACTTATCAGGCTTTATTTGACTTTGCACTACTAGGGCCAAACAATAAGCAGTAATGTACACCCTCCTCTCTTCTTTGCAGACGAATGTTTTTTTCTGTCCATTCTAACCTCTGACCCCCATCCATCTCTGCACTCCGTGTCATCGCAGGGCCTCTGGACACAGCCATGCAAGAGGTGGCCAGATCCAAAACAGCCGATCCCAACCTTAGGAAGTCTTTCTCAGACATGTTTTCTCAGGGCCAGCTGCTCACCTGTGAGGCATCCTGTGCCAAGCTGATGAAGCTGCTGCTGGAAGACAGCTACACATCAGGAGCTCACATCGACGTCTACGACCTGTAGACACAGCACAAGTACTTCAAGCCATTCAGCATTGGGCCAGTTTAATTCTATGTGCCTTGATTTAAGTGGTTAAGTGAAATTCTATTCATTTATACCATCTGCTTACCTCTTACACTGCAGTTAAATGTGGAAAAGTTAATAGTTTAGTAAGACTGCACTATCAATCTTAAACTCTGTAGGCTGCAGACTTCATTTTTTACAAATGATCAAATTTACACTTAAAGGCATTGGAAAAGTAGCTTGAAAATTGTAAGAATGCACATATTATATCAACCTTGAGTGTCTCATTAAGTATCTACAGAAATCTGAGTGAAGTTAAATGTGCCCAACTATTAAAAAAGCGAATTGAAAACAGCTCATTTTGAGGATAACAGCATTTCTCCAGACTGTGTGGGCATGGCAGATCACTTTTTGATTGACAGCTTGTTAGATCCCACCTTTGCCAACCACCATTAAACCCATAGGAGAAGAAAAAGTACAACAAAGTCACATGACATTCTACAAAACATGGCTCGGTATGTGTGGACCGATACAAGACAAACTCACAAACAAGACAGAAATTAGGGCGATATTAGATTGGCTTTGTTGAGTGAGCGCAATAGAAATAAACCTGCCAATGTTTTGGACATCCATCACCATGGTTACTGAAATGTTATCGTGAGAGGAAAGTTAAGTAACATCGTGTGAGAAGTCGCAGAACATCACTCAGTGGAAAAGTAGTCATCTCACAATTGTGTTATATGGCAATTTTGAAAATATCACTCAAGTTTTGTGCAAATCTGTAATGGAAAACCGCCTTCTATCTCATCAGCCCTCTGACTCTGCCTGTGTTCCTGAATCCAATACATCCAGTCTGATGCTCTACACTAAAATGAGGGAGCTGTTGTTGGAAGCCAGAGAGCATTCTGTTATTAACTAATAGTTAAGTTCATCACACATTCACTCCGTTCAGTGCTTTGCTGCTCCTTCTCCCCACACAGAGCAGCTCTGACACTCCCAGAGTGCATTGTTCTTGATAAGCAAACAATACATTACAACAGCGCTCCATTTTACCAAAGGTCCAGTTTGTGCCAGACTGTGCTCCTGCACTCACAGGGAGTGCAGCTTCTCAAAATAATGTGTTTCACTCTGTCACTGAATAGGGAACTTATAAAATGTTTTGTTATTGATGTTACTTTAGCATACAGTTAGCGTTACGTAGCACTTGCGACGCAAGCTGAGATGCACCCATTTGTCACCAAAATTATAAATGCATTGATGAATTATGACACTGCAGGGTTAGTTTACGCTAGTGCCACATTGTTAATATATTCATAGTAATTTATTGCTTTCCTATTTGCCACATCCTCACTGGTGTGGATCTGTGTAAGCCTGGTTCTGATTTGTAGATGTTCTGGTGTTCTGTTCTTTTCATTTTACACTTAATTCAGCTGTGGAATATCACCAATTTTGCAACGCAGAAATTAGGCCTCATTCATTTCTTTTCACTTAAATTAGTAAATAAAAATTTAAGCAAAAAATAAGAAAAACCCATCTTTGACAAGTTCTTAAATTGAATTCCCATTCCTGGTTAACTGTCATAAGCCGAAGGAACTAAAAGTGGTTAATTACTATTAAAAAAAAAAAAAAAATCTGAATTTGTCTTTGCCTTATAGTGACAGATAGTATAATACAGATTCAGGGAGAGAAGACATGTAACAGAGTCTCGGACAGATTCACATCATTTAAGGGTATGTGTCCTAACGACTCTGTCAATAAAAATACTTTTATGAAATACCCAAACAATAAAACAGAAACTTTAATTTAAAAAAAAACATTTTAAAAAAAGAAACTACAAGCAAAAATATTTTGTATACCAAAAAATGAAGACCAAAAAAACTCACCATAAAACCATAAGAATAACCCCCAAAAAGGAGCTAGACCAGTTTTGGATGGTTTCAGATGCTGCATCCAAGTGCTTCATGTCATTTTTGAGAGGATGAAGCACCAGCTATTTCAGCCCATTTCGACAAAATAAAATATTGGCATTGTACATTTCTGCAAACTGCAATTATGTTAAATTTGTATGTTTTGTATGTATGAAATGGGTAGGATTATGTATATCATATGAGCAGAGTTTGTCATTGTGGAGGAAGGGAGGGTGGATGATGTGAAACTGAGGGGAGACAGCTGCCAAGCTGCAGACAGCAGGGACATGTTCAGCTTTTTGTTTAGGGACCAAAGTGGGTATTTTAAGCCAAAAACATGATATTTTCCTAACCATAACTAAGTGGTTATTGTGCGTAAATGTTACCACATGTTGATCACACCGTCACAAAGTAAAATAAAATATAAATGTAAACAAATGTAAAGTTTCAACATATCTGCTATATATAAAATGTACCAATGTAATAATTATGTGGTAATTGGCACCGACTTGGGTTCAACATTGAGGGGCCAAAGAAATGTTGGCAAAGTGTGATCAAGTCATTATGTTATTAGTACATTAGTTTCAGTCTAATGGTGTGTTTATACCTCAAATGAATAATATATAAAATATATATAAAAAAAAACAAACAACAAAGCTGCTTCAGATGTAATGGGATCAGCGTGCTCTGAAAGACTGTTCAGAGTAAATCTGTATTCATATGATTTCATGTCACCTTGTGATAACATTTATTAAATGAAGTGCTAATATTGTCAGAAGACTCTCCCCTAAACTGTTTAGTGTATGTTTATGTTATCAGTTGATATTGTCATTTGAAACTGATGTTCTTATTGTGCTTTGACCCCCGTCTGCGATTCTCTGGAGTGATTGAATCACGCTTTTCCATCTGGCAATCTGATGGACGAGTCTGGGTTTGGAGGTTGCCAGGAGAACGGTACATTTCAGACTGCATTGTGCCGACTGTGCGAAATTTGGTGGAGGAGGAATATGGTGTAGGGGTTGTTTTTCAGGAGCTGGGCTTGGCCCCTTAGTTCCAGTGAAAGGAACTTTGAATGCTTCAGGTTACCAAAACATTTTGGACAATTCCATGCTCCCAACCTTGTGGGAACAGTTTGGAGCGGGCCCCTTCCTCTTTCAACATGACTGTGCACCAGTGCACAAAGCAAGGTCCATAAAGACATGGATGACAGAGTCTGGTGTGGATGAACTTGACAGTTGGCCTGCACAGAGTCCTGACCTGAACCCGATAGAACACACCTTTGGGATGAATTAGAGCGGAGACTGAGAGCCAGGCCTTCTCGACCAACATCAGTGTGTGACCTCACCAATGCGCTTTTGGAAGAATGGTCAAAAATTTCCTATAAAACACTCTCCTCAACCTTGTGGACAGTCTTCCCAGAAGAGTTGAAGCTGTAATTAGCTGCAAAAGGTGGACCGACATCATATTGAACTCTATGGGTTAGGAATGGGTTTATTTTATTTTATTTTTTTAACCATATTTATACATGACCCTTTATGTGGGTGTTTTTTCAATATGTATGTATTATTTAGGCTGTGTTAATTTTTCAACTTCAGTTGTTCGATTCAATTGTATTTATACTGTCGTCTTCTTTTGTCATTCTTAGGAGCAAGTGAGTGATCTATGTAAAAGTTTTAACACTGCTGTTTCTGGAAACACAAAAAGTCAAAATTGAAAGAAATAAATAAATAAAATGTCACACTTATCAGGCTTTATTTGACTTTGCACTACTAGGGCCAAACAATAAGCAGTAATGTACACCCTCCTCTCTTCTTTGCAGACGAATGTTTTTTTCTGTCCATTCTAACCTCTGAACCCCATCCATCTCTGCACTCCGTGTCATCGCAGGGCCTCTGGACACAGCCATGCAAGAGGTGGCCAGATCCAAAACAGCCGATCCCAACCTTAGGAAGTCTTTCTCAGACATGTTTTCTCAGGGCCAGCTGCTCACCTGTGAGGCATCCTGTGCCAAGCTGATGAAGCTGCTGCTGGAAGACAGCTACACATCAGGAGCTCACATCGACGTCTACGACCTGTAGACACAGCACAAGTACTTCAAGCCATTCAGCATTGGGCCAGTTTAATTCTATGTGCCTTGATTTAAGTGAAATTCTATTCATTTATACCATCTGCTTACCTCTTACACTGCAGTTAAATGTGGAAAAGTTAATAGTTTAGTAAGACTGCACTATCAATCTTAACTCTGTAGGCTGCAGACTTCATTTTTTACAAATGATCAAATTTACACTTAAAGGCATTGGAAAAGTAGCTTGAAATTGTAAGAATGCACATATTATATCAACCTTGAGTGTCTCATTAAGTATCTACAGAAATCTGAGTGAAGTTAAATGTGCCCAACTATTAAAAAAGCGAATTGAAAACAGCTCATTTTGAGGATAACAGCATTTCTCCAGACTGTGTGGGCGTGGCAGATCACTTTTTGATTGACAGCTTGTTAGATCCCACCTTTGCCAACCACCATTAAACCCATAGGAGAAGAAAAAGTACAACAAAGTCACATGACATTCTACAAAACATGGCTCGGTATGTGTGGACCGATACAAGACAAACTCACAAACAAGACAGAAATTAGGGCGATATTAGATTGGCTTTGTTGAGTGAGCGCAATAGAAATAAACCTGCCAATGTTTTGGACATCCATCACCATGGTTACTGAAATGTTATCGTGAGAGGAAAGTTAAGTAACATCGTGTGAGAAGTCGCAGAACATCACTCAGTGGAAAAGTAGTCATCTCACAATTGTGTTATATGGCAATTTTGAAAATATCACTCAAGTTTTGTGCAAATCTGTAATGGAAAACCGCCTTCTATCTCATCAGCCCTCTGACTCTGCCTGTGTTCCTGAATCCAATACATCCAGTCTGATGCTCTACACTAAAATGAGGGAGCTGTTGTTGGAAGCCAGAGAGCATTCTGTTATTAACTAATAGTTAAGTTCATCACACATTCACTCCGTTCAGTGCTTTGCTGCTCCTTCTCCCCACACAGAGCAGCTCTGACACTCCCAGAGTGCATTGTTCTTGATAAGCAAACAATACATTACAACAGCGCTCCATTTTACCAAAGGTCCAGTTTGTGCCAGACTGTGCTCCTGCACTCACAGGGAGTGCAGCTTCTCAAAATAATGTGTTTCACTCTGTCACTGAATAGGGAACTTATCAAATGTTTTGTTATTGATGTTACTTTAGCATACAATTAGCGTTACGTAGCACTTGCGACGCAAGCTGAGATGCACCCATTTGTCACCAAAATTATAAATGCATTGATGAATTATGACACTGCAGGGTTAGTTTACGCTAGTGCCATATTGTTAATATATTCATAGTAATTTATTGCTTTCCTATTTGCCACATCCTCACTGGTGTGGATCTGTGTAAGCCTGGTTCTGATTTGTAGATGTTCTGGTGTTCTGTTCTTTTCATTTTACACTTAATTCAGCTGTGGAATATCACCAATTTTGCAACGCAGAAATTAGGCCTCATTCATTTCTTTTCACTTAAATTAGTAAATAAAAATTTAAGCAAAAAATAAGAAAAACCCATCTTTGACAAGTTCTTAAATTGAATTCCCATTCCTGGTTAACTGTCATAAGCCGAAGGAACTAAAAGTGTTTAATTACTATTAAAAAAAAAAAAAAAATTCTGAATTTGTCTTTGCCTTATAGTGACAGATAGTATAATACAGATTCAGGGAGAGAAGACATGTAACAGAGTCTCGGACAGATTCACATCATTTAAGGGTATGTGTCCTAACGACTCTGTCAATAAAAATACTTTTATGAAATACCCAAACAATAAAACAGAAACGTTAATTTAAAAAAAAAAAATTTAAAAAAAGAAACTACAAGCAAAAATATTTTGTATACCAAAAAATGAAGACCAAAAAAACTCACCATAAAACCATAAGAATAACCCCCAAAAAGGAGCTAGACCAGTTTTGGATGGTTTCAGATGCTGCATCCAAGTGCTTCATGTCATTTTTGAGAGGATGAAGCACCAGCTATTTCAGCCCATTCGACAAAATAAAATATTGGCATTGTACATTTCTGCAAACTGCAATTATGTTAAATTTGTATGTTTTGTATGTATGAAATGGGTAGGATTATGTATATCATATGAGCAGAGTTTGTCATTGTGGAGGAAGGGAGGGTGGATGATGTGAAACTGAGGGGAGACAGCTGCCAAGCTGCAGACAGCAGGGACATGTTCAGCTTTTTGTTTAGGGACCAAAGTGGGTATTTTAAGCCAAAAACATGATATTTTCCTAACCATAACTAAGTGGTTATTGTGCGTAAATGTTACCACATGTTGATCACACCGTCACAAAGTAAAATAAAATATAAATGTAAACAAATGTAAAGTTTCAACATATCTGCTATATATAAAATGTACCAATGTAATAATTATGTGGTAATTGGCACCGACTTGGGTTCAACATTGAGGGGCCAAAGAAATGTTGGCAAAGTGTGATCAAGTCATTATGTTATTAGTACATTAGTTTCAGTCTAATGGTGTGTTTATACCTCAAATGAATAATATAAAATATATATAAAAAAAAACAAACAACAAAGCTGCTTCAGATGTAATGGGATCAGCGTGCTCTGAAAGACTGTTCAGAGTAAATCTGTATTCATATGATTTCATGTCACCTTGTGATAACATTTATTAAATGAAGTGCTAATATTGTCAGAAGACTCTCCCCTAAACTGTTTATTGTATGTTTATGTTATCAGTTGATATTGTCATTTGAAACTGATGTTCTTATTGTGCTTTGACCCCCGTCTGTGTCCAGTGATTCTACGACAGGAAGTTTGGGGGCTGTAGTTTTCAGTCATGTGATATCTCTTAAAATATACTGATAAGATGCTGCCTTTTCTGAATAGTTGTGATTAGTAAACATTGTGATTAATGCTGCTATAATGCTGAGCTTATAGGCATTTCTACATAGGAGAGAAAAATGATGTGGATATATTCCAGATTTTTCCTTTCATCTCTAAATATTTTTTTTAAACACTCTTCAGTGTATGCTTGACATTTTTATATAAATGTTTGATGATGAATGATTTTTCTTATCGTTGTCATTATTATATATAATATTATTATATATAAAATATTAATGTTATCATTATTAGTAGTATATTATTTGTGGGTTTTGTAAAATTGATACTAAATATGAGGAAAATTTAATAGTGGGGCTATCTTTCTCACAAACTATATACACTATATTACCAAGTATTCGCTCACCCATTCAAATGATCAGAATCAGGTGTCCTAATCACTTGGCCTGGCCACAGGTGTATAAAATCAAGCACTCAGGCATGCAGACTGTGAAACAAGACATTTGTGAAAGAATGGGCCGCTCTCAGGAGCTCAGTGAATTCCAGCGTGGAACTGTCATAGGATGCCACCTGTGCAACGAATCCAGTTGTGAAATTTCCTCGCTCCTAAATATTCCACAGTCAACTGTCAGCTCTATTATAACAAAATGGAAGCGTTTGGGAACAACAGCAACTCAGCCACGAAGTGGTAGGCCAAGTAAAGTGACGGAGAGGGGTCAGCGGATGCTGAAGCGCATAGTGCAAAGAGGTCGCCGACTTTCTGCACAGTCAATTGCTACAGAGCTACAAACTTCATGTGACCTTCAGATTAGCCCAAGTACAGTACGCAGAGAGCTTCATGGAATGGGTTTCCATGGCCGAGCAGCTGCAGCCAAGCCACACATCACCAAGTGCAATGCAAAGCGTCGGATGCAATGGTGTAAAGCACGCCGCCACTGGCCTCTAGAGCAGTGGAGACGCGTTCTCTGGAGTGATGAATCACGCTTTTCCATCTGGCAATCTGATGGACGAGTCTGGGTTTGGAGGTTGCCAGGAGAACGGTACATTTCAGACTGCATTGTGCCGACTGTGAAATTTGGTGGAGGAGGAATTATGGTGTGGGGTTGTTTTTCAGGAGCTGGGCTTGGCCCCTTAGTTCCAGTGAAAGGAACTTTGAATGCTTCAGGATACCAAAACATTTTGGACAATTCCATGCTCCCAACCTTGTGGGAACAGTTTGGAGCGGGCCCCTTCCTCTTTCAACATGACTGCGCACCAGTGCACAAAGCAAGGTCCATAAAGACATGGATGACAGAGTCTGGTGTGGATGAACTTGACTGGCCTGCACAGAGTCCTGACCTGAACCCGATAGAACACCTTTGGGATGAATTAGAGCGGAGACTGAGAGCCAGGCCTTCTTGACCAACATCAGTGTGTGACCTCACCAATGCGCTTTTGGAAGAATGGTCAAAAATTCCTATAAACACTCTCCTCAACCTTGTGGACAGTCTTCCCAGAAGAGTTGAAGCTGTAATAGCTGCAAAAGGTGGACCCACATCATATTGAACTCTATGGGTTAGGAATGGGATGGCACTTCAGTTCATAGTATGAGTAAAGGCAGGTGAGGGAATACTTTTGGTAATATAGTGTATATATATATATACAAGGGCGTAACTTTGAGTTGAACATTGGGGGTTGGGGGGGGTTGAGTGACACAGGCTGCATGAGCCGCTCAGGTAGAGAGACAGATCACTAGTGAAAATAAAAAAAAAAAAAAAAAAAAAAAACAACTTCAAAGCCTTCTCTTTCATGTGAAAAAAACACATGTTTCTAACTTGTTCCAGTCTTGGGAAATTGGCTGTTGAATATAGGTGGGTTCAGCCCAAAGTGCCATTTCTGAACCAAAATCTTGAGAAAAAGAGGTTTTTGTGTCGGCTGTCATTTTCAGGTGTATACGTGCAATTTGCTCATTTATATCTTACTTTAGTGATACCTCAACATCTGTACAGTTGTTCTCTTGTAAAAAACAACATAATAAACACTGACAAATGACTTTTGATGACTTAACCTGTTGACCTGTGCAATGTTCCATGCTGTTCCATAATTCCACAACTTTCTCAATCTTTCATTGCCCCTGGCCCAACCTTTTGAAATCTTTTGCAGGCATCAGATCCAGAATGAGTGTATTTTTTCACAAAAACCAATGAAATGTAGTAGTTTGAACATTAAATATATTGTTTTTGTACTGTATTCAATTTAATATATAGGTTCAAAAGCATTTTTTTCAATCATTGCATTCTGTTTTTATTTACATTTCATGCAGTGACCTAACTTCTTTGGAATTATTAAATTTTTGTCTATATTCATTCATGACAGTTTATTTTGTAATGTCTAACTTTATATTTATTGATTTTTAATTTTGACCCCTATGTGTCTCCATAGGTGGGAATGTGTTGTAGGCATTTTTCAATATTTAAAAATAAAATGGTATTATTATTATTATTTTTTATTTTTATTTATTTATTTTATTTTATTTTATTTTTTTAACCATATTTATACATGACCCTTTATGTGGGTGTTTTTTCAATATGTATGTATTATTTAGGCTGTGTTAATTTTTCAACTTCAGTTGTTCGATTCAATTGTATTTATACTGTCGTCTCTTTTGTCATTCTTAGGAGCAAGTGAGTGATCTATGTAAAAGTTTTAACACTGCTGTTTCTGGAAACACAAAAAGTCAAAATTGAAATAAATAAATAAATAAAATGTCACACTTATCAGGCTTTATTTGACTTTGCACTACTAGGGCCAAACAATAAGCAGTAATGTACACCCTCCTCTCTTCTTTGCAGACGAATGTTTTTTTCTGTCCATTCTAACCTCTGACCCCCATCCATCTCTGCACTCCGTGTCATCGCAGGGCCTCTGGACACAGCCATGCAAGAGGTGGCCAGATCCAAAACAGCCGATCCCAACCTTAGGAAGTCTTTCTCAGACATGTTTTCTCAGGGCCAGCTGCTCACCTGTGAGGCATCCTGTGCCAAGCTGATGAAGCTGCTGCTGGAAGACAGCTACACATCAGGAGCTCACATCGACGTCTACGACCTGTAGACACAGCACAAGTACTTCAAGCCATTCAGCATTGGGCCAGTTTAATTCTATGTGCCTTGATTTAAGTGAAATTCTATTCATTTATACCATCTGCTTACCTCTTACACTGCAGTTAAATGTGGAAAAGTTAATAGTTTAGTAAGACTGCACTATCAATCTTAAATCTGTAGGCTGCAGACTTCATTTTTTACAAATGATCAAATTTACACTTAAAGGCATTGGAAAAGTAGCTTGAAATTGTAAGAATGCACATATTATATCAACCTTGAGTGTCTCATTAAGTATCTACAGAAATCTGAGTGAAGTTAAATGTGCCCAACTATTAAAAAAGCGAATTGAAAACAGCTCATTTTGAGGATAACAGCATTTCTCCAGACTGTGTGGGCATGGCAGATCACTTTTTGATTGACAGCTTGTTAGATCCCACCTTTGCCAACCACCATTAAACCCATAGGAGAAGAAAAAGTACAACAAAGTCACATGACATTCTACAAAACATGGCTCGGTATGTGTGGACCGATACAAGACAAACTCACAAACAAGACAGAAATTAGGGCGATATTAGATTGGCTTTGTTGAGTGAGCGCAATAGAAATAAACCTGCCAATGTTTTGGACATCCATCACCATGGTTACTGAAATGTTATCGTGAGAGGAAAGTTAAGTAACATCGTGTGAGAAGTCGCAGAACATCACTCAGTGGAAAAGTAGTCATCTCACAATTGTGTTATATGGCAATTTTGAAAATATCACTCAAGTTTTGTGCAAATCTGTAATGGAAACCCGCCTTCTATCTCATCAGCCCTCTGACTCTGCCTGTGTTCCTGAATCCAATACATCCAGTCTGATGCTCTACACTAAAATGAGGGAGCTGTTGTTGGAAGCCAGAGAGCATTCTGTTATTAACTAATAGTTAAGTTCATCACACATTCACTCCGTTCAGTGCTTTGCTGCTCCTTCTCCCCACACAGAGCAGCTCTGACACTCCCAGAGTGCATTGTTCTTGATAAGCAAACAATACATTACAACAGCGCTCCATTTTACCAAAGGTCCAGTTTGTGCCAGACTGTGCTCCTGCACTCACAGGGAGTGCAGCTTCTCAAAATAATGTGTTTCACTCTGTCACTGAATAGGGAACTTATCAAATGTTTTGTTATTGATGTTACTTTAGCATACAGTTAGCGTTTACGTAGCACTTGCGACGCAAGCTGAGATGCACCCATTTGTCACCAAAATTATAAATGCATTGATGAATTATGACACTGCAGGGTTAGTTTACGCTAGTGCCACATTGTTAATATATTCATAGCAATTTATTGCTTTCCTATTTGCCACATCCTCACTGGTGTGGATCTGTGTAAGCCTGGTTCTGATTTGTAGATGTTCTGGTGTTCTGTTCTTTTCATTTTACACTTAATTCAGCTGTGGAATATCACCAATTTTGCAACGCAGAAATTAGGCCTCATTCATTTCTTTTCACTTAAATTAGTAAATAAAAATTTAAGCAAAAAATAAGAAAAACCCATCTTTGACAAGTTCTTAAATTGAATTCCCATTCCTGGTTAACTGTCATAAGCCGAAGGAACTAAAAGTGGTTAATTACTATTAAAAAAAAAAAAAAAAAATCTGAATTTGTCTTTGCCTTATAGTGACAGATAGTATAATACAGATTCAGGGAGAGAAGACATGTAACAGAGTCTCGGACAGATTCACATCATTTAAGGGTATGTGTCCTAACGACTCTGTCAATAAAAATACTTTTATGAAATACCCAAACAATAAAACAGAAACTTTAATTTAAAAAAAAACATTTTAAAAAAAGAAAAACTACAAGCAAAAATATTTTGTATACCAAAAAATGAAGACCAAAAAAACTCACCATAAAACCATAAGAATAACCCCCAAAAAGGAGCTAGACCAGTTTTGGATGGTTTCAGATGCTGCATCCAAGTGCTTCATGTCATTTTTGAGAGGATGAAGCACCAGCTATTTCAGCCCATTCGACAAAATAAAATATTGGCATTGTACATTTCTGCAAACTGCAATTATGTTAAATTTGTATGTTTTGTATGTATGAAATGGGTAGGATTATGTATATCATATGAGCAGAGTTTGTCATTGTGGAGGAAGGGAGGGTGGATGATGTGAAACTGAGGGGAGACAGCTGCCAAGCTGCAGACAGCAGGGACATGTTCAGCTTTTTGTTTAGGGACCAAAGTGGGTATTTTAAGCCAAAAACATGATATTTTCCTAACCATAACTAAGTGGTTATTGTGCGTAAATGTTACCACATGTTGATCACACCGTCACAAAGTAAAATAAAATATAAATGTAAACAAATGTAAAGTTTCAACATATCTGCTATATATAAAATGTACCAATGTAATAATTATGTGGTAATTGGCACCGACTTGGGTTCAACATTGAGGGGCCAAAGAAATGTTGGCAAAGTGTGATCAAGTCATTATGTTATTAGTACATTAGTTTCAGTCTAATGGTGTGTTTATACCTCAAATGAATAATATAAAATATATATAAAAAAAAACAAACAACAAAGCTGCTTCAGATGTAATGGGATCAGCGTGCTCTGAAAGACTGTTCAGAGTAAATCTGTATTCATATGATTTCATGTCACCTTGTGATAACATTTATTAAATGAAGTGCTAATATTGTCAGAAGACTCTCCCCTAAACTGTTTAGTGTATGTTTATGTTATCAGTTGATATTGTCATTTGAAACTGATGTTCTTATTGTGCTTTGACCCCCCGTCTGTGTCCAGTGATTCTACGACAGGAAGTTTGGGGGTTGTAGTTTTCAGTCATGTGATATCTCTTAAAATATACTGATAAGATGCTGCCTTTTCTGAATAGTTGGATTAGTAAACATTGATTAATGCTGCTATAATGCTGAGCTTATAGGCATTTCTACATAGGAGAGAAAAATGATGTGGATATATTCCAGATTTTCCTTTCATCTCTAAATATTTTTTTAAAACACTCTTCAGTGTATGCTTGACATTTTTATATAAATGTTGATGATGAATGATTTTATCGTTGTCATTATTATATATAATATTATTATATATAAAATATTAATGTTATCATTATTAGTAGTATATTATTTGTGGGTTTTGTAAAATTGATACTAAATATGAGGAAAATTTAATAGTGGGGCTATCTTTCTCACAAACTATATACACTATATTACCAAAAGTATTCGCTCACCCATTCAAATGATCAGAATCAGGTGTCCTAATCACTTGGCCTGGCCACAGGTGTATAAAATCAAGCACTCAGGCATGCAGACTGTGAAACAAGACATTTGTGAAAGAATGGGCCGCTCTCAGGAGCTCAGTGAATTCCAGCGTGGAGCTGTCATAGGATGCCACCTGTGCAACGAATCCAGTCGTGAAATTTCCTCGCTCCTAAATATTCCACAGTCAACTGTCAGCTCTATTATAACAAAATGGAAGCGTTTGGGAACAACAGCAACTCAGCCACGAAGTGGTAGGCCACGTAAAGTGACTGAGAGAGGGTCAGCGGATGCTGAAGCGCATAGTACAAAGAGGTCGCCGACTTTCTGCACAGTCAATTGCTACAGAGCTACAAACTTCATGTGACCTTCAGATTAGCCCAAGTACAGTACGCAGAGAGCTTCATGGAATGGGTTTCCATGGCCGAGCAGCTGCAGCCAAGCCACACATCACCAAGTGCAATGCAAAGCGTCAAATGCAATGGTAAAGCAAAGCACGCCGCCACTGGCCTCTAGAGCAGTGGAGACGTGTTCTCTGGAGTGATGAATCACGCTTTTCCATCTGGCAATCTGATGGACGAGTCTGGGTTTGGAGGTTGCCAGGAGAACGGTACATTTCAGACTGCATTGTGCCGACTGTGAAATTTGGTGGAGGAGGAATTATGGTGTGGGGTTGTTTTTCAGGAGCTGGGCTTGGCCCCTTAGAACTTTGAATGCTTCAGGATACCAAAACATTTTGGACAATTCCATGCTCCCAACCTTGTGGGAACAGTTTGGAGCGGGCCCCTTCCTCTTTCAACATGACTGTGCACCAGTGCACAAAGCAAGGTCCATAAAGACATGGATGACAGAGTCTGGTGTGGATGAACTTGACTGGCCTGCACAGAGTCCTGACCTGAACCCGATAGAACACCTTTGGGATGAATTAGAGCGGAGACTGAGAGCCAGGCCTTCTCGACCAACATCAGTGTGTGACCTCACCAATGCGCTTTTGGAAGAATGGTCAAAAATTCCTATAAACACTCTCTCCTCAACCTTGTGGACAGTCTTCCCAGAAGAGTTGAAGCTGTAATAGCTGCAAAAGGTGGACCCACATCATATTGAACTCTATGGGTTAGGAATGGGATGGCACTTCAGTTCATAGTATGAGTAAAGGCAGGTGAGGGAATACTTTTGGTAATATAGTGTATATATATATATATACAAGGGCGTAACTTTGAGTTGAACATTGGGGGTTGGGGGGGGGGTTGAGTGACACAGGCTGCATGAGCCGCTCAGGTAGAGAGACAGATCACTAGTGAAAATAAAAAAAAAAAAAAAAAAAAAAAACAACTTCAAAGCCTTCTCTTTCATGTGAAAAAAACACATGTTTCTAACTTGTTCCAGTCTTGGGAAATTGGCTGTTGAATATAGGTGGGTTCAGCCCAAAGTGCCATTTCTGAACCAAAATCTTGAGAAAAAGAGGTTTTTGTGTCGGCTGTCATTTTCAGGTGTATACGTGCAATTTGCTCATTTATATCTTACTTTAGTGATACCTCAACATCTGTACAGTTGTTCTCTTGTAAAAAACAACATAATAAACACTGACAAATGACTTTTGATGACAAAAGATAAAAGATTTAGCCCCTAACCCTTTATTTAGTCACTTTTTTTTTTACTGCCATTGAGAAAATCTACCACATTGTCGTGACATTCATTTAAAATAATTATGATATGATATTGGGGGGAGGGGGTTGTGGTGGCTGGTTTAAATAAATTACGCCTATGTATATATATATATATATATATATATATCACAGGATAAAAATATAAAGGTTCCACTGTAAAGCTGCATATAATTGTGAACAGTCTCTAATATGTGTCTGATTAATTTATTGGTTACAATTACAATTGGTGTAAACTTCAAAACTACCTTGTGAGGGATTCATCCTCTGGGGACCATGAATGCATGTAGCAACATTTAATCCTCACATTAAATTATGATATATTTTTGATGTACTTTGACCTGATGGTGGAATTACAGATAGCGCACAACTTCATTTTCCCCAGAGGATAAGTTACAGTTCATCCTCTTGGGAACATGAATATACATGACAAATTTCATAGAAATTAATTTCGAATGTTTTTGGATACATGTACGTGATAGTGGTGCTAAAGAAACGATCAAGGAGTTCACCAACATCATTAGGATTCACCCTCAGGGTGCCATAAATATCTACAGCAAATCTACTTGTTTTTGACTAAACAGTTAGACCAAATGACCAATCATGATGATGTCTTCTCCATAATTACAGCTGCACAAATCTAACAACTGTAAGAAATCATCCACAAATTGCAAGAAATTAGTAGATTTAGAAAATTATCTTTTAAAAAGCTAGGGGAACGTCTTGAAAAAACCATAAATATTGGGGAAAATGCATTTATAATTATCATAATATTTTTAAAACTATGTTACAAAACTATATAATTTTTAAAGCACTTTTCGACGTGTCTTTTTTTAAACTTTCCTCTTTTTTTCTTTTTCTTTCTTTTCCTTCTTTTTTTTAAACTATTTTCTGGGTCATTTTCTTGTATTTACTAATTTCTTGCAATTCTTTTAGGTTACTTTTTCTTTCACTGGTCATTTCCTTCTCTTGTTTTTTTAAAAATATATCAAGCCAATTTGCTCAGGGAAAAAACAAAAATGCTAGGAAAAAAAATGTTTCTAATTATTGGAATTAGGGC
This sequence comes from Plectropomus leopardus, assembly GCF_008729295.1. Classification (NCBI taxonomy): domain Eukaryota; kingdom Metazoa; phylum Chordata; class Actinopteri; order Perciformes; family Serranidae; genus Plectropomus; species Plectropomus leopardus. Next base: position 1,293,689 of record NC_056482.1, on the reverse strand, counting down.
GGCACAGTGACTTTGTGGTTAGCACTGTTGCCTCACAGCGAGAGGGTCCCTGGTTCGAATCCCAGTTGGAACGGGGTTCTGTCTGGGCGGGGGCCCTTCTGTGCGGAGGGACTGGCTTGCATGTTCTCCCCGTGTCTGCGTGAGTTCTCTCCGGTGTCTCCGGCTTCCTCCCTCAGTCCAAAGACATGCAGCTCAGGTTGATTGGTGACTCTAAATTGCCCTTAGGTGTGACTGTGAGTGTGTATGGTTGTTTGTCTATATGTGTCTGGCAAACTGTCCGGGGTGTACCCCGCCTTCCGCCCAATGACAGCTGGGATTGGCTTCAGCCCCCCCCCGGAACCCTTACGAGGGCAAGCGGTTACAGAAAATGACTGACTGGGTAATTATCGGAATTACATATTTGAAATTATGTTACAGAATCATATAATTTCTAAAGCACTTTTTGCCAAGTTTTTTTTAACTTTTTTTTTTTCCCCCTTTTTTCTTTTCTTTCTTTTTTTTACTAAGTTTTGGGTAATTTTCTCCTTTCTCCTTTCTCCTTCTCCTTCTCCTGTCTTTACTAATGTCTCACTGATTTTTGGGTCGCTTCTTCTTTCATAGCTCATCGACTTCTAGTGTTTTTAAAAGAAATCAAGCCAATTTGCTTAGGTGTAAAGGGTTAAGTATTTTCTCATTAAAAGATATAGCAAAAAGACTGCCACCGAAAGTGAGCGGCTCTGTTTCCTGTCGTGCCTCTGACAGACAGCTGCAGCTGCCCTGGACCAAAATACCACAGAAGGAACCACCCCAAACAAGGGGCCAACACCCATAGACTACCTCCACCTCTACTGCCTCCACCAACCCACTTTCACTTCCCACTGCTCACCCCTCTCCCCACTCTGGGAAGGTGGTATAACCCCTAGAGGGGGCGAATTTATTTTTGGCCATCACAGGGGTCGGGCTAAGGAGAGAGGGGGCAAGTGCTCCTGAGAAAATCCTGAGAACTCTGCACTCCCTCCCTGCAGCTTGTTTAGCCCTCGGCCGGTCCCACCCTCGGCAGCTCTCTCCCTCCTCTCTGTCTCCTCTGTTTTGTTTCACCAGTACAATGACTGTGGGGAACATGGAGAGCGCTCAGCTGTTTGATGCTGGGAAGAAAGGTCGAGGCCTGAAGGCCACCAAAGAGCTCAGTGCTGGGGAGGTGGTCTTCGCCGAGGCCAGTTTCTCCGCTGTGGTCTTTGACAGGTATGAGGCTCCTGGCTGTTGTGGTTTTATAGTTTAGATATTCAGGTAGGAGGACTGGTCTTTTCTCTCTGAGCATGTGTTTGCAGATCTTGCTGCAGGTGTGTTGTGGGCAGTTAGGTCAGGCTTCTCTGAGCTGTAAGCTCATTCCTAGGTGCCCAAATTCTCATGACACCAGCACTGAGAAAGCTGTCAAGGTGTCATGTGAGCTTGAGCATGACGTATTTTTGGATTCCATTTTCAAAAGCAAGGAGGCTCTTCCACCAAAGGATTGTGACAACTTGCAGGCTTTCAGATTAAATTAAGAGACTGCAGTGATCACATGCACTGTTGTGGTGTGAGTCAAAAACTAAGGTTGTCTTGCCTCTACATGCAATAATTTAATCTCTATTGGCATTTTTTGTGCTTCAAGACATTGGTAATACCTTTATTTCTTTGAATTGTTCATATGTTACATGCTACACCTGGAATATTGTATACAGCTGTTAAAAGTCCAAGTCTTGTGGCAGTTTTTTATAGATATTTGGTGCATGGAAACTAAATGCTGCTCCTCCATGTTTTGACTCTGGGGTCAGACTGTAGACCTGAGAAGTTTGGACTGTTAATAATGTCAGTGCACATCAGAAACGTTGAAAACAAGAGAGATGACTGGTTGCTCGGTAGGCTATAATCAAACGTAGGTCAAAAACTTGTGTGTGTCATGGAAAATGGGAACCAACAGAATAAACAGGAACTTGAAAAATGTTTATAATATAATGAAGCCATCATAACAGTGGCTAAATCGTTAAAAAAGCCAACATGTTTCAACCACTACCGGTCTATGTCAGGGCTTTAAAAACCATCAGAATTATATTGTGGCCCCCAAACCATTTAGTATCTTAAACTAATGAAGGTATTTAATGAATTTAAACTCAAAGGCAGACAATATAAAGATTGGAGAACTGGACTGACGTGGTCTTTCTTGGACTTTCTTTCTTGGAGTACCCCCTTTTCCACCAGGTTAGATCTAGTTCTTGAGCCAGTTTCATTCAGCTATCTTGATGCTGTCTTGCGGACCAGTTTGGGTTTCTGCCAGTTTTGAGCAGAACCATTGTTATCAAAGATGTGTCGCCAGTGCAGGGTGTTGCACAATGCACCATGGAAGTAACTAATTGTAGCAAGAGTGGATAGTATTGTTTACCTGCAAGCTTTTGTCATTGTATGTATGTCCATAATGCCATAATGATAATATTTCTAACTATGTTTGCTGTCTTTAATTTTTGCGATCACAGGTGATTGCTCAATTTTAACCATTCAACCTAAAAAAAATTATCTATATTATCAATGTTTAAAAAGATTCTAGGAAATGCGCACATTCATTACATTAGATAACCAGCATGCTATTAGCTTAGCATAGCATAGAGACTGGAGGCAGGGTGAAACAGTGAGCCTGGCTATGTCTAAGTTAAATACACCAACTAAAGCTCATAAATTAAAAAAAAAAAAAAAGCAATTAAAAAAATGCTGCTAAATGGCTCCAGCTCCACATTTACTGCACAGACATAACAGTGATATCACCTTCTCATTTGCTCATTTTAACTAACTATTGTAAGAAGCACCAACAATTAGTTTGGCTTTAATGCTCATTTTATTTTTCTCATGGGTCCCTTTAACCCGGATTTCTGTCCCCTGGGCTTTCGTGTCCTCAACAGGCGTTTCTTTTAAAAGCTAGGGCATGCATATAATGCGAATGATGCAGCTATTGCATTCTGCAACATGCACACAGTGCACATGATGTTCTGGACTGAATAGTTGGTTGGTATTAAAGCTGACTGCAGTCTGGTTCGTCTGTGTGCTGGAATGCCACACTGATCTGGTAGCATAGTGTTTAAGCCTTATAAGAGCCTCGCTGCAGGACGCTGGCTCACTAAAGGTGTCCAACACAGTAGGCATGCACTAATGGATCTGCCTAATGTAAGACAGGAGCTGTCCAAAACTACAATTACAAAACAGCTGCCAGTGACTGTGAGCCTGTGTGTGTGTGTGTGTGTGTGTGTGTGTGTGTGTGTGTGTGTGTGTGTGTGTTTGTGTGTGAAGCTGCACAGGGCCAACAATCATCAGAAGCATTAACAAGTCTGTTCTGTGTCCCTTAGGACTCTGCTGAATAAACTGTTTACACACACAGACACATGCTGCTGTTGCCTCAGACCTGTGTGTTCACAGTTTAGTGTGTCGCCGGCATCCAAACAGCTCAAACAGTGACGACAGAAAGGTTCTGTGTCATGTTTGCAAGTCTGGAGCTACGTTCCATAACTCTTCTCTTAAGTTAAAACAAACTGAGAGAGCTGTGATCATATTTTATTTATGATATTTATATACAAGGTATGTGTATATGTCTTATTCATGCATACTGTTTATTTAATAATAAAACACAGATATGGTATTTTGTAGTAAATAGAATGCATTTGATAAATGAAGTAGTGAATATGAGAATGGTAACGGTAGTTTATTTCCGTCCTTGTTAACAATTTTCCAAGATGAATGTCAATAACAACATCAAGGCATTAAGTCAAAGAGAATAGCAATAAAGAAAAACAAGTGAAAAAGTGAATGCAAATTCATGGAAGCCAGAATTGGTTATTAAACTATAATAACATCTCAAAATAGAGAGAAACTCTCAAAATCAAATCATGAGACTGTCACTGACTGCAATAAGCTTCATAAATCACTGACAAAAAAAACATTTACTATGTAGAGAAAAATGAATCAGAGTAGGTACTAATTAAATATTATTTTTTGGGTTTTTGAGACAATTGAACAAAAATTCCAATTTTTGATTAAGAGATTTTAGAATTTAGTCAAGACATGTCATGAAAAAGTGGTTCTCTTTGTCATGTGGTGTGGACAAAGGGACCGAAATGCAGGAGACAGATACTCAAAAAGATCACTCTTAATTCCAGGGAAAAAGCAACTGAACACCACACAACCAAATCAAAGATCCAACAAAGACTGAACTGAAAAAAAACTAAAAGTACCTAAAGCAACATTATACAACTTTTAGTTGACTGTTGAGTTTCGTTCCCAAATCCTCAAATACTGACATTTTGGGTTGACGCTTCAGGCTGACCATCAACCAAAAGCATCAGTATTTGTCGACCTGAGAATGAGATTTAGAAACCTACTAAAAGTTTCATAATGTTGCTTTAAATACAAACTAGACTGGAGAAAAAGGTGGAGAAGCACAGGTGATGGGAATAAGCTGATGAGGCAGAAGAACAGGCAGGTAGCTGATTGGCTAAGAGAAACTGAAGAGCAGGAAGGACTAATGAAGCTGATGCAGAACAGCTGTGTCACTGGTAAAAGAGGGAAAGGTAGCACAGAAACACAATAAACTGAAACCCAAAAACCAAGAAAACACAACCTTATAATAAACCAACTGAGTGAAAACCAAGTCGGGGGGGGGGGCTAATATTATCACAAGACATAAAAAACTGTTTCCATTGCAGGTTTGCAAAATATGGCTTTTTTTTAGAAAATCATAATGTTCCCTTTTCTTTACAAAGTGTGAAAAAAATCTCTCCCAGGTTGTTTTTAAGGCTATAGTTTGTGATGTTTTATGGTGTTGCATTGAGTTTTTGTAAAATCATCTTGATTTCTTTCAAAAAGAAGTAGAAAAGAAATTACGCCAAAAACACATTAGTAAAAAGTAATAAGAAAATTCCCTGACAATCTTTTTTTTAAAAAAAAAAAGTAAAGTAAACAAAAAAATGAAAAAGAAATGACCTGAAAAATGTGTTAAAATATATATATTAAAAATAAAAAATATTCTGTTACATATTTTAAATACTTAATTCTAAGAATCATAAATATATTTGCTGGACATATTTCTCTTTTTCTTCTCCCTGTCCTGTTTTAAATATTAATTGTCAGGGTTTTTTTTCCTGTCACCCTTTACCATTTTCGTGCAATTTGCTCATTTTCCTTTTTCCATCCAGGTTTCAAAGGGTGGAGCATGCATTCATCTGTGGCAAATACATTTTGTGTGTGTTTGATGTTTCATGGAAAATGAAAAACACAATTGGCATTTAACAGTGAAGCCAAAACCTTAAACCTTAAACCTTTAAATCCCATAAACAGCAGAGAATGAGTGTTTTGTTTAGAGAAAGCTCAGGTGACTAACTTTAGCTCTCTCGTCTCTTTAAACACTTTAGTTTTCTTTGAGATGTCAGTGAAACATTTTTTTATGGGCAGCTGTAATATTTGTCTGTTTCCTCTGTTTTCCTCTCAGCTTGGCCTATCAGGTGTGCCACAGCTGTTTCCGGTGCCAGGCCAAACTGCACCGTTGTGCCCAGTGTAAGTTTGCTCATTACTGTGACCGTACCTGCCAGACTGCATGCTGGGACGAACACAAGCAGGAATGTGGAGCCATCAGGAAGCTCGGCAAGGCGCCCAGCGAGAACGTTCGGTAAGAAAAACAGACCCATCCTCACTGTTGCTCTAATACCATCAGGCCAAATTTTTTTCTTGAACAACACTTGGGTCCATGACAACAGGGGTGTAAATATAGACAGTGTGGTTCCACTGGGGCCCATAAGGTGGTGGGGCCCAGTAATGCATCGGCTGGAAAGAGGATGCTTGTGAGTGATTCAGATTGCCTCTCAAAATTTCACCTGTGTTGGAAAAAAGAACTTCTGTTAAATTTAAGAAGTCACCATTTATGTCATCAAACACCCCACATGCACCATAGTTTTCTTTTCTTTTTTAAAAAAAAAAGCATTTTTGTGAAATAGTTTGTTGTAATTGATAACAAAATGATGCTTATTTTACATAAACTATCAAAATATAAATAATTTCTTGTTTTCTTTGGTATTTTTGTCATGAACAGATATTCCATAATGATTGTTGGGTAGTATGTGTGATAATACTGTCCAGTGTTGGGTCTTTATTTGATCATGTGACGACACAATTAACTGGTTTGGGTGCAAAATCTGTCAGGAGGGCCCATCCTGGTATCGTGCACTGGAGCCCATTGTAACTACCTTTAAGCCACTGCATGACAAGGTGTCTCAAAGACTGAGGGCTGGATTTCAAGGATAATCATGTTCCCCAGAGGATGAATTCATATGTTTTGTAATGACTTCTTTTTGGTCAGGTGGTCCATCACTTTTGGGTCCATCATTTTCTCCAGTGACACCACGAGGCTGACATTTGTGGTTTTGAGTGAAATGTCTAAACACATGTTTATCTCTCTGAATACAAGTTTATTGAAAACCTAGCACCCAAAAGTAGGATAAAATAAGATAACCCTTTATTAGTCCCACAACATTGAGATTTGCATTACAACAGCTAAGGAATATCAAAGTAAGGTACAGTATGTACAAGATAAATAAAGCAAATTATATATAGTATAAAGAATATGCAAAATTCAGTGCTTAAAAAAGACATTTACACCAATTGCACATTGCCATTATACATTACCTTCTACTAATGCATTTTATGGTGAGACTGCCCAGAAATGTATAACACATTCATGGTCTTCAGAGAATGAATCATTTTGATTTATGTAACGGCACAATCTTAGCTGGGATTCACGGTGGGGAGGCCATTCTGGGTTCAAACTTGCCGGCCCATTGGAGCCCTCCTGTGAGGAGTTTGCATGTTAGTGAAGTGAATGAGGGAATGCCAAACCCTTCTTTTAGTGCCAGAATATCATGTATAAAAAAATTAGTGACTATTTTTTCATGACTTTTTGTTATTATTCCTGTTGCACAGAGAATTAATAATTTTGGAGATTATCCAGGCCAAATGATCATCTTTGCACCCACAGTAACACATCTTCCAATCTAATTTTCAGATTGTCATTTGACACGTGTCAGTTATGGCCAAATTACACACCAGCCACTTCATACAGACAGAAAGAGAGGGAGTCAAGGTACAGTAGTCAGGATGTCTGATCCGAGAAGTGAAGGTGATACAACATGTTGGTGTGTGCTGACCCTGGGAAATGGGACAGTGCTTTATCCTGACAAGTAGATACACATCTATCTACGATAGGACACTGTTGTCCTAGAAGAGAATAGAAAACATGTTGTAGTACTTTTCAGAATGCTGCAGACTCTAGGGGCCTTTAGTGGAGCTTGAGACACAATGCATTAGACACTTAATTTGTCTTTGTAGATGTACAAAGAAATTCTGTTTGGTTAATCTCACTGAAAGCTGTACACAAATAACATAAAAACATTGAAACTTTAAGACGAGGTGAAAACAAAGACAAAGATCCTGTTATACCTCCTGTGGAACAGCCTCCCTCTGAATATGAGGATAGGGGGACTTGAGAAAGAACATTTGACATTATTTTTTAAATATTTGGCATGGATGGGTATATTAACCCTTTGATACCTGAGAAGATTGGCTCAATTTCTTTTGAAATTATAGGGAGAGGGCAATAAGAAACTTATGAAAGAAATGAGCAAGAACTTAGCAAAAAGTACAAGAGAATTACCCAGAAATTAGCACAAATCCCTAAAACAAAACTATGACAACAGAAAGTTAATAAAAATTACAATAAATACATAAATAAAACAAAATCAAGTAACAGATGGTTAAGAATGTTTGGTGCATCTGACGCTGACTTCTCTTATTTTTTTACGAGAAAATATATATAAGAGAAATTTAAGAGGCTGGTGCTGCATGAGGCCCAATATCTCCTTGATATATGACGGTGATGTCTCTCTCCTCTACCCATAATCCCCCTGCCCAGTCTTGCTGCTCGTGTGCTGTGGCGTATGCAAAAGGACACAGGCATCGTATCAGACTCTCAGCTGATCTCAGTGGACCAGCTGGAGGACCACGTGGCCGATCTACCTGAACAAGGCCTCAAGAAGCTCAAGACGGACGTGCAAAGCTTCCTGGAGTACTGGTCCTGTGGAAGAAAGCAGCACTCCCCTGACTACATCTCACACATCTTTGGCATCGTAAGAATCTCATTCTGCATTATCATTCACCAGCAGCCAGTACTTTGTCTCTCCCACACCTGCTTCTTCTCTCCCTCCACTGTGTCTGTCTCTGCAGATCAAGTGTAATGGATTCACACTGAGTGACCAGAGAGGCCTGCAGGCAGTCGGTGTGGGTCTCTTCCCAAACCTTTGTCTGGTCAACCATGACTGTTGGCCCAACTGCACCGTCATCCTCAATCACGGCAAGTAGGTATCAAAGCTCCTGTGAAACCACAATGATGCAGCTGTCTAACAAGCTAATCATGGAGAAATGACGTATAAAACTTTATTCAGGAATATATAATATGCACAGCTCATATGCATGTTTATTAGATAAATTGACTTGCCTTTTTTTTTGCAGCCAGTCAGCAGTGAGTTCTGCTCTCCACTCTAAGAGGAGGTACGTAAAACAGCTGATCAACCATCTGCTTCTGTTATTAGCTGTGAAGTGGCTGAAAAATGTGCACTAAATCCATTTGATCTACTACAGTACCACTCAAACAACATTTACAGTAATGGCGTGTAGCTTAACATTCATTCATTCATTAAATCTCTTTGGCCATTAATTGAATTATCACATATAATGCTGCAATTTAATGTGACTCTTACTGATAAACAAATGAAAGATAAAGTTACATTAGACTGAGGATAAAGAAGTGAATGAGTTAAACGAAAATCAACTTGAGATTTAGATGACAAGAATATCGCTCTCATGGTTGTATGCTAAGTATGACATAAGAGCCAGTAGACTCTCACGTAGAGGCAAAAAGCTGGGTAAATGACTAACCAAAACATCACATTTCCCAAAACACTTAAAAACTTCCCAAAACACTACAACATATCCAAAAACACTTCAAGACTTCCCAAAAAACTACACTTCCCAAAACAATACATTTCCCAAAAGAAAACATTTGCCAAAACAAAATATATTTCACAACACATTTCCCAAAACACTACAAGACTTGCCAAAAAAAAAATACATTTCCCAAAGCAAAACATGTCCTACGACAAAACATTTCCCAAATTACTACATCACTACAAATTACAGCATTTCACAAAACAAGACATTTACCTAAATAAAATAACATTTCCCAAAACACAACATTTTCCACAACAATACATTTCACAAAACAAAACTACATTTACCAAAACAAAACATTTCACAAAACAAAACAACATTTGGTGTGATTCAAGCCTCCTGTATTATTACGTCTTTTGATTTGTTCAGGGAAATATAATGTTTTGGGAAGTTTTGCAGTGTTTTCTAAATTGTTGTAATGTTCTGACCCTCAAGGGCCTCCATAATATAGTCTGTCTTTCAAACAGTCAAAGTGCTTTTACACTACATATCACACACTAACAGCAGTGACTACCATACATCCAGAAATTCTTCGAAACTTTGTTTTTATTTAAATTCAAGTTCAGTTCCAAACCTTTCCTAGAGCAATATAGCATGGTGTCATCAGCATGTATGTGTGTGTGTATATATATACACACACACATATAGTTTACGGCTGAGCACCAGAGGTGTAGTTGAGAAGATTAGCAGGTCACATTCATACTTATTTTTTAGTACATGTTGACAGTAAAAGCCAATATGCACACAATATTGGGATTTGATGCAAATATGCATTAGATATAAAAAAAACAGACCCCATCCGGTCCTCCTCTGTCTCAGGATCGAGCTGCGAGCTCTGGAGAAAATCCCAGAGGGGCAGGAGTTGACTGTCAGCTACGTGGACTTCCTCAGCCTGTCTGCTGACCGTCAGAAGAAGCTGCAGGACTGCTTCCACTTCGAGTGCACCTGCGAACACTGCAGCCAGCACATCAAGGATGACCTGATGATGGCTGCCTCAGAGAGCGAGGGGAAAAAAGTTGGGTTTATAAATGATAACAGTCCCACAAAACACAGTCTTTTTCATTTTTTATTTGACATGTGTGAAACTGAGAGCACTGTACATCCCTGTCAGCTGTGCTGTGGTTGTGTCTCCCTCTCAGCCGTCTGCTGATAAGGTCAAAGAGGTGACTGCCTTCAGTAAAGAGTGTCTGGAGAAGATCGAGAGGTTCCGCACTGAGAAGGATTACCAAGAGGTATGCACCAGTACTTTCTGCTTTTCTGCTTTCTCTTCTACTTAACCTTTAGGGTCCACTTTAATATTATACACACTCATATTGCTCTGCACACAAATGTGTTTTACAGAATCAAGCTTTAAAAAAAATCATATAATAATATTATTTTCTACTTTCATCGAGTTATTTTTTTTAAACCAACATCAATCATAAATATCCTGTTACTTAATTTTCTGAATTTTAACCCTTGAAATGTCAGGTTTTTGACATGATGTCACTATGTTTATAGATGAAAAAAAGGTTTATTTTCAATATAATACATACAAAGTAGATTATTATTATTTTTGATTATCACAGCTGAGGATATGTCAATAATTAGCATTAACATTGATTTTTTATTTTTTTTCTTCTGCAGTGTCAAATACTCACACAAAATGTGCTTTTCAAAATCAGGCTATAAAAGATATTATACATGAATATGATTTTACACTTTTATTGAGTTTATTTATTTTTTAACCAATAACAGTCCTAATTATGAATAATTATAAAAAGAATACAATATACTACATGCAAAGTAGATTTTATTCTTAGATTATCACAGTCTGGGATATGTCAATGATTAGCAGCAACATTGTGACAGTGCACCTAGTGGAAATAGCATGTATTTTCTCCATATGCCAAATATGGTAAAAACAAATGATGTTATTAGGTGGAAAATAGCAAAAATGACAAATTCTTAAGCAAAAGCCCAGAATAACACCCAGAAATAATACAATGCATGTTTTTATGCTTTGATGGCTGTGGGATCAAAAATGTCACTTTGAATGGGTTTCAGTGGAGCATTTCTTAACAGTCTGAATGTAACAATTTAGCTGGTAATTCTAAGATTTAACAAAAATACACACAATCTTGCCAAAATATATGCCATATGCATGAACACAGCCAAAATGATAAAACAAAAATAAAGAATGAAAAGAATGAAAATGAACCAAATGGTCCCTAAGGGTTCAAATGCTTCACTTTCTTCTTGTCTCGTCCCTGCGCTGTGTTCTGTCTGTCCTCTCTCAGGTGGTGAAGTTGTGCCGTGAGTGTCTGGAGAAGCAGGAGAACGTCTTAGCTGACACTCATCTGTATAAGCTGCGTGTGCTCAGCGTTGCCAGTGAGGTGCTCTCATACATGCAGTCCTTCGCTGAGGCTGCAAACTGCACCCGCAGGATGGTGGAGGGATACAGGTGAGTGCTGATGGAGTGCTTTGTTCTGGAGGAATACAGTAAAACAGCAACGATTACACTGAAGACACTGATATTCTGCATGAGATGAGAAAAAAACAAAAAGATTAGTTTGGAAATAATGGCTAAGACTGATGTAAGAACACCCCATTATTCATAAATTTTTACTTAGAAGCATCCTATAGGACTGATCATGCTGAGACGCATCCCTAAAAAAACATTGTTTTCCTGTGGTACAGCCTCTCTTGCTGCTGCACCAGGTGTTTTTCTGGCAGGTTTTGGGCGTGTATAAAAGTTAAAATATTTGTAACTTTTTAGCTTGATGTCACTTTTGGCCAAACACACGCAGCACACTGGTCGTGCCTGGCATGATAGTGTGATCAGCCCTAATGTCACCATAAGTTATCACTGAAACCTTTACTTACCTAAACACTTAATAGTTTGGTAGGAGAATCAAGCCCATTATCATTCTAAACTCATTAAATAGGCTAGAGTTGCTTTGCGAGTTATTTTTGCATCAGACACCAAAGCCAAAACTCACTTTTCGCAGCAGGGTGATTCTCCAGCAGATGGTATCAGTTTATAATGCAGCCCGATGGCACCTTTCATGGCTAAGAAATGCAGTTGGTCAGCCAAAGGGCACCTGTTGTAGCTGTGCAATACGCCAGCCACTGGCGTCATTTTAAAATGCAGCCAGACAGAACCTATTGCGTCTGTATGCTGCTGGATGGAGTCAGTATGGAATGCTGATAAGGAGCCAGGAAGTCCTGATAGGGCAGACGGGGCAAGAGGGGAGGTGGGTTTATCCAACAAACCCTGGACTTTCACCTGTTGTTTGCTTCCAGTATGAACATTAAGCTAAACCTTTTTTTTAACCACATGCTTGTGTTGCACATGAAAAAAAAGTGAATATGAGGAATAGGTTTTTATAAAATCTAGATACTGGTGTCAGTGATTCATCATGTCACTGATTTTAAATCCCCTCTCTTGACTCCAGGGAAAATTTTACAAATATTGAACCTTTATCAATCAAAAATCCATAATAGAAATAGTCATAATTGACCTTGTTTGCAGTTTAGGGTGTCCTGGCAACAGTTTTACAGACATATCTTATATAATGGTGACCAAAGTGAAAAATGCCTTTTGGGCTGCAGGGATTTTTTTTTTGGTTGGAATATGAGTGGCCACTGGGAGAAATTGTAATTAAGGCTGAGCTGCTTTGCTTGGGGCGTATTTGAATTGCTAGTGATTTTGCATCCTTAGAAGTTGCCACTGGCTTCCCCAATATACAGCTGGGCTTTCCCCATCTAAATTTGACAGCTTTTGACATTCAGAAGTGTTGCATGACCATGGCAATTCCATGGAATGTGTGAAAAGGTGTGAGACGGAAATGTGCATGTGTGAAAAGTGCAAATCCTTGCCAGAAAGGATTTGCCAGTCATCTACTGGGAACTCAGTGTGAGTGGAAATGGTACATATGTTGGGGACGATTGTTTCAAGTGACTATTTCTGGCTCATTGTTTTAATAGTTTTTGGACAACAACTGAACTCTGTGGCATACAGGAATGACAATGATCAGGCTGTGATACACCAAAAACTGGTTAGTAGATACATTCAGTACTGGGTTGGGTCTCTTCATGTTTCTGCAGAAAGCTGTACCACCCCAACAATGCCCAACTGGGCATGGCCATCATGCGAGCAGGTGTCACCCACTGGCATGGGGGCCAGATAGAGGTGGGTCACAAAATGATCTGCAAGGCCTACCGCATCCTCATGGTCACCCATGGACCCAACCACGCCATCACCAGAGACCTGGAGGTACATTCTGCAGTACTTTAGTTTTATGGGTTAAGCTGTGACTTTAGAGCAACAACTACACATTGAAAATATAGTTGTATATATAGTAGTATACAAGCTGAGTGTAAAAAAAGTATGCATTATTTAAACCAGTATCACAAGAGCAATATCACTTTTCTCGTGCTGCTTTCAGACGCCTTTCACAAGTGTTTAAACTTTTGAACCCAGAGCAAATTAGTGTGATTTTCTCCAAAATAATGGAAAAAAAGTCAATGAGCAACTTTATAACAAATGTTTCACAAATTACATGAAATAAATATATTTAGAAAATTAGTCTTAAAATGTTAGGGAAATATGTCTAGGGAAAAAAAGAAAAACTATATTTATAGTGATCACAATTACATATTTTGAATTATGTTACAAAATTATTATTATTATAACTATTTTAAATTATTATAATTATTCTTTTTAAAAAATTCTGGTAATTTCCTTGTACTTTTCACTAATTTTGAGGTCATTTCTTCTTTTGTTGCTCATTGCCTTCTTCCCATTTATTTGGGAGATATCAAACCAATTTGCTCTTCTCTAAAAAGAAAAAGAAAAGGTAAATGTGTAGGGAAAAAAAAATAAAAAAAAAATAAGTAAAACTATATTTATAATTATCATATGCAAATATTTCAAATTATGTTTCAGTGATAATTTTGTTAGTACACTACTCCCACTGATCTTGCTTTTTTATGCTCTTCAGTCCATGCGCGCACAGACTGAGGTGGAGCTGAAGATGTTCAAGCAGAATGAGCAGGTGTACCACAGCATGAGGGACGCTGCTCTGAAGATCCAGTCCTAAGATGATCTAAGGCCTCCTCTGCAGCAACAATCACCTTCATCACTGATGAACTTGTCAGACCTTCTATACTGCATGTCTTCATAAGCTCTGCACCCTGAGTCCCTGTGCCTGTGCTGAATGTCTGCATCACCAGTGTATCTGATCACACACTGTTCTGTTAAAATCACCATGTGCAGATGCAGCACAACATGTTGCATGTACAGTATCTACAATAAAAGTGAAGATACAACATGTGTTGTAATCACTTAAGCCTCTTTTCTATCAAAATTGGCGCCTGCAAGTAGGTTTTTCAAACATGGATAAACCTGCTAAAAATAGTCTATAGACAGCTTTCCAATTGCCAGTAGAGCAGAGCTGTGTACAAGGTGCTGCAGCAGACAAGTATGTCTTTCTGTGTTTGTGTGGGTTTCTTTGGTAAGTCACATTTAACAGACCACAGAAAGGGTAAAATGATAGAAAGTAATATGGACAGATGTCTCTTTATATATCTCTTACTTATTCTTAGTCATTCTGTTTCAGCATGACTTTGTCCCAGTGCACAAAGCAAGGTCCATAAAGTCACGGTTGGATGAGTTTTGTGTGGAGGAACTTGACTGGCCCACACAGAGCCCCGACCTCAACCCTATCCAACACCTTTGGGATGAACTAGAACAGAGATTGCGAGCCTGGCCCTCTCTTCCAACATCAGTGTCTGACCTCACTAATGCTCTTCTGGATGAATGGGTAAAAATTTCCACAGACACACTCCACAATCTTGCAGAAAGCCTACTTCATATTAATGCCTATGGATTAAGAATGGGATGTCATAAAAGCTCCTGTAGGTGTAATGTTTAGGTGGCCCAATATTTTTTTCCATGTAGTGTATGTCACAGAAATAAGAAGAAAAGTCATAGTACAGTAGGTCATAAAAATGAGTATGTAATAAAACATAATTGTATAGTTTGTTTTAAAACCAAAAAAAAAAAAACTACATCACAGGACTGTTTGTCTTATGAATTTAAAATGTCCTCACAGCATAGAACGTCTTAAAAATGCAGAACAAAAAAAACTGTCAGTGTTGTATGTTATAACAATAAAAAAAGGGTCTTAGTATAATGGGGTGAAAAAAGGCGTATTACTGTATGTCTTCAATGCAACTCCCCCCAAAAAATCATAGTATAATAGGTCATAAAAATCAGGAAAAAAAATTCATAGCAAAGTCTGTCATAAAGATGCAAAAAATGTTGTAGTATTATATGTAATAGAAATCAGAAAAGTCATAGTCATAATATAGTGTGTCTTAAAAATGCTGAGAAAACGTAAAATGACATCATAGTAAAGTAAATCTTAGGAATGCAAAAAAAATCCTCATAGTATAGTATGACATAAAAATGGAGAAAGAATGTCAGTGTTAGTCAAAGTAATAACAAAAAAAAGAAGTCACAGTATGGTTGGCAAAATAAGTGATACTATAGTATGTTGTCCGAAATAGGATAAAAAAGTTAGTCATGCAAAATAACATAAAAAAGTAATACCATAGTATGTTATCTAAAACAGCATAAACAAGTCATAGTAAACTATGTCATACTTAGTAGCACCAAAAAATCCATAACATATGGTGTCATCTAAATGAGCATAAAAAAGTCATAAAAGAGCATGTTGTCTAATGTATGTAATGTCGTTTTCAGTCTTTTTTTTTTTACGTCAAAATTTGCCATTTTTCGACATACTATACTATGTCATTATCAGCCTTTTTTTCAACATGCTATATTACGACGTTTTGGGCCTTGTTTTCAACATGGTATTCTATGAAGTGTCTCTACAAGCTATAATATTTTATTTTCAGCCATTTTTTCAACGTGCCATATTATGACTATAGAGACACTTCATAGTATACCATGTTGAGAAAAAGGCCCAAAATGTCATTATATAGCATGTTGAAAAAATGGCTTATAATGACATAGTATAGTATGTCGAAAAGCTCAAATTTTGACATGTTGAAAAAATGGCAAAAAAAAAACGCATATTATAACTTGTAGAGTCATAGTAGTAATAGTATAGCATGTCAAAAAAAAGGCCAAAAACTGAGAAATTTTGACATGTTGAAAAAATGGTTGAAAACGAAATCCTAAAGCAGTAAGAGACACTTAATACTATACCATGTTGAAAGAAAGGCCCAAAATGACATAATATGGCATGTTGAAAAAATGGCTGAAAACCGCATATAGCTTGTAGAGACACACCATAGTATAGCACGTCAAAATAAATAGCTGAAAACATCATTATATAGCATGTCGAAAAAAATGGCTGAAAACGACACAGTATGTATAAAGATCTCACATCTTGACATGTTGAAAAAATGGCTGAAAACCACATATTATTGCTTGTAGAGGCACCTGATAGTAAAGCATGTCGAAAAAAGGCTAAAAACGTCATAATATAGTATAAATTACACAAAATGATACTATAGTATGTCTTCCGAAATTGCATAAAAATGTCATACTATAGTATGTCGTCAAAAAAAGCATAAATATGTCATACTATACAAGGTACAAGGTAGATTTATTTCTCATTTTTCTTCAATGTGGTTTAAGAAGAAATTAAATTGAAGGTGATCCTAAATCCTGCTACATCTTTTGTGTCAAAGGAGGAGCTGAGGAATCTCTCAGCCTGGGGAAAGAAGCTGCCCTGTAGTCTGGTGGTTCTGCAGCAGATAATTCTGTATCTTTTTCCACATAGCAGCAGGGTGAACAGACTGTGGCTGGGGCGGCTGCTGTCTTTCAGTATCCTTTGGGCTCTGTGCAGACACCTCACTTCACAGAGGTCACTGATGCTCTGTAGATGGGAACAAGTGATGTTCTGGGCAGTTTTAATCACCCGCTGTAGAGCCTTCCTGTCCCGTGCACGAACCATGCCAGTTGGTGATGTTTCCAGTTGGTATGCTTTCTATTGCTGCTCAGTAGAAGTTAACCAGGATCTTGCTCTGGAATTTAGCCTTCCTAATTTTCCGTAGGAAGTAGAGCCTTTTGTGTGCTTTTCTAACCTGGGTGGTGATGTGTGATGACCAAGATAGGTTCTCAGTGATCGTAATTCCAAGGAACCTATAGCTGTTCACCTGCTCCACCTCAGCTATAGTATGTAGTCTGAAATTACACAAAAATGTCATACTATAGAATGTCATCCAAAATAGCATAAAAAAGTCATACTACCTCTCCTGGTTGGCCAACACCACTGCCATGGTAAAAAAAAAAGGCACAACAGAGGTTACACTTCCTGAGATTACTCAGGAAGAATAATCTAAATCAGGAACTTCTGATAGCCTTTTACCGAGCAACCATACAGAGTGTTCTAACTTTTGGCATCTCAGTGTGGTATGTAAGGTGCACAGCTACAGAGAAGAAGAGCCTCAAGAGGGTCAGGAAGTCTACACAGAAAATCATTGGCTGCCCCCTCTCCTCTCTGTATGACATTGCCAGTTTCCACTATCTCCACAGGGCGCAAAACATCATAAAAGACCCATGCACCCTGCACATCACCTGTTCAGCAAAAGGTCAGCAAAAGCACAGACATTTAGACTAAAGAAAATTTTCTTCTTTATAGCCATTAGATACAGTATGTGACCATGTAGTAATCCCTCCGCTATGTGTTATACGGGCAATACAAGTATGTATATATGTTCAATATTGATTATTCCAACCACGTGTCTTACATTCTTACATACCTGTGAAACATTGAAGATATGAATAACACTTGCAGGTATGAACTTTGCAAGAACAAGATATAACACTTCCTCCTATTTAGGATAATCATGTTACCTATGTGTAATTTTAAAGCATTTTTCCATCGAGTCAATTTCTTTCCTACAAACAACTCTTATGGGCAGTGCAATAACTTTTTACCATGTGCAATATCTAACTACCTTCCATATGCAACTAGTCTAGCTCTTGTATGGAAGATGGAACAGCAATGTAGCACTTTTTATTGTGTAAATCCTTTTTATTTATTTTTTTTTATTGTTGTATGCACCAAGTAGAGCTGCGCTCATAATTTCGTTGTATGCTCTGCCTACAATGAAAAATAAAGTATTCCCTAGTTCTCTAGTTTTGGACAATTTTTGGGCAACATTCTATACTATGTCTTTTTTGACGATTTCTGGACGACATACTATATTATGTATATGTAGTATATGTATATTTTTCAGGTTGCTGGCTTGCCATGACATGATGGAGCATTTATTGGCCTGACTCAAATATCCTCACTGCTGAGAGCCCTACTGAATTTTCCTTTTCAACACCATATGACCCTTGATATCAGCAGAGCAGACAGATATATCAGTCGATATTTTCTTTTATTTACGCCATCAAATATCATTTGGCTGTAGATTCATACAGTTTAGACACTGATTATGATATTGCAGAACAAATTAAGGCACGTAAAGTTGAGCGATATATTGTTTAGGCCGATAAATAAGGTGAAATTGTTCCGAAACCGGTAAAACCAGTATCAGCAGATACATCTGTCGAAATCAAGGAGTATCGGTAAAGAAATGTCAAAGTAAAATCTGAGGTAATTTAGAAACTGTGATCTAATAACATACTTTGTCCATTAGAGAGTATTGACGTGTTTTTAAAAAGTCATACTATAACATGTTCTCAAAAAAAAGCATAAAAAAGTCATACTATAGTATGTTATCCAAAATTGCGTAAAAATGTCATATTATAGTAGGTATAGTCATAAGAAAGTCATGCTATAGTATGTCGTACGAAACAGAAAAAAAAAGACAGTCTGGTGTGTCAGGCGAAATGGCATCAAAAAGTCATAGTGTAGTACATCTTCTAAACAACATGAGAAATTGCATGTTGTCCAAAACAACCAAACACCAAAATTTAAGTTCAGCCTTGAGTATTCGTGGACTTTTGTGCCAAATCTGAAGAACTTCAGTTAAGGTTTACTGCAGACATCACATTCACGGGAACAGGACAGATATCCAAAGAACCCGAAAACATAACGTACCGGTGCAGAGGCTTAAAAATCACTCAGCTGAAATGTCGCAAACATGAAAAACCACACTTTATTTGAAGTATTGAAGCACGGCTTTGACAGACAAACCCTATTAAATAGGACCATAAGAATCCACAAAGACTTTTATATTATTGACTCAAAGTCTGAGAGAAGAAGGCAGAATCTAAGCAGGAAATCCAGGACACATCATACAAACAGTATCAAAAAGTTGAAAATAGAAGCTCTGTGTGTCACTGCTGCAGCATCAGGTAACAGTGAGCCCTGAGATGGGCGTCTGCATAGAGGTGAAAGGTCAACCACTACCAGTCTCTGCTCACTGCAGTAGTGCATATTGCTTTTAGCTGAAATCTCATCACCGAACACTCAGAGTATTTCATCTACTTCACTTTTTCCAAATTGTGTTGTGCTACAGTTTAAATCAGATGTTTGTGTGCGGCCGTGCACACAAAACACTACAAGAAGCAAGTTATAGGAGACTTTTTTTTGTAGTATTACAGAAATAGAAATGCAAAAATCCCTCAATAACCCTTTAAAACCTGGAGCAACACCACTTTTCTTGTGCTGCTTTCAGATTCCTTTCATAAGATTTTAACCTTTGAACCCCAAGCAAATTGGTGCCATTTCTTTCAAAAGGTTGGGGAAAATGCAACCAGCAACTTGCTAAGAAATATTCTGCGAATTGCAAGAAATTAGAAGATTTTTTTTTTTTTTTTAAGTGAAAAGCTATTTAAAAAATCTATTTATAAGGATCATAATCACATATTTAAAATGATGTTATAAAATTATTATAATATTGAAGTGCTTCTTCCTGGTCATTTCTTCTTTGTTGCTCATTGTCTCCTTCCCATGTTTTTGAAAGATATCAAACCAATTTGCTTGGATTTCAAAGGGTTGATTAAAAAAACAAATTAGATACAATTTTTAAATTAAGTCAATACATAGCAAAAGGAGAAAATGAAGAGGTCTGAATATTTTCCAAAGCCACTGCATACTGTAGAAGTTATATTAATACATTACTGTACATTAGTGTTTTCCAGTAAAAGTCAGTTTGAAATCACACATCAAAATGATTTAACCTCCAATGAGATTTCAGACTAACTCATACAAAGTACCAGATCTCAGATCAAAGGATAAAGTGACAGCCGTGTGTTTAGTGTCCTCCCCTGAGATGCTCCATCTCTTCCTCTGTCTCACTGGACAACACAGAGCTCAGTGCTGGACTGATTGAGAGAGTCCTCTGTCCCGTCTGCGTCTCTGTGAGTCCTGCTGTGCTCGTCCGACACTCCGTCCTGCTCGTATGACGAAGGCCCCAGACTCTGCCTCAGCTCCATGAGCAGCTCTTTGCCATCACTCGATGGCAGGTTTCCCAGGTAGTACTGAGGGGACAACTCCACCAGCCTGCAGCAGAGACAGGAACAAGACAAAGGATTATACAGGCATTATATATATATATATATATATATATATATATATATATATATATATATATCAGAGGGGATTAGCTTAGTTTAGTGCGGTGATACTCAACGTAAAGCTCATGGGCCAAATCTGGCCCCCACAGAGTACCCCCAAACATTTTATAATTAACAGTAAAAATAAAGTGATCCACAATGGGAATTGTTTTACTTTTAGTATATATAAGATGAGTGCATAAAACAACATCAAAATAGAGCTTGTTTATAAGAAACCTGCTAAAAAACTAGAAACGTCCTCCTAAAAGTGTCCTAAAATTTAAGGTATGTCCTAAAATCCTAGATGCCTGCTAAAATCCTAGAAATATCCTCTTAATAACACCCTAAATTCCTAGGAACGTGATCAAATTGTAGAAATGTGCTAAAATCCTAGAACCATGCTAAAAAACAAGAAATGTCCTAAAATCCTAGAAATGTCCTAACGTCCTAGAAAAATGCTAAAATCCAAGAAATCTGCTAAAAATCAAGAAATGTCCTGAAATTCCAGAAATGTCCTGAAATTCCAGAAATGTGCTAAAATCCTGGAGATAAGCTACAATCCTTGAAACATCCTAAAATCCTTGTAATGTGCTACAATCCTAGAACCATGGTAAAAAAATAGAAAAAGTCCTACAATCCTAGAAATATGCTAAAATCTGAGAAATATCCTTAAATCCACAAAATGCGCTAAAAATGCTAGAAATGTCCTACAAACATGTTAAAATCCAAGAAATGTGCTAAAATAACAAAAACTGTGCTGAAATTCTAGAAATGTGCTAAAATCTTAGAAATGCCCTTAAATCATACATATATCCTTAAGTCCGACACACATCCCAAAATCTGAAAACATGTCCTTAAATCCTAGAGACAATCCTTGATCCTTTAATCCTTGAAATGTGTTAAAATCTTAGAAATGTCCTAAAATCCTAGAAATGTGCTAAGATCCTAGAAACTTGCTAGAATCATAGAAATGTGCGAATTCCTAGAAAGGTACCCAAATCGCAAAAACATGCTAAAAAACAAGAAATGTGCTAAAATCCTCGAAATTTCCTTAACTTCTAGAAATGTGCTACAATCTTTGAAATGTGCTAAAATTCTAGAAATGAATTAAAACCCTAGAAATGTGCTAAAATCCTAGAAACGTGTGGGGCTGCTGCAGCTGGCCCCTGGCCTCCTGTCATGTTGTATGGCAGACTGAGTAATCCTGGTTTTAGCACACAGACTGGAATCTGGAGGAAACAGCTAGCTTGG
Organism: Plectropomus leopardus; assembly: GCF_008729295.1. Taxonomy (NCBI): domain Eukaryota; kingdom Metazoa; phylum Chordata; class Actinopteri; order Perciformes; family Serranidae; genus Plectropomus; species Plectropomus leopardus. The sequence goes on along the minus strand of NC_056482.1, from coordinate 1,271,851 downwards.
CTCTGTTACAAGCTGCTGACTCTACACAGTAAAATCCAACAGACAGTAACTTGCACATTAATGATCTCATGGTGCGACTTACATCTGAGGGTGGACTTCAGAAGCGATGCGGATGCAGTTATCGCAGGAGATGGTGAATTCATGGTACAGGACCCAGCTGGGGGGGTTGGGGCACGGCTGCCGACACAGGTAGGACGAGAAGCGATGCAGGTGAGCCACGTGACGATGAGTTAGCAGGAGGTAGTTACCTGAGCCGTCCACATCATGAGCCACCTGAAGAGGATGGCAACATTTATCATCAAGAAACAGAGTTCTCTTCATGTGTTGCTTCTAGTTTTGAAGCAAATGAGTAACATGGTAAAAAAAAGCTATGGAAGGTTTAATATGGGGAGTAGGACTGGACCACTGGATTTTAGTATGAGGTTCTACATTAAAAAAAAGACAAGAATTACATATTCATCATTATCAGTACATTCAATAAATTAAATAAATAAGGTGTATTCAGACACACTTATATAGCATAAATATAAGAGAGGAGACGGGTTACATTTGTGTCAGTGAGCTTGAAGAAAACAGGCTGTTTACTTTGAGGAAGAAGCCTGAGATGAGGGCACGCTTGATGTTGGTGCAGTTGTCTTGGCAACCAAAAGCAGGGGGAGAAACAGGAAGCTCTATCCGCTGCATCACCTCCAGCAACTCCGCCCTGATCACCACAGCCAATCGCAAGGCGGCGTGACTGAGGAAGTTTGTTGTGCACCACGCCTCATCCTGATTATCTGCAAACACCACACACACACCATTCAATATCTCAGAAACGTATATATGTTAGATATTAATGAAACCCTTAACAAATTGATAAGATTTCTTTTCATGGAAAGAAGTCAATGAGCAACTTGGTATGAATTGTTCCACCAACTGAAAGAAATTATGAGATAAAGATTTTTGTTTTTTAAAAGCTAGGGAAAAAATTTATTTCTAATTATTATAATAACACATTTAAAATTATGTTGCAGGATTATTATAACATTTAAGCACTTATTTAACTTTCTCTTCATTTTTTTGTTTGTCTTGTTTTGTGTTTTTTTGTTCTTTTTACTTGTGTTGCTTTCAGACACCCTTCACAAGTTTTTAACCTTTGAATCCCGAACAAATTGTGCAATTTCTTTCAAAAACTATGAGAAACTAATTAGGAAATGTTCCACAAATTACAAGAAATTAGTAGAATAAGAAAAAGAAGGAAAAAAGTTATTTTAAAAAAGGTTATTCATAAAGATCATGTTTACATATTTAAAATTATGCTACAAAATTATTATAATATTTTAAGTGCTTCTTCCAGGTAATTTTTTTTACTTGCCTTTTTCTTATTATTATTTTTAAACAAGTTTGCAGCTAATTTTCTTTGTACTTTTTACTAATTTCTTGCTAATTTTTGGGTCATTTCATCTTTCCTTGATCATTGCCATGTCTTTAAGAGAAATCAAACCATTTTGCTCAGGTTTCAAAGGGCTAAAACACTGTATTCCCTCTTGTGTTGCTAATGCTTGAACACTTTCCGCAGTTCTATTATACAGTGAACCATTAGTGGGAGCATCTAATATTATGTGTCCAGTGATAATGTATAATCCAGTTGTTCTGAGATCAGTGGGAATCCTGTAACTAACAAAGTACTGATGTAATGCAGACTGAATTGTACGTACGCTCTATGAAGGTGTTATAGATATTAATGAGAGTCATGTGGTCTCCCTCTGCGTGCATCAGAGGTCTCCAGTGTGTGATTGCTGCCTCCTCCCTGCTGGGTTCTGCTGCCACAAAGCATGACGGAGCTGAAACAAGACAAAGATCACATCAAAGTTTCATTTTACAATAAACAATTACATACAAAAATGTGTTAAAGGGACAGTTTCGATTGGAACAGCTTCAGTTCCCCATTTATACTCTTGTCAAAACCACCAGACTCCATAGAGAAAAACAGTCATTTAAGCTCACTGAACACAGGAGCCACTAGTCCACCACTGCTTCAGTCAGTAAGCTTGATTTTGTCGTTGTGTGACTTTGGTCAATGAACTAACCCTTTTACGCGACAAAGTCACAAAATAACACAAACTAAGTGACTGAATGAGGCGGCTGTGGACCAGAGACTCCTTTGGTTTGTGATGCTAAATTACTGTTTTTGTCAAAGGAGTCTGGCTTTGGAGAAAGTCATATCACAGTTTCATTTTCCAGATGAAAATCATTAACATTAAGGTGAGGCAGTGAAAATACTCTCAGTATTAGTAATATTATTAATATTGTTTTGTTGCTGACCCCACAACAGCAGTAACTGAAATGAAATCTATTGTATGTAATATACTGACTATGGATAAGAACCCCATAAAACCCCACTACAAAAAATGTGTACAGAGTGTTTGGCACATTTTATCACTTTTCATTCTTAATTTTTTCGCTAATTTTGCCTGTGTTCATGCTTATGATATACATTTTAGCGAGACTGTGTATTTTTATTTAATTTAGGAATTTCCAGCTCAGCTCCTACAATAAGCCTAAAATACACTGTGGAAACTAAATTCAAAGCATAACAACATGCTGTGTATTTATATGTATTATATATATTTCTGGGTGTCATTCTGGGCTTTTGACAAATTCCAACCAAAAATACATGCTATTTACACTAGGTGCACTGTCACAATCAATTTTGCTGCAAATCCCTGACATATCCTAGGCTGTTAAACTACTATATTGAAAATAATTCATTTTTTGTGTTTTTTTTTATAGTGGCATCATGACAAAACCATGGTATTTAAAGGGTTACAATTCTGAAAATTAATGAAAATTTGACATTTCTGATTATGACTGATGTTGGTTAAAAAAAAATAACTCAATGAAAGTAGTAAATAATATTGACGTAAAATATTTTTTAAAGCTTGATTTTGAAAAGTGCATTTTGAGATACGAGTGTGTAATATAATAGCAGGCCCTAAGGATTACAGTAAACATTGATTAATAAAGATTGTCACACATTCTTTACACAGATATGGTGTTTGATTGTGTTATGGGGCATCATATCTTTGTGGATGTCAATGTCAATGTTATATTACCTGTGAGCATGGCAGCGATGGTGAGCAGCTCGTCAACACAGTCGTACTCGCAGGCAGCGATCAGGGCTTTAGCCAGCGGCGGCTCGAGTGGCAGCTCTGACATAATGATGCCCACTTCTGACAGGTTACCATCATCATCCAGCGCTGCCAGGTAGTCCAGGTCCTCCAGGGCCTGCATTAGAGCCTCGGGGGCTGGGAATGACGGAGACATGGAAGAAAGATGAATATGGAGAAGGAAAAGGAGAGGAGGCAATGATCTTAGGCTTGGAAGTGCAGACGAAACGCCAACTGCAAGGCAGCAGAGATATCCCTCTAATGTCAATGAACTGCAGTAGACAGAGCATAACCGCTCACCAAATGTTACACTTCAATTCTTAACCCTCTGATACCTGGGCTGACTTTACTTCTCTTTCAGTCGCCTGTCACATGTATTTAACCCTTTAAAAATTGAGAAAATTGGCTTGACTTCTTTTAAAAACAAGGGAAGAAGGCAGTGATCAACTTAAGAATCAATACAAAGAATATTAGCAATACATTTGTAAAAAGTACAAGAAAATTACCTGAAAATTGAAAAAAGAAGAAAGGAAAAACAAAGTTAAAAAATAAAAACAAACAAACGTAAACTTTCAACTGGTAATTATTATAATTATCTACCATTTTACAGCTGCAACAGGAGTGACGGAGTAGACTTCAACAGAGCCAATGATATAAGAACTAGTTTAACTAATCTGGTTGTGATTAGCCAATGAGCCCAATCTCAAAACGTGCACACTCTCATGTGCACCCGTAATCGGTGTATATTGCATACAGTAGCTGGCGGTCGGTGCGTTCCTGGTTTGCAGAAACAGACGGTGCATGCACTCCACAGCTCAGCATTATGCTGTACAGAGGCATGTATTTCCATCTCTGCATTTCACCCTTTCAGTCAGTCTTTAAACACGAAGAACAGAATGACTCAGGTTTTTTTGTATCCTTATGCATGAAAATGCTGCTGTTGGTTCTAATCCTTTATATGTCTAGTTGCCTGAACTTCACATTTCTTCAGACACAAGCAGGAATGAACAAAAGGCACTTTTAGTTCCTTAAGATCTCTCAACAGGCATATCACATGGAATCTCTCATTACCTTCAACTGATGGGTTAAGAGGGTTCAAGTTTATCAGTGCTTTTAAGTAACTCTGTCATTTTCTGTGATGCATCAGAGAAAATTCTCAGTAAGTGATAGATGTACCTGGTCTGTCCAGGAACTTGCACTGTCCCATGTCTGCAATATCGAGCCTTTTGAGCAACAGCACCAGGTGGCTGAGGTTTTCTTCCATCACTCCAGGACAATGAGCCTCCTCCATCCCATCCTCATACAGACACTGAGGGTACAGACGGAGACACAGCCCTGAGGAGCAACAACAACACATGTAGTAAACAGTCATAATACAGTTAATTACTGTAGTTGAACAATTAGATTTTTTGCCATGTAATCCGTCTTTTATCACCACTTATCATTTTGTTTCAGTAATGTTATTAATAACAAAAACTGATAAATCTCATTTAGTAGCTGACTGTAAAATGGGTATAAGCTGATGTTATGGCCACAGTCACCACCCTCTCCTCATGTTAACCCTTTCATGTAGCTCTGTTTATGCTAATTGCTAATTACAAAGTGTGGTCCCCTGTGCTGGACTGGCTTCTCCTCCGAAGGCGTCGGCTTTCCTCGGGGTGAAGATCATGATTGGAGCTGTATTCTATCTGGCGTCTTAATCCAAGGGTGCAGCACAGACCCACGTCTCTACATATGCCTGGTAACCCTTCGTCCCCCCAGGGTGCTTTTCGCTACTGTGTTATGTGATATTGTTAAGAAGTACATTTGCAGCTCAGACCCACGACTCTACGTATGCCTGGAGACCCTCCATCCCCTCAGTGTGCTTTTTGCTACTGTGTTATGTGATATTGTTAAGAAGTACATTTGCACTTGTTCTAAATTGTTGTGAGACACTGCTGTAGCTGTTTTAGGGACTGGGCTGGGCATTAGATTCTAAAAACTGCCTACACTCATGCAGCATAATTTCTTTGTTAGAAACACTCTGTGCAGGTGTTTTTTTTGTCTTCACCAAAAATAAGTACAAAGCTAAAATCTGAAGTAGTTAGAAGGCATGCACTGATGTCTGCCACAGTAGGGGACAACACACAAGAGTGCATGGATGCTCAGCTTGCTTTGCTCGGGGGCCATTTTTGCAATCTGTAATTTCAGGACATCCTAGGTTTTTCGTATGTTTATAAGATTTCAGGAAATTTCAAGGATTTGGGGACTTTTCTAGGACTTAAGTATGTTTTAAGAATTTTAGGATGTTTCTAATATTTTAGGACACTTCTTGGATTTTACAACATTTCTAGGATTTCAGAACATTTTAAGGATTTTGGGACTTTTCTAGGATTTTAGGAAATTTCTAGAATTTTAGGACATTTCTAGGATTTTGGGACATTTCTGGGATTTTAGGACATTTCTAGGTTTTTCGCATGTTTCTAGGATTTTTATTACATTTTTAGTATTTCAGGACATGTCTAGGACTTTACGACATTTCCAGGATTTTAGGACATTTCTAGGACTTACAAGCAAGTAAGTCCGCCTTTGGAACATTTCTATGATATATAGATATATAGAATACATTTTTATATATATATTTCTTTGATTTCAGGACATTTCAAAGATTTTGGGACTTTTTCTAGGATTTTAGGAAATTTCTAGAATTTTAGGACATTTCTAGAAAAATTTTAGGACATTTCTAGAATTTCAGGACATTTCTAGGATTTCAGGACATTTCTATGAGTTTTTAGGACATTTCCAGGATTTTAGGACATTTATTTGATTTCAGGACATTTGGAGCTTAGATAGGACCTCTTTTGAGGGGTGCCGGGATACTCCACTAGTACTTGTTTATCAAAAAAGCGCTAGTTAATGCTGTTTTATGTTCTTTGGCACCTGATGTACACAAATAGTATAAAAACTATTCCCTGTGTGAACCACTTTTTTTGACTGTGAATAAGAAAATGGTTGGGGGGGGGGGGCAGATTTGGCCCACTGGCCCTGGGTTGAGTATCACTGCAATAGGGGCTTTTAATGAAATGTTAGCATTTAGGAAATATCTGCAATGCACGACATCATCTCATAACACAATAGCAGCCATGACCTTTGACCTACCTGGCAGGTGGCTGTTCACCCTTTGAGCTCTCATGTCGGCCTGGTGTTTGCTGATCGTCCTCACCACCTGAGAATTAGCTCGTATTTGTGGATTGTAAACCTGTGGCAGAATATGGGCATAAATGTCAGAAATGTAATGTTCATTTTTTTTGACAGCCTGAGTATGCTGATTTTGTTTTCATCATAAAACTTGTTGTCCCCTGTAATAATATACAGTTAAAATGTTTGATTTTATGCATGCACTTTGCACAGTCTCAAGTTTATATTAAATCTATACAGCCAAACATCAGAGATATTGAATCCAACAGAAACATGAGGGACAGGGATGGGCGGGATTATATGGTTTTTACAATCTGTTACTAAATGATGACTTCTTGTCCTGATTAAATTACAGAGAACAAACTCACAGTTTTGAGTTGAAGGCCTGTGTCTATGACATAGCGAATAGCAGGCAGGGAGAAGGAGGCTTCTGCCAGGGTGTCAGACAGGATGACCTTCCTTTTGACCCCCGGCCCTCCAGCTCCCAGCACTGAGCCATCCACAGCCTCGGAGCTGTCATTCTGCCCAGTGCGGAAGCCTCAGGGTTTGAGTCGTAGACCCGCTGGGCCAGCCCCCCCAGTCCAGCATGGAGCGGGAGGATCCTGAGAGGACCGAGCTGAGGACTCAGAGCTACACACTCCCTCTCCAGCAGGGTCACACACTCCTCCGTCTCCTGCACAGAAAGGAGCCTCAGTTTGAATCCACTCTGATGCAACATCTGACACAAGGCAACTCTGTCAAATGTCTGTCTGTGCTTTTGTTTGTCGTGTCAGTACACTGTCAGTGTGTGTGTCTCACCGTGGATTACCCAGAACAGATCAGTATCATCAGGGAGGATTTTAACTTACAAATCTAGCCTCAGCTCACACGGCACACACGACAGGCTCAAAGTAAATGAAATGAGGACTGACAGCGAGCAGGGAGAGTGAGGTGTGGTGATGTTGACAGAAAGGGAGTTCAACATGCAGGAGAGAGTTTGATATTCAGTAGATCAATATGTACAGAGAGCACATGACCACTACATAGTGTCTGCATGTTGTATATGTAGACTGTGTGTTTAAGTGTGTGTGTGTGTGTGTGTGTGTGTGTGTGTGTGTGAGAGAGAGAGGGAGAGCGAGAGAAAGAGAGAAAGAGAGAGAGAGACACCTGTAACCGAGACTTCTCAGGCTGAGGTGTCCTTGATTCACTCCTCTACAAGACAAAGGTGGTGAAACTCTACAGCACACCCTGCAGTGAATATTGGTTTAACCAGTTGCCCTTTTGTTAAAAATACAAAAAGACTTGAACTTGATACAGTTTCTACGGCTAAACGAGCAGATCTACAGTATCTTTTTTTTCAGTTGTACTCATTAAATCAATCCTGCATTACTGACTTTTTTCATTTAGCACATAGAAATGTTGCTATCTTTTCATTCATTTGTAAGAGTCTACCACTCCTTCACAGGATTCGACATGCATACCGCTGCACAGGGGATTTAAAGGAAATGATGCATACGCAGTGAATGATGTGGAGGACAAGAGCTGGTGCCTACACATATTTGACATAATGCAAAAGACAACAGCTAGAGGCAGACAGAGCTACATCAGTGCAGGCCTTTGTACTTCTTTCTAGCCCTTTCTAGCATGCTTTAATGTAAATGATGAAGACGGAAGTGGCCTTGTTTTATCCTCCCAGAGTTTTGGATTACTTTAAGGTATTTGATGATGAGAGCTGTACCTGAGGACTGGCCAGAAACACCATCACATCTCCTTCCTCCCCCCTCCTGTGGAGATCCAGCACCATGTGACAGGCAGCAGCTGCCGGGTCCTTCCCTGGAGAGAGCTCCCGGTATAACGTCTCCACCCTGCTCAACTCCACAGCCTTCCTGTCCCCCTCTACCCCACCCCCCTCCTCCTGGTCTCTGCTAGGGGGGTCAGTGAGCACGCTGTCCAAGGAGAGGTGAGGGACTGATGGTCCCAAGAAGGTGGAAAGGCGAGGTGCCAGCGTTGGGTGAGTGAGCAGAACCACCCTGAAGTTGTCTGGCCTCTGCCGGCAGACGTCACACAGCAGTCCCAGCAGCACGTCGGTGGGCACCGTACGCTCCTGGAGTTCGTCCAAAACCACAACGCCATACTGATGCAGCAGAGGGTCTGACATCATTTCCTCTAACAGAAGAGTATCACTGACAAACCTGAGGGGATGGAAAGAAAGGCATGAGGAAAGAGCCTGTATACTTTAAATCAGGGATACTCAGCTTACTTTGCCAATTTTGCAATGACAGGAGGCCAGGGGCCAGTCACAGCAGTCTCATACATGTTTCTGAGATTTAGGACATTTCTAGTACTTTAGGACGTTTCGAGGATTTAAGTACCTTTCCAGGATTTAGGTTGTTTCGAGGACTTAAGCACATTTCTAAGATTTTAATTCATTTCTAGGACTTCGGATTTTCAGAGGATTTTAGGATGCCTGTAGGATTTTAGAACATCTCTAGGATTATAGCACATTTCTAGGATTCTGGGACATTTCCAGGATTTAAGGACATTTCTAAGATTTTAGGATGAATCTGAGATTTTAGGAAAATTCAAGAATTTTAGCATATTTTTAGGATTTATGGATGCTTCTAGGATTTTAGGACATTTCCCAGATTTTAACATGTTTCCTGGATTTTAGGATGTTTTAGGATTTTAGGACTACTACATTATTTCTAGTATTTCAGGACATTTGTAGCGTTTTAGGACATTAGGGTCTTAGCAAGGACCTCTGTCTGGGAGTGTGTGGGATCTTCCTCTGGCACTTTTTTTGATAAACAAGCTCTATTTTGATGCTGTTTTATGTACTCTGGTACCTTTGCTATACTAAAAGTACAAAAACAGTTCCCAGTGTGAATCAATTTACTCCAAATCAGAAAATGGTTGGGGGGCCACCCAGCACCCTGGCCGCAAGTTGAGTATCACTTCTTTAAACAACTAAAGATGTTAAAGTAGTCAAAGTGAGTCAAACCTCATAGAAAGCATTATTATCTGTCACAGGCTCTGTCAAAGCATCCTTTGACACATAACTGAGAGATGAATGACATGCTCTAAACAGCTGAAAACTAAGACCTTTTATTGATGCACACTTATTTATATAATAATTCGAGAGTCCTGGAAAGGACACAGGGATCCATTTTCAGTGTAAAACTTTTACTGCCACCTTAGAAAGCGAGCTGCAGGGAATAGAGGACAAAGAATGAAGGTGTGGCTCTAAGCAAAAGAAAGACCATGCAATGATTTGATACAAAAGTAGTGAAATCCAATGAAGCCATCTACATTACCTCTGATACAGTTCAGCATTGTGCATGTAAAATAAAGCAGTGAATGATTTACAGGTTACAGTTTGGTAGAGCACATTTTCATATTAGTGCAGGGAACTCTGTCTTGGCTTGTGACCTGTTTATGGTAGAGTTTTCAAAGCTTATCAATCATAATCTTTTGATTAACACTTTGTTTCAGAGGGCGCACTGGGCAGAATTTTGTAAAATAATACCTGAGAAAAGTTGGGTTTTTTTTTTAAAGCATGCTCAGAAATACACTTATTTGCTTTCTTTCTTTGTTTTTGTTATCACATTTGTGAAATAAATCCTTGTCTTGAACATTCAAATCTTGGGATAGCTCCATCACTGCTCCTGTAAATGACTCAAGGGAAAAAATAGATTTCCATTTTGTTGGCGGGAGCCGTAACAGTGAAACTGAGAATTAGAGACATGACCCATATCAGACGTAATAAGACGTCATTTTCTAACGTGTAGTATCCATGCATCCTAACCTGAGCAAGGTGTCAGGTGTGCAGCTGTCGTCATGAGACACCCTGTAGCCCACCTCCAGACCCAGACTGAGGTCCATCTCATCAGCCACACGGAGGGCCAGGCTCGACGCTGTCACCGAATAGGGCTGGGAACAACACACCAGGCCCTGAGAAAATTCATAGGACAAAGCATACTCCACACACCACTGTGGCACCTGCAGGGACAACAGGAGGAGGGAGAGAAGAAGGACAGAGGTCAACAAGACAAGGAAGACGTAATGTAATACTTGGAACATGAGTGATTACACAACTACATTTTTCAGAAGCACACACACACACACTTTAAAAATAACCAAACAGTTGGTTTATTATGGTCTGTTTTTCTTCACATGGCTGACAAGCCCATACATACATTCTATGAACCTATTTCAGTAATGTGCAATGCATTAGAATGTTTTATTTATGGTAATTCACTTAAATAAGCATGGGAATTTTTTTATTTAATTATTTCATCTGCTCCTTGTGTGAGGCAATATGCATGGGACCACAAAAGGTACCACAGTACATCTTCACCCATGTATTGATCTCTCTGACGTACTGCTGATTACTGCTTGTTTCTGTCTGTCGCTTTGTGTTTGGTCCAGGAGCTGTAATCTGAACTGCCCTTCTGCGATAAATTAAGTTGTCTAAATCTGAATCTAAAAAATAAGTTCCATTTGTGGAACACAGAATACTTGAACGCTTTACTGGCATCTTGAAGTACAGCACCAAGTCCAAGTCAAGTCAATTTTATTTATAAAGCCCATTATCACAAATCACAGTTTGCCTCTGAGGACTCTACAGCATACAGCATCCCTCTGTCCTTAGACCCTCATATCAACTAAGAGAAAAAAACCCGTATAACGACCACATCATTTTGTGAGCAGAGCAGCAGGAGCGGCTCGGCTGTAGCTTGACTCGGAGACTTAGCTATGTTATTCATATGATGCACACCTTACAGTAAAATAGACACTGAAAATGATCTGTTGATCATCATATTGACATCATATCAGAGTGGTCTTTTTTGACAACTGCTGGGGGCAACCTTACAGGTGTTTTTATATGGATTTTTTATTGTCTTTTATGCTATTTTGTTGATTGGTGAGAGCTTGTGGCTGCAAGACAAATTTCCATGAAATTATAAATAAAGTATCATCTTATCTTAAGACTTGTCCAAAGTTAGAACTAAACACAAGGTACAGTTGAGGCTGATGGGAATGTCATTTTTTAGGTAAACTAAAAAAATTGGACCTGATGATGAATAAATGTGTACCAAATTTCATGGCAAATAGCTAAAAGTAAATCCTGGACAGAGCCATTCGACCAGGAGGAGAGCAGAGGAGGCGAGGCTTGTGCTTTCTGCTGAATAAGAATCATGGTGTGACAGTGGGAATGTGAGGCGCTGTCCTGTTCCTGCTGTGGATCATACAACATTCAGAGACAGCTGCACTGTGGCGCTGCCCGTGCTTGGATGGAGCAGCCACGCAGCCCTCTTGTTGAAGTTTGGATGTGCGGACAGTTTAATCATTCCACAATCAGAAACCATGGATCACCAGAACCAAAAAAAATGGACTATGATAAAGCAGCAGCCAACGATGTAAGGAGACACACAAAAGGACAAAATTACAGAGGACATCTGCTCACATTTCAATAGAATTCTACCATATATACATATATATATGACAAATATAGGACTGATTGCTTGATTGAGTGAC